>NW_011888786.1:5411616-5416750 GCF_000151845.1 Pteropus vampyrus
CTTCCTTCCTTCCTTCCTTCCTTCCTTCCTTCCTTCCTTCCTTCCTTCCTTCCTTCCTTCCTTTTCTTCCTTTCTTCCTTTCTTTCTTTTCCCTCCCTTCCTTCCTTTCTTTGTTTCCTTTTTTTTTTTTTTTACCAACTGTACCAGCATTAGGGAAATCACCTGGTGCCTATATTTTTCATCTGTAAAATAAAAATCTACAGTACGCTTACAAGTTATATAGCTCTCCTGGAAATGAGAAAATTGAACTTTTCAAATACTTGGTTGCAAGCTGTGCTATAAAAATCATTACTGGTTTTTTAATATGCACTTTCTGGTCTTTAAAATTCAAAGATGATGGTTTTGACTATCATCACTATCAGTGTGAACAGCGGGAGCACATAGCGAGACCAAAGCTTGAGGTAGCCCCTTCCTTCAGCTGAGGACTGAGGACTAAAATGTTGTCTTTGGGATTTGAGAATACTTAGGAATTATCTCCAGGACTCTATAAGAATCTAGCCATAGAGGCCTTAAAGTGCTGGAATTTCTAAAATCTGAAAGTAAATACTTGGGGCTCAGAAAGAACACTCCTGTTGGCTACCATTTTGAGTCTGGAAACTAGATTCCTGATGAAATGTGTTTTGGTCGTGGGGGCTGGGAGAATGAAGTGGGACTTAGCTCATATGTCAGGAGTTACTCACCTTTAGGCCAAGAAAATGTGAGCCTCATTAGATTTCCACATTGTAAGAATCCATCTCTTGCAATTCTCATTGTTAACACTTAATTAAGTAACACTGTAAGTATTATATCCTCAACTGAACTTTTTGCCTGCAAATACATTATATGCACAGCAACCACGTTTCATTAAAAAAAAATCCTAAATTCACTCATTCATTCTTTCACCTATCAATGCATCCAACCACAACTGTTTATCGAAGACATTTAATTTTTTTTGTAATTTTGCAATTATATTTGACATTCAATATTAGTTTCAGGTATACAGCATAGTGATTAGACATTTATATAACTTACAAAGTGAACTCTCTGATAAGTCTAGTACCCACCTGACACCATACATAATTGTTACAATACTATATTCCCTATGCTGCACACTTCACATCCCTATGACTATTTTACAACTGCCTGTTGGTACTTCTTAATCCCATCATCTTTTTCACTCAGTCCCCCCAAAGCCCTTTCCATCTGGCAACCATCAGTTTGTTCTCTTTATCTATGAGTATGTTGCTATTTTGTTTGTTCATTTATTTTGCTGTTTAGATTCCACATATACGTGAAATCATATGGTATTTGTCTTTTTCTGTCTGACTTAGTTCACTTAGCATAATAATTCTTTCTAGAATTCATCTATGTTGTTGCAAATGGTAAGATTTCATTCTTCTTATATGGCCAAGTAATATTCCATTTTATGTATGTACCACATTTTCTTTGTCCAGTCATGCACTGATGGACACTTGGCTATTGTCATTAATGCTATTGAAGAGACATTGATTGACAGCCTATTAAGTTCTAGGTGCTGAGAGTTTAAAACTGAATAGCATCTTTTCTGCCAAGAAGGGTATATTAGGAATCGATGGAAGGTAGATCACTATTATATAATATTTTAAGAGCTACAATAGTGGTGTGTAGACATCGTGCTGAGAAAAAAATATATTGGGGCAGAGTACTCACACAAAGGAGACATCAATAATATGTGTTGGATGAAAGAACATGTAAGTTACAGGTTGTAGATGGAAAGGTCTTAGTATATGCACTGCAGAAGCAGGCACAGGAAAGATCTTAAGATAGCACCTCAGTACAAAGTGAATTTTTACAACATAACATGTATATTACATGATGGAAATGAATTAATACATGAATGACAAGTAAATACATTTGTATTTGGGAAAGATAGATATTACAGAAAGCTCAAAAGAATCTCAAGAACCATGTAAGTAAGAGATTGTGAGGATACAAACCAAATTAACTGAAATAAAAGATAACATGAGATAATAACAATGAGAAATAAATTAATAAAAAGTGGTATGATTTCATAGTATGAAGAATACTATAAGTCAGAGGTATTTATCTTGGAAGAAAAGTACATGAGTTGGACTTTGAAGGGTGGAGGGGCCTTTGCAAATATACAAAGTTAGGAAAAGACTTTGCAAGTGGATGTAATAGGAGAGAAAGGCATGAAGGTGGGGGACTATGGCCTGCATTCAGTTTGGCAGGAGTGTCAGGATGGAAGGTAAAGCTGGAGAGGCAGGTACACCAAAAAAGAGGTGTTTTCTCTGAAGGGTTTGGATTTCATGATGGACAACAGAGAGATGTTAATGTGTTTGGGGCCAAAAACTACCATGGTTATTTCTAAAGTTCAAATATGTAGTTGAATACTATTTTTATTTTTTGAGATTATATTTTAGGAACTCATCTATTTCCATACTTGAAACAATTGTATTTTTTTTTCTCATTATATTTAGGTGTGATTGATTTGAAACCATCTGAGATTTGCTTTTTATTCTATTTTGTTTTCTCACCCAATAGCTGTTTATTCTGTTTCTGTTGTCGCTATTAACTGTGGCAGAAAGCATTTACCTAAAATAGCTTCAGAATAGAAATTATTCAGATTAGCAATAATGTGAAGCCTGAGATCTGGATGATGTATTTTTGTCCATTAGGAAACATTCATATCTGAGTTTTAAGTAGCTCAGAGCAATCTACCAAACTCACGAATACTCACATTCTGAAATAACTGAAATCACAAATGTTAGATTTTATGCACTTATCCTAGGAATAACAAAGAAGTAACTCTTATAGCTGTTCCTCAATTTACAATGGAGTGACGTCCAGAGGAGCCCATAGTAATTTGAAAGTATTGTGAGTCGAAATGCATTTAATATACCTAACCTACTAAACCTCATAGCTTAGACTAACCTACCTTAAAAGTGCTCAGAACACTTTCATTCGCCTATAGCTGGGAAAAATCATCTAACATAATGAATACTCTGTAGGGTATCGACTGTTTCTCCTCATGATCACGGGAGCTGCGGCTCACTGCCTCAACCCAGCATCACCAGAGAGTCTCATACAGCACATCATTAGCCCAGGAAAAGATAAAAATTCAAAGTATGGTTTCTCCTGAATGAGTATCACTCTCAAACCATCATACAGTGGAAAAGCTGTAAGTCAAACCATCATAAGCTGGGACCATCTGTATATGATTGGTTTAGAAGATAAGGAGCTGTCATTTTTAAAATCATTATAAAGCACTCTAGCCCCCAAACTGCCTGTGATGCTACATTGCAATGCAGTTACTATGAATTCTTTCAAATTTTCAGCTACTCCAGCAATGCAATTATGCCTTCCTCATATGGAAATCTCCCCTGTCGTCTTGTCTGAAAAAGAAATAGCTAAGACAGAGGGAAAACAAGAAGGCGATTCCTGAAGTTTGAGAGCTCAGGAGTCTTGCTTTGGTTCTTACTGGGCCACAGCCAGGGTAGAATAGTCAGAGTGCTAAGGATCAGACTATGGCGTATGCTTGGGCTGGCACGCTCAAGAAGCAATGATCGGCGTGCTACACAAGAGAGCCCTGCAGCTGAGAAAGGCAGCTTCTGTCCTCATCTTGAGGAAAATGTCCATCAGCCTCCAATATCTCTCTATGCCTTAAGGCCTGGTCTTTACTCATTAAAACAAGAATGAGAGACAGACAGACAGAGAGAGATCCAGGTTACCGTATTTAAATCATACTTCAGACTAAGAAACAAAAAACTGTGGGGTCTTATTTACCTTTGGCCGAATTCCCCCAAATTGGACTCAGAATGTAAACTTGTCACCTGGCTTCTTGTCTTGTTTTGTCCTTCTTGTACTTTGTGGACCTACTCTATCCTGTCCTGTCTTGTTCTATTTTGCTTACTTTGTTTGTGTATTTGCCTGTCTCTGTTTCATTCTCTTTATCAGGGCCTTAGCCAAACACAAAATGGAGAGACCCCACAAAATTGGACATGATGGTGGTGATCGAAAGCAAGACTGAGCCAGAATAGTCATTCCTGTCAAAGTCAGACATTTTATATTCAGAAGCATTTTACAAATTGAAGAATATTCGCCATTCCAAAAAGGTTTTGATAAGCATTTCTCCCAACCAGAGCAGCTGCATCAAAAACCAGAAAAGTGATGGAAATCCATCGCTCTATGGGGAGTTTGCGGTAGTGGAAATGCATCTGTGTAGAAATTCCCATTAAAAAAAGACACATGGCTACATTTTCCCTGTCAGGAAATTTTTAAGTCTACATATGCAAAGTCAAGGCTGTTACTAGTTGTAAACACAGAATCCACTGGGAGCGTTCACAACCTGACATCTTTCCACATCTGCTGCATTTCATTCGAGGTAGCAAAATGCAAGCAGGCATGCAGCTATATGAGCAGGCATGAAGCTATTGTTTGTAACTGGCAGAAATCCTGAAATAAAGCACACGTATTTTTAACTGTCAACACCTGCTAGGCTGAGATAAAAATGTTATTTCAAACTGGTCAGCCTAGGATTGTGAAAGGGAGGCCAGATTTGGATTCAGAAGTATATAGGTTTGAATCCAGGCTTCATCACTGCCTGGATGTGAGAGCCTGCATTTTGATTGGGGTAGTGAGACCTGCAGAGTCTGGTGTAAGGAATGGAAACAACTTATAAGAGAGTCTTATTGGAGTGATTAGAATTTAAGAAGTTTCATTAAAAAGATAGGGTTAGTTGTGATGACAATATTATTGACTAAACTATACATAGGAATAATGCTCAGATTTGTGGTTTAAGTTTATTCTACTGCTGATATCTAAGATCATCTGTGATTAAGTAAAACATGTTTAATACATGTGCATAAGAGAAGCATACCCAAAGGAAAAATAACTTAAATATGTTAGACATATACTGTCAGGTCCTGTCCTAAACAATTTATTATTTCAACCATTTATACTAAATTTGATTATTATTCAAATAATATTTTCACTCTGCAGTTGTGGTAACTAAGGCTCAGAGAGGTTAAGTATTTTGCCTAAGGTTACACAGGCAGTCAGTGATGTGGCTAAACAGGCTCAGGTAGTCTGATTCTAGAGCCTGTGTTTATAGTACTTATGGTACTATACTGCCTATACCTTCCCTAAACAGAGA
>NW_011888786.1:5417595-5420084 GCF_000151845.1 Pteropus vampyrus
TAGCACATGTGGGAAAGCGCTGAGTGTGATTCACTATTCAATGGCTGTTTATTGAAGGTCCATTGTGCTGAGGGCTGTTTGTTTGTTTTCGTTTTTGATGCTGGAGGTGTGTGGATACAAAACACAGACTGAAATTCTTGCTCGTGTAGACCTTATATATTTTCTTAGAGAAAGATACCCAAAGGAAAATAAGCACATTCGTACTCAGGTAAAATAAGAAGTCCTTTATAAAGCAAAATATAAAAACACGCAGTAAATACATAGAACAAACTGATGAGTGCCAGATAGGAGGAGAATTGGGGAACTGGGTGAAAAAGGTGAAGGGCTTAAGAAGCACAAATCGGTAGATACAAAATAGTCATGGGATGTGAAGTACAGCATTGGAAATATAGTCAATAATATTGTAATAACTACGTGTAGTGCCAGGCAGATACTAGACTAATTGGAGGGATCACTTTGTAAAATATATAAATGTCTAACCACTGTGCTGTACACCTAAAACTATTTTATTATAAGAAAATAGTAAATGTCAGCTTTAATTGAAAAAATAAAAAATAAAAACATGGAGCAAAATATACAACCTATGATCTGAGAGCTAATGAGAGAAATGAAGCAAGAAAGAGGTCAGAGTATGTTGAGCACAGGGAGATTTTCTGGTTTTACATAGATAGGGAAGCCTCGGGAAAGGAGATGATATAAGAATCGAGCTCTGAAAGGGGATAGGAGTGAAGCATTTGGTATATCTAGGGGAAAAAGTTTGCCAGGTAGAAGAGACAGCATTTGCAAAGGCCCAAGAGGGAGGTATGACATGCATGACTAAGAAGCAGACAGGAGGAGGTCATTGGTTTTAGCAAAGCAAAGGCCACTGGTGACCTTGACGGGATCATTGTGGAAAGATCTGCCTGATTACAAATTCTTCAAGAGAGACGTGGGGAAGAAAAACTGGAGACTATGTACTTTAGCAACTCTTTGTAAGGAGGAACAAAATAAGGGAGCGAAGCGAGGTTAAGAAAATCTTTTCTAGTTTAAGATAAAGAAAAAAATCCCTGCTGATACAGGAGAGAAAGGGGAGAATTGTAAAGTGATACCCTTGAGTAGTGAAACGGGACAGGGATCAAGTTCACAAGAGTGGTTAGAGTGTAACATGGGTGCATGTGTACCGGTGGGGGAGGGCGACAGAGGCCAAACAGGGAAGTTCAGCCAGAGATCTAATTAGTTTGGAAGGAACCAAATCATGAAGGATCTTCCACGCCAGGCTCAGATGTGTAGATTTTGTCCTTTTGGAAATGGGGGTCTTTAAAGGACTTTACATACAGGAGGGAAATGGTCCAACTTGTGCTGAGCTTAGAGGCATTTATGGGATTTGAATGAATGAGAGGAGAAAAAGGAGAAAACATTTTGGAAAGATCAAAAACGGTGATGGCTCCCGGGGAGAAGAGTCTGGCACGCGGGGCACTAGTCAATGATGATTCTATCTGGCAGAAGGGATACCTCTGGGGAAAGACTGGAAAATAAGAATTGTATCTGGAAGACTCTGGAATTACTCAGCTTACTGGTCTTGACTTCAACACGTACTCTCTGCATAACCTTGGGCATGGTACCTAATTTCTCTTTATCTAATCACCCTCAATAAAAAAAAAAAAATAGGGATAATAATAGTACCTCCCTCATAAAGATAATTAAATAATCTGAATAAGGTATTATCTTTGTTCTTGGCAGACAGTAAATTCTCACAAAAGGTGAGCTGTTATATGTAGGATATGAGAAATTGGCCCCAGGTTTATGGACTGTAATAGAAAGAAACATGATTGAAAGCACTATGATTTCAGGAGGCTGATTATATTACATAAATTTAAATATTGATCTCTAATATCCAAATTCATAATTTAAAATGCCAACTCTTATAACAGCATTCATCTAGACTAACCCTTGAGATAATACGAAGGTCAGAATAGCTCTTAAAAGTTAATAATTAGGAAGTTTGAGCTCTAGAAATGGAAAAATAGTTATGAGTAGCTCTTAAAACTGAAAAAAAAGGCATAATTTAAATAAACACAACTATCCCCCAACTGCTGCCAATTTTTCATGTTTTATGAATTCAAATGGGCTAGGAACTAAATTTAGTGCTTCAAAAAATGTTTTATTAATGGTCATGTCTCAGTAATGAGAATTATTTGAATGTGACAGCCAGCATCAACATAGAAGAATTCAGAAAGACCGTAGCATTGTACTTTAGTCTATTTCAGAAGAGGTCTTTATATTTACGAGATACCCAAATTATAAATAGAATCTTATATCACCTATCACAAGAATAGGTTGCTACCTATGCGTTCCTTAACCTACCCTACAATTCTTTTTCTTCAAAGGCAATATATGCTCAATGAATCAAATTAGATAGAGAGTTCTCATTCAAGTCTTCTAGTTCAGTAGCAATATATATTGCTTTTCTCTAAGAAACAGCCTCCATTAACATTCACTTCTGTTTTACG
>NW_011888786.1:5420134-5422601 GCF_000151845.1 Pteropus vampyrus
TAAAGATGAGAAAATGAGAAAAGAGAGTAAGGGTTAAATGACCAAGAACTGTCTTCACCCACCATCCATCCATCCATCTATCCATCCATCCATGCGTCTATTTGTCTGACCACTCAGTCACTCACCCACCCTTTCTGGTTGTAGTAAAGTGTTACAGAGCAAAAATTGAGAGTTAGATGGACCTCAATTCTAGTTTTAGTTCTATAAATTTCTAATCGTATGATTTTGATGAAATAAGGTAATCTGATTGAGTCTCCTAAACAGTAAATTTTTTCAAGTATTATTTAATGGGGATGTTAAGAGAATTAAATGACATGTTTGTAGACTTCTAAACACAGTATCTAGTCAAAAATTAAACTCAATAAATAATGACTATCAGTAGTAACATTTATGCTTTTAATATGTCAGGCCTTTAGTTTTGTTCTGAAGATATAAAGATGAACAGGACATACTTCTTGCTCTCCAGGAGATCCAGAGGTCTAGTAAGGACATGGCATAAATGCGATAAAGGTAGAATGGTTAATTCTACCAGAATTTGAGAATAGAGGAATAAGGAATGGCATAATAGTAATAATTTGCTGACATTTTCTGATGTATTAAGCACTGAGATAAGCACTTAGGCCCCTCACTTGCTATCTCATCTAATTCTCATGATGATCCTTAGAGGTAAGAGCTGAGACCTTAACCCAAGCTATTCCTAATGTGAAAAATGAACACGACAGCTCTAAGCAGAGCCTTAAAAGATGACCAGGCGTTCTTGAGCAGACAAGTAGTGAAAGGTATGCAGGAAGCAGGAAGCAGCAAGAAAAATAACAAAAAGAAATTAAACCACATAGCACATGTGGGAAAGCGCTGAGTGTGATTCACTATTCAATGGCTGTTTATTGAAGGTCCATTGTGCTGAGGGCTGTTTGTTTGTTTTCGTTTTTGATGCTGGAGGTGTGTGGATACAAAACACAGACTGAAATTCTTGCTCGTGTAGACCTTATATATTTTCTTAGAGAAAGATACCCAAAGGAAAATAAGCACATTCGTACTCAGGTAAAATAAGAAGTCCTTTATAAAGCAAAATATAAAAACACGCAGTAAATACATAGAACAAACTGATGAGTGCCAGATAGGAGGAGAATTGGGGAACTGGGTGAAAAAGGTGAAGGGCTTAAGAAGCACAAATTGGTAGATACAAAATAGTCATGGGATGTGAAGTACAGCATTGGAAATATAGTCAATAATATTGTAATAACTACGTGTAGTGCCAGGCAGATACTAGACTAATTGGAGGGATCACTTTGTAAAATATATAAATGTCTAACCACTGTGCTGTACACCTAAAACTATTTTATTATAAGAAAATAGTAAATGTCAGCTTTAATTGAAAAAATAAAAAATAAAAACATGGAGCAAAATATACAACCTATGATCTGAGAGCTAATGAGAGAAATGAAGCAAGAAAGAGGTCAGAGTATGTTGAGCACAGGGAGATTTTCTGGTTTTACATAGATAGGGAAGCCTCGGGAAAGGAGATGATATAAGAATCGAGCTCTGAAAGGGGATAGGAGTGAAGCATTTGGTATATCTAGGGGAAAAAGTTTGCCAGGTAGAAGAGACAGCATTTGCAAAGGCCCAAGAGGGAGGTATGACATGCATGACTAAGAAGCAGACAGGAGGAGGTCATTGGTTTTAGCAAAGCAAAGGCCACTGGTGACCTTGACGGGATCATTGTGGAAAGATCTGCCTGATTACAAATTCTTCAAGAGAGACGTGGGGAAGAAAAACTGGAGACTATGTACTTTAGCAACTCTTTGTAAGGAGGAACAAAATAAGGGAGCGAAGCGAGGTTAAGAAAATCTTTTCTAGTTTAAGATAAAGAAAAAAATCCCTGCTGATACAGGAGAGAAAGGGGAGAATTGTAAAGTGATACCCTTGAGTAGTGAAACGGGACAGGGATCAAGTTCACAAGAGTGGTTAGAGTGTAACATGGGTGCATGTGTACCGGTGGGGGAGGGCGACAGAGGCCAAACAGGGAAGTTCAGCCAGAGATCTAATTAGTTTGGAAGGAACCAAATCATGAAGGATCTTCCACGCCAGGCTCAGATGTGTAGATTTTGTCCTTTTGGAAATGGGGGTCTTTAAAGGACTTTACATACAGGAGGGAAATGGTCCAACTTGTGCTGAGCTTAGAGGCATTTATGGGATTTGAATGAATGAGAGGAGAAAAAGGAGAAAACATTTTGGAAAGATCAAAAACGGTGATGGCTCCCGGGGAGAAGAGTCTGGCACGTGGGGCACTAGTCAATGATGATTCTATCTGGCAGAAGGGATACCTCTGGGGAAAGACTGGAAAATAAGAATTGTATCTGGAAGACTCTGGAATTACTCAGCTTACTGGTCTTGACTTCAACACGTACTCTCTGCATAACCTTGGGCATGGTACCTAATTTCTCTTTATCTAATCACCCTCAATAAA
>NW_011888786.1:5422698-5425017 GCF_000151845.1 Pteropus vampyrus
GTTCCTGGGTAAAAATAAAACTTAATTTCTGAAAACCTATTTTGTATGGTTATTCTGACAGAATTTGATGTAAGTGAAGATTCTTGGGCAAAAAATATAATTTAAATATAATTTCTCCATTAATTGGTCTTAACGGGTTGGATAAAATGATTCACCGAGTAGATTATATCAGAGAGCACGTTTTCTAGTGGCAAATAAGTCTACGGGAATATCCTTAAAGAACTAAGATGCGCTATAAGAATTTCTTGGTGAAAGTTTAGAAAGTGAAGATAGAAAGAATAGCCCATTTAATGGATAGGACAATTTAACTGATCTGGGGAAAACTAAGGAGGTTCATATGATGGACATCTGGTGTTTAGCTTTTCACAGCATCTACTTTCTTTTATTTTGTAATAGAAGCTGGGTTTTCCTTTGGAAAACTACTCCCCCACCCCCACCCCGCCCCATTACACATTGTCATGTTATCTTGGTGTTAGTGTGGCATAAGAGGAAGATGAAGGACCACAAGGGTAGAACACTGAGGTCCATGGCCAAGCTCTGGCCCAGTGTAGCTGACCAGGCCACATAATAGTTAGGAAGGTTTGGTTTCTCATTTTTAGAATAAAACCAATACTAAACAAATGGAACACTTAGAGGGTAATTTTGAGGATTATGTAAGTAATGCTTGAGAAAAGATAGCTACACAGATATTAAGAATACCTAGCGGGTGCTGACAAATGCAGACCAGCGTGACCAACTGTGATAGACAAGCTTTATTACAAATTAAAAAAAAAAGAAAAGAACAATAGCAACAATGAGTGAGTGAATCGTGTGGTATGTACATGACACCTCAATAGATTGTTTTTAAAAATGAAGGCAGTTTATTTTCACCAGTGGGTGGCCTTTTCATTATCGAAATGAGGATAGTAAATGTGTATTATATAAAATGAGGGTCTATGGCCATGCCACCCTGAACAAGCCTGATCCCATCTGGTCTCGGAAGCTAAGCAAGGTCAGGCCTTTTTAGTACTTGGATGGAAGACCACCTAGGAAGATCAGATGCTGTAGTTGTAAAAAAATAAAAAAAAATAAGGGATTATAAACTGACAAGGTTCTTGCAATCTGTGAGGTCAACCAAGGGTTGCCTCACCTAAAAAAATAAATAAATAAAATAAAATGAGGGATCAGATTATGCCCATTTGACATTGCCCGTGAACCAGGCTGACATTAGGGAGACATGTGATACCCTCCACATATACTGGCTTTGGTGTCCTGGGAAAAGAGTGCTGGCTGGTGAGGGTTTTGGGCGGAGAGCCCCAGTTTGCTCACCATTCACGTCTACTAAACCCTGTCCTGGAATGCATTTCTTGGAGGTATTTAGACCATCAAGTTGAATTTTGTTTTTCTTTTGTAAATAAAATAAAACTACTTGCCCAAACCATGTTTATCCCAGGATTGTGCAGTGACCTAAGGAGAGAAGAAATACAGCTTATTTTATATTTTTAAAGTAACCTTAAACATCGCACACTCACAGCAGAAGTGGTACAGAATTGAGAGGTAAAGGGGAGGAAAGCACTTAGTGTGTTGATTTAAGGAATGTGTGTAAACTTCATGCAGATTTTAATTTCCCAACAGCTTGCAAATTGGTTACTCGCGTATTCAAAAGCAGAAGTTTCTGGAGATACATTAGTCATAAAGACCACAGAATGTAGCTTTTAATGTTTACTATTTTCTTTTACATTCTGTGCAACCCTGAGTCACGTAGCCTAACTGGGTGCAACACAAAGGCTCTGCTACATCCGGGAATGTCTGTGGAAGCCCAGTCCCTCCACAGTGGAAAAAGAATAAGGGCTTGGAAGTAAAAGTAGCCTGGGTTCCAACACCAAGGTCACCTCCTCTCAGCTAGGGTGGCCCATTGATCTTGGGCCGTTTACGACTATTTTCTGAGCTTCAGATTCTTCATCTGTAAACTGAGGGGCTAACAATAACCTCACACTGTGGTGGCAAAGATAACACAGAGAATATACATTTTATTCTCTGGTGTTGTACATTTTATTGAAAGTGTATTAATTAATTATGATTATTATTTTAGTTTTTTCAATAGAGTGTAGAGGAGTGAAAAAGTCCCATGTCAAAAAAGGTACCTGCCAACTCATAGTCTCCCCTGAGGGAGCAGAGATTTTAAAAACAAACAAACAAACAAATAAACAAACACATTAGCCAGGGTGTCTAATCTGGAAATCAGTTTATCCTTTGGCTTCTAGATTCTATTTAGGAATATCTTAAGCCCTAGGGAAAATTTTTTATGTATTATTTATTCCTTCTTTCTAAACCATTGTC
>NW_011888786.1:5425067-5427367 GCF_000151845.1 Pteropus vampyrus
ATTTTATTCTCTGGTGTTGTACATTTTATTGAAAGTGTATTAATTAATTACGATTATTATTTTAGTTTTTTCGATAGAGTGTAGAGGAGTGAAAAAGTCCCATGTCAAAAAAGGTACCTGCCAACTCATAGTCTCCCCTGAGGGAGCAGAGATTTTAAAAACAAACAAACAAACAAATAAACAAACACATTAGCCAGGGTGTCTAATCTGGAAATCAGTTTATCCTTTGGCTTCTAGATTCTATTTAGGAATATCTTAAGCCCTAGGGAAAATTTTTTATGTATTATTTATTCCTTCTTTCTAAACCATTGTCGCAGATAAAATTTTTTAAATTAAAAAGTTTAAAATAATGACAATACCAAAAATTTGCCACTTCCACAATTTTGCTTAATCAAGTATACTCTTTTCCATGTTACTTTTCTTAAAATAGAAATGTTTCTTAATCGCTGCATTCACCATAAAATTGACAGTCAGGACAGTACACAAGTTCTTTCATGATCGTGTTTAACTTTGAATGCTAGACCCTATGAAGCATTTCTCCAGCCCTGACAGCCTATTTGCAGTTTCTCAAACGCAGCCTGTTCCTTCAGTAATCCGTGTCTTTCCACATCCTTTTCCTCTGGCCATTTGTACTTTCTCTATTTCATTGAGCTAGCCAATTACTGCCTGTCTCTCAAAACCCATCTCAAGCACACGACCTCCTCTGAGAAGTGTCCTAGATAGCCCCAAGCCCCCATATATTGCCAAGTTTCTGGCTCTTCCTCTCCTTAGTTAAAGCATTTCCTGTAGCCCTGCACTGTGAGGCTTCCTGTGTTAGATTAGCTTCTTTGCCTGTCTGGTTAGATTGTCTTCACTTTTACTTGTGATCATGTTTGTTTTTCTCATGTGTACCTGTCTCCCCTATTCATTTGTTCATGTCTTGTGAACAAGGTGTGTGTCTTTATCTCCCCCACAGGGCCAGGCACATAGTGGGGACACAGTAATTATTCCCGTCTGGCCCTTGGATTGTGCCCAACATGAAGTTGTCGTAGGCAACATTAATGCTAAGAGTAACTGAATAAATGCATGTAGCAGATTGTTATATCCACAGCAGAAAAGGTTATTTTAAAAACTACTGCTTGTTTTGCGTCTGTGTAAAGATGACATATCAAACATAATTTCTTTACAATCAAAGGATGCTTACTTCCAAGATTGGAGGCCTTCTTCTTCTTTTTTTTTTTTTTTCAAATAAGGAATTAAATTAGGAGAAACATTTGCATTTTCACATTAGTCTTCTCTGAATATGCATGGCTGGTTGAATTCTGTCTGACGCCTTCACAGAACTCGCTCAAGTAAGCTTTCTATTACTAAATAAATTGCATCCATTCTAATTAAAGATACGTGGAGAATCCTACCCAGGCAGGAGAAGTAAGGTGGTATGAGGATCTGGAGCTTCCATGGTAACCCTGCGGGGGACAATGTAATTGATTCATATGGTTCCTTTCGCTACATATTGATTCCATGCCAACAAGCCTTGAAAACTGTCCATCATTTCCCAGAGCTATTTATAGACCAAGTCCAGCCGCGACAAATAAATGGCGATAGAGCATACAGAAACAATTACTAAAAATAATAAAAGAGATACTTGCTTTTTTATCTCACTTGGCCATTGATTATCATCAAGGTTTAAATAATTATATAGTAAATATATGGGGTAACTTTCCAAAATAAAATAATGGTAACAGATCTTTTCATACAAAGGATCTACTAAAGGAGAAATTAAAAAACTAAAAACTCAAGTCTCATGTTACTGGAACCACATCACTGAACAATATTGGTACTTCATTCTGCCTCATTGCTGGTTGCTAGCATCCAAGTTTATCAGGTAATTTGTCAGAATATTAAGTACACATAAAAAGAAGTGATAAATGAATGCCACATGGAAATAAAGATTCAGAAACAGACAAAGCTTGGGTCGCACGATCATTTTTCATGCCCTTTAGAGCATCTTACACCTCCTCCATTTGGGATACTGGTGAGAGAAAGAGTTGAGCTGCACACCTATCTTTTAATTTCTGTAAACCAGACTTCTAAATTGTACCTCATACTCCTGACATTCAATTTGACTGCTGAATTTACCAGCAGCACCCAAGGCTTGCACTAAAGTGATTGCATCAATAGCCTTGTTTAACCAGCTTGTTCAAATATCCACTTCGCTTCAAGTATTTCACACCCTTTAAACTTGCTTCTGAATTACCATCTAGGTTATACATAATAGCCTGCAGATTTAGAATTCAGTCACTGAGATGATTGTCAAATCA
>NW_011888786.1:5428307-5437032 GCF_000151845.1 Pteropus vampyrus
TATATTTTTAGTTCATTCTTTTTAACTGCTGAATAGTATCTCATTTATGAATTTTCCATAAATTGAACATCATTGGCTTTATCTTTAAAATGTATCAAGAATCCAGTGACTTCTCTGCTGCTGCCCCTATTGCTACTGCTCTGGACCAAGGCACCATATGTCTTATCTGGATTATGAAAGTCTTACAGCTGGTCTTCATACGTCCTCCTTGGAGACTCCAAAACTCTGTTCCCAACACAGCAGTTAGTGAACCTTTTAAAACATAAGTCACGCCATGACACTAACTAACTCAACCCCTCAAATAACGCTGGACTGAACTTACTCTAGGTAGCAGAGTTTCTCCAGAGTAAATTTCTATAAATAAAATCTTGCCTCTTGGGACACAATCAAATCACATTTTTCGATTTTACTAAATTCTTCCATAGTACTTTCTCAAATGGTTATATCAATTTATGATTATACCTGTAATGTATAAACCATTTTTATGCTTTTGTAGCACCCTAGCCTATGGCTTTGTAGATGATAGATGGTCAATAATTATTTATTTAACTCCTTCATACTTCAAGAATAGTTCTTTCATCATCCACTTATCTTAACTCTTCTTATGGATTCCATTCAGAAAGACTTATATTTGTCCTTTTTCTGTGTAAATTTTGCAAATATTTTTATCATTGTACCAGCATTTCATATTGTAAGTATGTATTTCTCCCCTCACCCCCCGACAATATAGAAGTACTTGACCTTAAAGACTGGTTCTTCATTGCCTCCCAGTATGTAAACAGAGAAAATGAATATTTTCTAATTGGAGATCATCTATGACACAGTACAGGGCAATTATCTTACACACATAAACTTTTCAAAATTTATATTTACTACTGGTGATAGATATTGCTATTATTCCCATTTTACAGATGAGAAAACAGAGGGCCATAATTTTCCTACTTTTACAGAACTAGAAAGAGGCAGAGCTTATGTTGTAAAATTGCCAGGTTCTAAAATGTAAGCTCATCCTACCACACCGTGGGCTTCTTCTGTCTCCTTGTCTGATGCACAGGAGGGGCTGCATGTACAGTTGTTGAATAGCTTTCTTAAGTGACACCATGTAAATATTGCTAGATTCTATTCTTTTTAGTCAATATCAAATTTTATTAGTACTTTATTTTCCTTAATCAGATTCTTAAGAAGGGATGCCCTCAACACTGGAACCAAATATAGTTCATCTGTCCTTTACCCTTAGTGGGTGTGTGTTTGAAACAGAGAGAGAGAGAAAGAGAGAGAGAGAGAGAGAGAGAGAGAGAGAGAGAGAGAGATATGAATGGAGGGAGAAAGGGAGAGAAGAATATTGGAAGAGAGGGAGGGAGAGATTGAGAGATGTTACATATTGCTTCTAGTTCCAAGGCAAAGCATGGATCACTTTTAATTTGAGGAATCTTTTATGGTTATTGATAGAGTAGCTTCTAGGAATGAATCACTGAAATTCTGAGAAACATAGAGCATCTGAAAACTTATTCCAATCAAGTGGCTGTTAGTAAAGAAAGTCAGAGATTTCCAACTTGAATCGACTTTCATATTTTTAGGTATAGATTAACTAGATTAACTACTTATTGTTTACTGTATTAAACAGATCTATTTCATTCACACATAATCTCCCAAACTCATTTTCCTCTGTTTCAATACCTTTCCCCATCACTCACATATGCACAATATTTCCATCAGGTCACTGATACAAAGATACATTGATTAACCTCACAATCAGCCCACTGATTTTCATGACACAGAAAGAGCCACTTGATAAGCTTG
Source organism: Pteropus vampyrus (assembly GCF_000151845.1). Lineage (NCBI taxonomy): Eukaryota > Metazoa > Chordata > Mammalia > Chiroptera > Pteropodidae > Pteropus > Pteropus vampyrus. The sequence continues at coordinate 5,430,108 of NW_011888786.1, forward strand.
GTGAAAGGTACATACGCTCCGCTCAGCCCTGGTAAGCCTAGGATGCAAATCCAAGTGTGTTTAGTTTTTTGCTCTTTAAATCTGAAGGGTCAAAGCTCTTATTTGTGGCTGGTGAGAGGCCTCTGGGGTGAGATCTACAGTGTCAGTATCTACGGATTTGGCAATGGGTTTAAGTAAACAACTAAGAGGTGCTCTGAACCTTCGTTAATAGCTAAATGTCAGCTTGAGCGAAGGTACAAGATGTCATTTCTTCCAGTGATCCCACTAGCTTTATTGAAATCTCAGCTTTAAAAAATAATTCTATGATTTTTTTTCACTGTCACCCAATTAAACTTGAAGCTTTTATTTTACTTCTTCAAGATCTCCGTATCTCTCCAGGAGGAAAGTCACACAAAATGGATATTTTGCACACAATCATAGGCAGATTATAGTTTTGTAATGATTAGCAATGGCGCATGCTATTTTTGGAGGCTAGATTTATCATTTATATGTATCCACACTCCAAGTAGCCTTTTCGCTTAGCTTCTTAAAATATTTGGCAGATCTGGGTAATTTATACACACAGAAAAGAAATTTAGCATTATTACCACCAACATCTTTTTAAGTTATGTCGAGTGTTATTACTGAAATTACTGAGTCTGAGAATTTTAATTCCATTCATCTTGTTTTGTTTTTGTTTTTGTTTTTGTTTTCTTTCTACAATATACAGATAAGAAGTAAAATGTAAACTTTGGGGAAAATCACATGCCATGTATAATAGAGATTTCCCACTGAGGCGATGATTAGTGTGGTGAGTTTACATTTCAGTTCAATATGGTTGATTTATTTTTAGTTTAAAGTCTAACTTAGGCTTCATATTCTCCCAAAGATTTTCTATTTATAACCACAGCAGAGGGTGCAATGGAATTGGGAGCTTGGAATTTCAATCTTCTTACCACTTTCCAATTACCAAGGGAGTAAACTTGTGTTTCCATGACTGCCAGCTTTATTTTCTGTCAACAACTATTCACTGAGCAACAACTAAGTGTTAAATAGATAAGCCCTGAACATAGAGCAGTGAACAAAAAAGGGACCCGGTAACTCCCACATGGTGCTGATAGTCTCCAATGGAGCATATATTAATCAAACACGTGTATTTTTAAGTAAATAACTGAACGTATCAAAGTGCTGTGAAGGAGGCAGGAGACAGGTAGCCGAGACCAGACGGATCGTATCTACCAGTCCGAGAAAAAGGGAAACATCTTAAAAAGTTGTCCTGAAGAAATCTTGAGTAACCTCAGGTGAATGTAGGATCAGAAAGGACAGAAGGACAGATTTTCTGACTGGGATGAAAGCAAATGCCGAAGTCTATAACACTTGAGATGATCAAGGGACAGAAATGCTGCCAAGGCCAGAGTTTATAGGAGGAGAGAAGATGAAAGGCCATGAGCTCAGTGAGGCGAATGGGGCATTTGGGGCATCACGGACCATGGTGGAAATCATTGCTTTTATTCTAAGAGCAAGAGGAAACATAGATCAGTTTTAAGCAGGACAGTGAATTGAGCAGGTTCAAATGAAAATTAAGGATAATTACAGCTTGTATTGACAGCTTCAAAGGATCAGTATAATAATTGAAGAGGTCATATGAATAAATTCAAAGTGAAAACTCAAATTACTAGGTATCTAGTTGAGTTAATGAAGGCATCCTCAGGCTATGACTTTACAAGAGTAGCTGGTTCAATGCATTATCCAAAACACATGGATACTCAGACGTTAGAATCTTGCTTTAAAAATGGGGCATTCATGGAAGACTCTAAGATTTAGTAACATCATCTGCAGTAATCTCTGAAATTAGATAATAAAAAGTCTGTTGCCATTTAATTGTTTTACTTACTGAAAAGCAAGCTACACCCATGGCACAAACTCTCAATCGTCCAGAAATCAGAATAAACATCCTCATACTCCCTTTGATATAATTATTATTATAATTATAAAAGAAGATAAAATTCATCAACACATATTTATTGAATGTCTACAATGTTCCAGATACTGTGCTTACAACGGTGACTATTGTGGGCTGAATTGTGTCCCACCAAAACTCATGTATTGAAATCCTAACTCCCAGGACCTCAGAATGTGAGTGAATTTGGAGCTAGGGCTTTAAAGAAGTAAATAAGGTAAAATGAGGTCATATGGATGGACCCTAATCTAATATGACTGCTATTCTGACAAGAGGAAATTTGGGCACAGTAAAGAGACACCAAGGATGTATGTAACAGAGGAAAGACCACATGAGGACACAGTAAGAAGGCTGCCATCTTCAAGCCAAGGAGAGAGGTCTTAGAAAAAAACCACACCCGCTGACACCTTGATCTCAGATCCAAACTTCAGAACTGGGATGAAGTAAATTTCTGATGTTTAAACCACCTAGTCTGTGGTATATCATCATGGCAGCCCTAGCAAACTAATGCAGTGACATATCTGCAGGTCAGCCTTCGAGTAGTTTATAGTCTAATGTAGAACAGAGATGAGCAATGATACAGAAAGAGAAAAAAATAAGTTCCATGATAAGGAGAATGTAGGATGCTATGGCATAACTAATTTTAAACTGAGGGCCAGGGAAGGCTCCCTGAAGAGACTGATATCTAGGTTGAAAGCTACGGAGTAGCAAGGCGACAAAGAAGATGAAAGACTGTTTCAGAGAAAGAATATGTGAAAGTATGTGTGCAAATGCCTGGAGAACATCACAACAAGTGGGAGGATCTGAACACCTGGCACAGATGAGTCACTCGATGCTGATTCTTTTGTAGGCTTATCTATTATACTGTGGTTAAAATATCCTCAGATTTTATCTGGATTAATGCAAATGTCTATAAATCGGTTTCCCTGCGTCCATTCTTTCTCTGGACTACCCTGTCTCACCATGACAGCCAGAAGAGTCCTTCAAAAATTTGAATTAGATAATGTCACTATCCTCCTTAAAGAGCCTTGGGAACTTCTCATACTACTTACAAATAAGAAAATTAACAAACAAACAAACAGATAGATAGATAGATAGATAGATAGATAGATAGATAGATAGATAGTAGATAGATAGATAGATAAATAAATGAATAACCCCTTACCCACAAAGCTCGGCGTGATCTAGTACATGCTTACCTCTCACACTTCCTTAATTCTACTCTCCATCCCCTTACTTCGCCCCATCCCCAGCCATATTGGCTTCTTGCCACTCTACAGGGGCATACTAAGCTCACTCTTGCCATAGGGCCTTTGCACTTGCTCTTCCTTCCATTTAGAATACTCTTTCAATGGGTTTTTGCATATCTAACTTTTTCTTATTGAAATTTCAGGTCTCACTTGAAACATCACTTTCTCAGAAAAGTCCTCTCAAATTTATCTATCTACAAGCCTTTTCTGCCTACTCCTATATGGTGATATCTATCATATCATCTAGAGTTTTTTATAGCTCCTATCTTATATTAAACCATATTATTTACTTAAGTGCTTCCCCACCTCCCTGACATCCCTTTTTCTCTCCATACTATAATTTAAACTCCACGGGAATAGGAGTGGCACCTATTTTTCCCCTGCTTTCCCCAGCACAGTGATTGGCACATTATAGATATTAAATAAATATGTGTTGAATGCATAATGTGAGTCATCCAAGCTGACTCTGATTTTAAATTCACATCATCCATCTTTAACATGAAGCAGTGAAGAGTGGGAAGATTTTGAACCATTCCTGTAGAGACAAATTTAATGCTATGGTACAAGAAGATAAAGGCAGCAGTAAACTCCATCCTAGACTGACGTAGAATAACATGACATGTTAAGTCTGTAGCTATTAGAATGCATTGAATATATCTTGTGTGTCCACAAATCAGTAATTCAAAAGGGAAAGAATTGATCCAAAAGATTTGCCAACTGCATTGTCATTTGACTCTGAGCAAGACACTTAACCACATAGAGTGTTCTGTGAATTATGGATGACAATATTGGCCATGTCTCTGTCACCTAGAGATAGTTTGAGCGGTAACAGAATTTTGTTTTAAGTAGCTGAGCTCCCTGTGAAGAAGGTTGGGAAGGGAGATGAAATACAGTGCAGCCGAATATCATTAACTCTTAATATTTCATGATTTACTGAGTTCTTCCTGGCGCAAGAAGGGGTGTTTTGGTTTATTCCAGAAGACGATATCCATCCATACAACTTCTACGCTGTCAGGAAGCAGGGCTTTCTGGAATTTCATCAGTACTAGGAGCAACTGGACAGGGATGGAATAGGAATTAAGCAGGGAGTGATCCACATAAGTGTCTGTAGTTCTCTGAAGGGTACTGGGCCTAGCAGGGAATTAGAGCATCGGTATAAAGAGCAGGTAGTGAATATAGTGCAATGGGTAGGAGTGTGAATTCCTGTATCAGAATGCTCGCATTTGAATTTCCATTTCCTAGTGGGCTGACCTCAAATAATTGACTTTACTTCTTTGAGACTCAGCTTCTTTTTCACCATAAGGCAGTGATGGTAGAACCTATAGGATGATTGTGAAGATTAAAAGAGTTTATATATTTAAAGTATCTGGATTGGTTTCAAGAAAATGAGTGCTCAGTCAATGTGTTCCTTCATCATCATCATCATCATCATCATCATCATCATCATCATCATCATCTTCTTCTTCACCATGATCAAAGCGTTGCATTGAAATTGTGAAGCTTAGAGAGGGTAGTTAGATGGGTCAAGTGCTAGATGGAGCAAACAAGAGAAAATCAGATGCCACAGGATTTACTTGGAGAATGTCATATTTAAAACTCTACTGGAGAAATTATGTCACTCCAAGTGCCACTAAGTGACTGTGCCCATCTTCCTCATAATTTTGCTGACCATGTCAAAACTGGCTCAGACAAGGGACAGAGTAGCTACAATTATGGGAGAACTGGAACACACTATGCCATGAGAACTTGTCTATGATTCATCAACCAAGAAGGAATATTACTCTAATCTCCTTCTAAGTCTATATTTTAGTTTATAATGAATGACATGAATTCTGGGGAATGGCTTTTTAATAGTAGATACTCTAGAAACCATAAAGAAGTTGACTATTACCTTTTAGATCCTGGTGGTTTATATATAATTGTATTTTTCTTTATGTTCTTGTTTCCTTGCTCTTTCTTGAAACAGAATTGACTCCTCTCTTAGACAGTAATAGGAAATTGGACAACTGCTGAGACAATAAATTTCCCCCAATAATAACATGAAGCTCCTCAAAGAATACATGAGAGTGATGATTTCTGTTCCACTGTGTTTGTTCTCAATCACCTGGCCCCTTATATCTGCTATTTGTATTCCACACAGAGATGTCATAGATTTATAAGAGATTGTCTTAAAGAATTAGGAAAAGTACTTTCCATATTCTCTATATCTCCTATTGGCAAACCATACAATTCCCCCCTGATGAGATACATGCTGCCAAAGAAACTCATTATTTCATTTCTTAATTCATAAAATATTTCTAAGCATTACTATCAGTTGCATGCTGTTAGGTAATACCAAGACTGCAATGAAAAGGAATATTTAGTCTCTATCTTCACAAATCCAACTTTTTAGTAGATTCAGCTTAAACAGGGTACTTTACCTTTCATCCCTCAAGTGAGAAAGGAAAGATTATCAATTTTAGAGTGCCTACTGTGCCAAGCGACATGTTAGATACTCTACAAAACTTTGGAAGGCTAGCTTATCTTCTGACAGGTATACCCAGGCAACTAGCTCACCATCATACCTGTCTATCTGGTCTCATTATCTTGAAGAAAATAATTTCCACAAACTTTAAAAGGAACAGAGTATTCAAAGAGCTCATTTCCTAGAAACTATCTCCCCTCTTGCACAGTCTAAACTTTAAATTCTAATTTTAGTGGACAACCCCAAAGAAAAATAACGTCCTCTTGGTATAAGATGTAGGAGGTGAAGATGCAAATGACATTTTAGAGGCAAAAGTCTGAAGACAGAGTAATGTCATGCCAAGACTCAGATTATGTTATTTTTAAGTAGAGCAGACAGGAGAGGAAGGGAAGAAAAGGAATATCAATTGATGTCATTGCTTTTACACATTCTTAATGGACAGCTCAGTAGGAACTAAATAATTGGTAATAGCTATTGTGTTTTTCTGTATCACTAAACCAGAAATGAGTGTTCATGAAAATGTCACTCTATAGCTAAGAGAAAAATAGAGAATAATGATCAGTTTGACATTTTAAATAGGAGACGTGTTTTTCTTTGGCTTGGTATAAAAGTTTCTATGCAACATGTAATTATATTTTACACCAGATTTCAGGTGTGCTTAATTATTGTATCAACTCTTTTGTTGATGTCTCCTAAAATACACTTGGTTCCTATACTATTCTGAGGATGTCTTCAGCCTCTCTTCATGAAGCTTGGTAATCCAATCAACAAATGATATTTTTTCCCAAAAGTAACTTACAAAAGGGGGGGAAAGAATTAGAAATTGCACTTTAAATATTTCCATTTCAGGAAAAAAAATGAACAACGTACATAGTCAAACTCCTGGTTCAGAAGGTGAGTCAATATGAATCTTCTCTCAAAGTTGACCAACCATTCTGGTTTGCCTGGGACTAAGGGGGTTCTGAAGACATGGGATATTCAGTGCTAAAATGGGCAAGTCCCCAGCAAACCAAGATGAGTTGGTCATCTCATCTCTCCTTTCATAGATTTGGTGTAATAATTGAATAAAATAATGCTTATTAAAGGCATGTCATGATAACACTTGGTATTTAAAAGCATTAAAAAAATATCATTTATTGTATAAATCCTTGCTAGGAGCGGGGGCTGCACCATGCAGTTAGTTTTGCATGAGGCCTCTTTCTCCTGAATATCTCAGCTTGCATAACTGATATCAGGGACCGCTCAGAAGGGAAATAGGGGTAGACAACCAGA
>NW_011888786.1:5437479-5474308 GCF_000151845.1 Pteropus vampyrus
ATAAGATATATGAAATATATAATATAAATGTACATATCTATGTAATAATATATCTTATACACATATAATACAATTAATAAAAACTCCAACTTTCCTACTCACTATACCTCTAAGTTTTGGTTTTCTTGCCTTTAAAATGGTATTAAAAATCTCCCTTCTTCAAAGAGCAGGTTGCTTCAGTTAGCAGATGAGATCATTTATTTACATCATTTCATGTATTAATTAAGTACTCGATGTATGTATCAATTACTTTTTTAATTCTTTTGTAACAGCTTTATTGAGCTATAATTCACAGACCATACCATTCATTCTTTAAAGTAACTCGTATCGAGTGAATTCAATAGTGTTTAGTACATTTACAGTTGTGCAACAGTGACCACAATCAATTTTAGAACACCTTCCCTGCACCCCACTCCCAAACAACCTTTTATACTTAGCAGTCACCCTCTACTTTTTCTCAACATCAAGGCCTGGGCACTCACTCTGTAGAATCGCTTATTCTGGATATTTCATGTAAATTTCATATAAATAGTTTCATACAATGTGTGGTCTTTTGTTACTGGCTTCATTCACTTAGCATAGTTTTAAGGGTCATCCATGCTGTAACAACTATCAGTAATTCATTTCTCTTTTATTGCTAAATAATATTCTATTGCATATGTGTAACACCTTTTATTTATCTATTCACCAGATGATGGGCATTTGGGTAGTTTTCACTTTGGGGCTATTTATGAATAATGTTGCTATAAACATTCTTGTACAAGTTTTGTGTGAACATCCGTTCTCATTTTTCTTGAATGTATTCCTAGGATTGGAATTGTTGGGTCATATGTTAACTCTATGTTTAATCTTTTGGGGAACTGCCAGATTTTTTCCCAAAGTGAATGTACCCTTCATCCTCCTACAGCAGTCCATGAGGCTTCTAATTTTTCCACTTTCTTGTCAACATTTGTTTCTACCTGTTTTTGACTATAGCTATCCTAGTGGATGTGAAGTGGTGTCTCGTTGTGGTTTTGATTTTCATTTCCCTGATAGCTAGTGATGCTGAGCATCTTTACTTGTGCATATTTGCCATTTTTAGATCTTCTTTGGGAAAATGTCTATTCAGATTCTTTGCCCTTTTTTAATTGGATTATTTGAGTACCAAATATTATTATTACAAATTTATTTCTAAACTGTTTCAATAGTTAAAGAGCATGTACTATCTTCCAAGTACTTTATAATCTCTAATATTTAAAAATTTACCTTCAAATTAGTATTATAATCCCCACTTTTTCAGATCAAGACACTCAAGATCAGAAAATGGAGTAATTTATCTTGCTAAAACTGTGGCAGATTTAGAGTTAGCTAAATTCATTCATTCATTCACTGAAGCCTGAATGACAATTTTTCTGATACTAGGTGGCCACCTTAGCATGTCGAGGACATGAACTCATCCTCTGTTCTGCTCCTTCTCTGATTCTTCAGCTTCTATCAGGAACATGCCTTGAATGCATTTCTTTGATGCCTCTTCCAACAGAGAACATAACATTCAAATTCCTCACCATGCCACTCAAAGCCTTTCCATTCCTGGCATATCCCAGCACCCCAACCTCACTCGATGCCTTTCCTCAACTGTGCACATCATCCATCAAGTAAACCTCGTTTCCCAGTTTCTCAAAAAAAAAGATTTTGTGTTCTTCTGTCTCCTGGAAAAATTCTAGTTATTTTATGGGTATCCGTTCAACACCTGCCATTCACTTTGACCTCCCCAGCCACATTCTCTTGCCTCTGTGCACATACCTTTTCTTAATTCAACCAGCACCACTTGTGTAACTGTTATATTCCTGATATATGCCAAATAGTGAGATATAATAGTGAACATGGTCTATTCCCTGACCTTAGAAAGATTAAAAAAGTCTAGTTAGTGTCTATTTTAAAAAGTATCCTGTAAACTATCCAAGCCAAAGGATTTTATCATTAATCTCACCACCAAACGTAGTCCCTGAAAAAAATCTGGATTTAAAAAAAAGCGATTCTAATATTTTATGGCACTACTGAGTCTCATGCATTCTATTGAAAGACAGACTCCTGCTAATAACAATAAATGGGAAGAGACCCCAGCAATATACTGCTGAGGTCAGCACTTCCAAGCTATCTGTTTTAGGTATGACTTAAAACAATGTAACCCAAATGTGAAAGTGTTAAGTACACAAAGAATATACAAAGCCATAAACTAAGTGATCATTTTTGCCTTGTATGAACTATTAAGAAGATTATAATTAAGAGCATATTTCTTATGATACCAACAAGCATTTTAATCAACCTCTATAGCGTTAACTCCAATTACCATTAGTAAACTCTGAGGATTCTGTTTTAAATTGCAACGAGTCAATAAATTCAAGATGGCATTTTGGGAGTAAATGTTAACAGGACCTTATCATTTTCCTGAGCAGTCACTTAAGATATGGACGGGGGCTGTATTGAGATGGAAGCAATAATGGAATATATGAAAACCTATTGAATTTCACAAATGGCATTTGTACTTTGATGTGAAATACAAAATTATCTTTGAGAATTTTTAATAATTATTTCACTGATGAATTTTAGCTTTACAGCTTTAAAGAAAGACATTTAGCTGAACAAACAAACACACTCAAAATAAAGGCTGATAAACAGGGTTCTTTGAAAATCTCATTATTAACTTATAATATTTGCATAAATTTGAACAAAGATGGATGACTTTAAATGACTGTCACTAATTAAGAGACTGAAACAAACAAAAGACTAATAAAACATTATGTAAAAAGACAGGCACATTAGCATATTCTATCCCATATCTCCATTGCCATGACATGAAGAAAAATATTTCTGATTACACCTGAAGCAATAATGTAACTAAGGCAATAAATCATTTGAAGAAACCTAAGGGGAATTCTTTTAAAACACATTGATTTAGGTATTAGGCCTGTCATTGAAATATAAACAAAAGATGAAATTAAATTTGTTGTGATGATGGATTGTTCAAAGATTTGTCCCTCTTTCCTGGAAAAATGTAATCAGTAGGTGGACATGTGACTGTATCCGAGATGAATTTTTTAAAGACTGTCAGATTGTTATTAGAAAATTTCTTTCAAATGTCCACCACAATAGATACTTAATATTAGCAAGGCACATCACGAGATCTAAAATCAAGTATAAAGTAGCTCAATGTTTGGGTGTTGCACATTTTTCTTTTATTTCCCTTAAAAAAAGATCTGAAGATATATTTCCAATTAACTAAATTCTAAAGTCTTATCTTCAAGACGTGTAACAAAATTCACACTGTGGAAGAAAATTTGGCTATAAGGAAGCACAGGAAGAAAGGGACATCACTGAGCAGAGTCATACTATAACTTTACAGGGGTGAATGAATGTACCTGTTCTTAGTAAGGCCACCACAAAAAAAGGACCTGGCAAAGAAGAATGCCTTTTATAAAATAAGCCTCTGAAAATCTGTAATGCAAGGTATCTACTACCCAAGTCCAGGTATTCATTAGTTCACTGGGACACAAAACAAAATGGTAAATGTTGATGAGAACCTCAAGGAGTTTATGTTATTAAGAATTGATTTTTTAAATCAAAATCTTGTCATATCTTTTCAAACTCTTTGAATCATGCCGTGATGTTATTTTTTAGAATGTTCCGTGATTTTCTTCTTTAATTGTGATTAACAGGTTTCTTGTTCTCATAATTGAAATTTTCCACTGTTCTAATGCATAAACCATTTTACACTTAGGTTTCTCATTTTAAAGACACCTTAGTAAAGTGCTGATTAACAGCCCAATAATGAATCATACAGACATTTAGAACCTACAGAATCTATATAAAAAACTTATGGTCCCAAATCCACTGATCAAAATGTCTGAATAATCCATTTATTCACCAAGTATTGACTGATTTCCTACCTGACTACTCTGTGAAGTGTTATTTTCCTTAAAATAAACTTCTTTTTGTTTCTCTACTAAGTAATCTTTAAAAGGAGAATTATGAACCTATAGACACTCTCAGATTCTTTGAACAAATTTAGGAAGAGAAAATAAAAATTCATAGTTCCATAATGGCAATGGATTATTTCAATATTACTACCACTTGCATGAAAGCAATACCTGCTTTACTATAGAAAAACAAAAAAAAATGTATTTAAATTTAAAAAATTTTGCTACTCCTTAATTCTTATAGTAGACCATAGCACTTGGTGTATTGGTGATCTTTCCTCTTTCCTCTTTTCTTCTAGAGATAGTACGAATTCCACTCATTAGGCTTCTTCCTACCCCTGACATGCACAGTCACAGAAGTCATGTGACTCAGAACTGACCAGAGGATTCTGTCTTCCTGGTATCAGTGATCAAGCCAACCAATGAACATATTTAAACATCATGTTCAATCAGTGTTCTTCTTGGGATTACTCATATGCACCCCAAGGTAAATATGCTCTTTTACCCTGCAAGGTTGCTAACCTGAGAATATAGGACTCCTATGTCCCATGCCACTCAAGAAGGCTAACTAGAGTAGGCTAGAAAGAGACCCACACATATTGGGAAGCAGAGTAAAGAAAAGTGATCAATGGAAATTGTCCTGCTATTTCTCAGTTCAAGTTCTAGTCTCCAGATTCGTGGTTTCTATATATCATTTTTGATTTGAACTAGCCACAAGGTGCCTCCAAATAATACATGCCAATAAATCCCCTTTTTGATTCAATTATTGTTCCCCTATAACTGAAAAAAATCTTGGCTGACACTTCTCTTTTAATGTTGTTGAATAAGTTGGTTTGCATGCATGGACATGCTTTCATTAAATTCATTAAATTTATTAAACATCTACTGTATGACAAGCATAGGGCTTACAAAAAAATAAGCTACAAACCTTACATTTAGGACACTCTTACTTTATGGAAATCTTATACATAAATTATTAACTATAATCAAAACTTATATATTCTATTAAAAGATATACAATATGCTCTATGAATATGGGGGATTATTTGTATTTTTAGTATGTGAATAAGAGAAACTGTCCATAGAGAAAATATTTATGGAGACAGTCACATACACGTATGTCATTACCATCACCATCATCATCAACTCATCAAAGCACTCCCTTTTAAATGACATGGGGGAAAATAACCTTCAAAGAAACTATCATGACTCTTAACTTGACACTTCAAGTCACTTCAAAGTTCTAAACCACCATTTGGTTTAAATAAAATTTATTTATTCTCCACTAACTTTCACTTCAGTTCTACTTCTCCCAAGAACTTCTCAAAATGAAAACGTGGTTTTTCATTTTCTTTTCTTTTCTTATTTTTTTTTGCTTTAAGTAGGTGGCTAATATGTATAGTCCACATTCCCTTTGTGGAAAGAATTTGTGCTAAAGACCAAATATATGTGATCTCATTTAATTCTTCTCTGAACCACATAAAGTACTCATTCTTATTATCTCCATCTTAAAAATGAGGATGCTCACGCTAGAGATTGATTAGGTAAACTATCAAAAATACATAGATTAGTAAAAGGTGGAACCAGGTCCTGTCAGAGTCACCAGTGGCCCTGTGTGGATCATCTGAGCGGGTAATCATAATGATTCTTACATGAGGAAGGCAGGCAGGTCAGGGTCAGAGAGGAGCTGGAATGGTGAAAGCGAGGTTTGGGGTAATGAGTGGCATGAGCTAAGAGATGCAGGGTTCTTTAGAAACTGAAAAAAGGCAAGGTAACAAATTCTCCCACGGAGATTACCAAAGGAACCCCGTCTTGCTGACCTCTTGACTTTAGCCCAGTGAAACAGACTTGAAGTTCTGATGTGCAGGACTATAAAGAATAAATTTGCATTGTTTTATGCTACTCAGTTTGTGGTAATTTATTACCACTACAATAGGGAATGGATGTGGTGAGGGAAATCAAACACAATATTTACATTGGTATCTGCCTCTGCATTTGGGGGTGTTTATTCAGAACCTTTAGCTGGGACCCTCCCCCCCCAAAAAAGAACACAAGACCACGTATTCATATTCAAGCTTCTTAAAAGTGAAATCTGAAAGAAAAGACTTTATATTTGATACTCTAAGTGTTAATAAACTATGTCCAAATACCCAGGGGACAACATCTGGAAGACATCAACCTATTTTGCTCTACAGCACATATTTCAAACTCTCCCTTGGCATTTCAATTATTACAGAGGATCTAGGAACACCTGGAGTGAAACACTGAGATTCATACTTTTATCCCTAAAATCGTGTCACATTTATTGATAACATCCTAAATCAGTATTTTTAAAACATTATTCCTCGAAACGAGACATTAGAGAGATTTAATAACCAGTGCTAATAAAAATTTTAAATATTTTTAAAATATAACATTGCCTCTGCCTTACTCAACGATCAAGAATTAGTTCAATGGATTTGATGATCTTGTCAAGAACCTATATATGGCAGTAGATCAATGATGACTTCAGCTCCTAATGACTAGAGGCTGTATGCCAAATGGGACGGAGGGAGCTCCTGTTTTTGATAGCTCTTTGCCACTGGGCATGTTTCCTAAGTAGGGTTCTGCTTTGCAGCTATAAATTGAAGAGGGGATAGACTACATGATGAAAAGTCATAAAAACGACATGTTATTCTAATATGGCTGGGTACAGAAAGCCCCAGGTCAGCCCTTACTTAAGCTATTTTCCAAAAATTGGATGCAAACACAATTGCACACACCATGGGGGCCTCTTCCTGCAGGGTGATTGGGAGAGTTAGCTGAGGAGGCTGACAAGCCAGACCTCATGAGTTTATGACAGGCAGCTGCAATTTCAACTGAGGTCTGAGCCGGTCAGGCTCTTTTTTTTTTTTTTTTTTTTTTTTTTTTTTTTTTTTTTTTGTCAAGGTTAAGTCTGACCAAGTCTACTCAGGTCTTTTATCCCAGAGTTTAAGCCGAAATGATAACTGCTTTGAACGTGAAGGCTCAGTGGTAGGAGAACAAATTAAAAGACATCTGAAGGGAGGAAGAAGGAGAATTGACCTTCATTTGAATGTTCAGAAAAACCAGTGATTTGATTTGTTATTTTGAAGTCTAACTTAATGTCTTTAACCTGAACATTTCGAAGGGCTTTCAAAAGCTCACAAACTCCTATTATAAAGATGATCTGTCATTTTAATGGCATATGATGTTGCAATAAAGTCACAAGTTTGATCGTTCCTCAGATTTCAGTTTCTTTTTCTTCTCTAATTAATTAATTTGGAGAGAAAACCAACTTGGTGTCAATGTTTAAACGATAATTTGAATGTGTGCACGCACATGGCAAATTTTCAAAGACAGCTAAATGTATCTTTTTACATAGCCACAGGGAACCTACAAAAGCAGAGAACAAACAAAGTGAATAGTTAGCATGTTTCATTTATACTAAGACTTTCTTTCCAGCAACAAGGCTTGGATCCTGGACACATAAAATGCACTGGAATTCCTCTCTATCTGTATCTTTCTCTCATAGTCTCCCTCCTGCTACCATTCACAGATCTGAGAAATGTTAGACAAGGAAGGGCTTTGGAAATCACCTCTTACTTAATTTCTCCTTTTACACATGTAGAAATTGATCCATGAAGTTAAAGCAACCTGCACAGGTCAGTAGAGTGACCAGGATTAATTCCCAAAGTTTCTACTGCCACCTCTTCATCCAAAAATCTCTTCAAAAACTAATTATGTCATTTAAGAAACTATAACAAGTACGGTGAGTGGGCTTTCTTTATTATTATTATTATTATTATTATTATTATTATTATTATTATTATTATTTTGCTTCTGTCATCCAGCATCCGTTTCCCTTTAGGAAAATTTATGCACCCCAATTTAGTTCGTGAGACACTACTCCTCTGACACCATCAGCCCAGGCACCTCCAGAGGGGCTGAAGGGCGGGGCATGTGGCTCACGTCTGACCAATCAGAGCATGGCGTTGCCGTTGCCAGCATGTAGGTTCATGGTGGGCACAGGCCCAGAGAAGGACCTGAGGCATGAAACAGCTTCTGCTGGTGCTGCCCAGTGGGTAGGAGGCAGCTGTTCTTACCCACTGCGATTGACCCAAGCAGGATGTGAAGCAGGCATTGTCTGCAATCACCTGGCACCATGGGAAGCCAGAAAGCCATTAGGGTAGAAGCCAGAGCCGAGAGGTCAAATGGAGTCTTCACGATAAATTAAGTTCCACCTGAAACCCAGAATTACCACCTGAGCCTTTCAGCTATGTGGAGCAATCGATTCCTGTTGTTGTTGTTGAAGCCAATTTGAGTGGGGTTTCAAGCTACCTGAGCCCCATCTAGGATTTCTAGATCAAATATAAGACATCTGGTTAAATTTCAATTTTAGACGAACAGCAAATAACTCTTCACTACCAGGGTGTCTCACCCAATGTTTGCAAAGTCTAACAACTCTAATCCTAACTCCTATGGCAAGCTATTTCTAGATGTGGAGCAAGGCCAGCAGAGAATGGAAATAGACCTGTGACCAAGCACAGAGACAAATAATATCCTGGGATGCAGTGAGGTATTTCATACATTTCTCTTTAGAGGAATAACAGCTAGTCAGTTGGCACACATAACAGAGAATAAAAAGGCAAGGTATTTATCAAGCTGATGTTTCAAGTCCCTTTTTTCCTTCCCCGATCCTATCTCTACATTAGTTTTAGACCCAAGCTCTAGAATGCATCCACTAAGGAAGAAAGTAGTAACAGCCTCTGTTAACTATGACATTCTCAGAGGTCAGTTTAATTCATTCATTTCACTAGGCATTTACAAAAGATCACCTATGTCTCAGACATTATGCAGAGCTGGTGGGGGAGCATGGGGAATAAAATCCTTGCTTTTCTACATTGAAGGCCTCAATTTGTCCAGAGGAACAGATATGGCTAAAAAAACAAGAGGATTGTAATGCCTGTGGCATTGGTACAGGGAGAGAGCAGAAAGGCCAGTCTTGGAGTAGATGGCACTTGAGCCGGACCTTGGTGGAGAGGTATGATGCGAGGAGGCAGGCTAGAGCGCTCATCTCACGCAAATGCACTCTTATCATTTCCTGTTTTCTTCCCATTCCTTCTCTTCTCTTTCACCTTTGATCATCCAGCTTTTCTAATAATAATGATGCTGTTTAACAAGCTAGCGCTGTCAAGGGCAAAGCCAAAGGTTGTGGTGGTGTCGGGTGAGGTCCAGTGGTGCTGGCTCCGTCAGGGCTCATGAATATAGAACTCAAACTCTATGAGATCTGAATTCTGAAAATGCATAGAACTTAAGAGATGAAACAAACATTTTCCAAGTCCCTAATTTTGTAGGTGAGAGAACAAATGGGAGATCAGGCAGCTGATGATAGCTGCAGACTTGGGACCAGAACCCAAGCTTGCTCGGCCTCATTTGAGGGCATTTAACCAGCAGGCTTTTTATGCCCCAATTCTTTTCCCTCTTAAAGATGACCAGGTGAAAATGTACAGCCCGTGTTTTATTTTTATTTTATTCTCCAACAGCCTAGAATGATCTCATTTAGATCTTTCTCAAATAAGCAAAAACATGGACTTCCTCTTTAAGGAATGAAATGTATGAAAACTGTCCCATTTTACAAATCTCCCATGCCCGTGTGCAAAGGGAAACCCAAGGGGCTCCCCAAACACTTCCATTTGTCTTTTTCTGGGACAGACCTATTAAGGTGTCACTGTTCAAAAAACTCAGCAGCAGCAAGTGAGCTTGCCTGCACTGGATGTGGGTCTGCCGAACTTGAGGCATTTTCCTATTTCAGATGTGAACGTAGCAAAAAAAGGAATCACTTTTGAAAGGAATCGTTTCTTGAAAAACTTGGACTAAGGTGCATAAGACAGGCTGACAATAGAGAATTAAAGAACACAGGATCCTGTCTACTTTTATTTGTGGCAATGAGATGCACGCTGTAAAATCAGGTTACCAGTGAAAATGAGTCTGATGTGCTAATTCATAGCTCATTCTCTATACTTATGGCATGGGCCCATTATATAATGCAACAAGATTCTGGGGCCTTTCCCTAGGGAGGGCAAGTTCTAGAAAACAGAGGTGCTAGACAAGGATGAGGGTAGTCCTTTGATGAAGGAAGAATTCAAATCTCTATTTTTCAGAAGCCACACTAAATAGACATCTGGCCCCCAGTAATTTAATAATGAAAAAATGGTATTGATTTTTACTTTCCCCTGAAGTACATACTTCTGCATGCATGGGAAGGATCCTTCGGCATGTAATGAATGAAAAATCAAGTAATGCCCTGTTAATTTAAAATGAGGCATTAAAGGCTCTTTGATGTAATTATTTTTTAAAAGCATATCCAGGTTACTTACAGTGGACATATTCTTAACTGCTTTGAAATGCAGAGTAAGAAAAAAATTATTTTTCTTCTTCAGATTCACTGGCTAAATGGAGTCTCTGGATTTGCTTCAATTTCCCCAAATCTGAATGCTGCATTTTTTATAGCAGTTTCTCAAAAAAAGATAGCCTCCTCATGTTTGCAAATTTGAATTTCTTCCTTAGAAGCATAAATGGCTATTTCTTCCTTGAAGAGTTAATGAATCACAGAAAATTTCCATCTACTACTCTGTCTCTTCCTATTACTATAATCATAGATGTGACATGGTCACACTGAATAGGAATATCTCATCATTGGATTCTGTTCATAGAGAAAGACAAAGCGTTAAGTGGCGAATAGGCCTCGTCATTCCCCAAAAGCCTCCTCGTAGGTGGTTCTGACTCGATCCTTATGCTGGTTTCCTAACAGGGTACTTGCAGGCATAGACAAAACCCTTTTCCTCTTGACCACATCCTTTACTGATGTTTCTAAAAGTCTCAGCCCAACAATGGAACCCTCAGAATGGAGCGATCACACAATTCCACCCCCAAATCTCTCACCTGCACCTGCTCGCACAGATGGCTCCCTCCGGTTCTAGATGCACAGCTAGGCTTGGATCCGGGGCCTGCTCTTCTACTCATGGAGATGAATCCCGTTTCCTCTCCGGGATGCACCTATTCTCCCTTACATCATCATTTTCCCTTCTTCATTGGATTGTTAGAACACAGTCATTCTATAATAAATCCTACTTTTAATAAAGCCTTCCTTGGGCCCTTCATCTCTGTAATTGAATTCCTTTGCTTCAACATCCTCTCTTACATACTCATGAACCCAGAAGCGCACTCCAGTGAGAATTTAGTCTACATCACTCTATTGCATTGGTCACCCACAACACCTCTTTGCCAAATCCAGTGATCTTTTCTAGTCCTCACCTTATGGACAGATCAGCAGCATTTGACACTGTTGATAACTTTCTCCTCCTTCCCTTGGCTCTGAACGATGCCCTTGGCTGTCTATCTACCTCCAGGCTGTTCCTTCTCAGCCTCCATTTTTAATTAACTCCCAGTTTATCAATTTTTATATAGTGGAAGGCTCCAGGGTTCTGTCCTCAAATTCTTGTTATTGTTCATCTACACTCACAGAATTATGTTAGTTCTGCATTTAAAATACATCCAGAAGCTGACTGTGACTCTAGATCCCCGCTGTTATCATTTTAGTCCACATCATCATCATTTCAGCTCTATACAACTGAAATGACCTCCTAAGACGTGACCTAGCTGCCACTCTAACCACCTACAGTCTGTTCTCCACCCAGGGGCCTCAGCAGTCAGTACCAGCCTTTTAAAATTTAAGGCAGATCATGTTGTCACTCTTCTATTCAAAATGAATGTACTCACATTCATCCACTGTTCATTTAGAATAACATTTTAAATTTCAGCATAATCCACTCTGCCTCATCTCTCTAACCCGATAGAATGATTGTCCTAGTCTTCACTGACTCCCGAGCAGCCACACTGGGTTCCTTACTGTCCCGTGAATATACCAAGGACACTCCCATCTGTGGGCCTTGCACTTACATATCCCGCTGTCTGGAGAGCTCTCCCAGCAGACATCTATGCAGCTTGTTCCTCCAAAGAATTCAGATATCATCCAATAATTTGGTACCTTGCATCCCCATTCCTCTCTACTCTCTCTCAACCTGCTTTATTTTTAATGGTGCTGACTAAGCAAAACCAGTTATTTATTATTGCTTTTCTGCCTTCTTTAGACTATAAGCTCCAAGATAGCAGGGATTAGTTTTATCCTCCTCTGTTCCCCCAGAGACTAGAACAGGGCTGGTTACGTAGCAGCTACCTAGTGATTATCTATAGTTGAGTGGATTCCCATCCTTGCTATGTAACATCATCTATATCTGTCTTACTTACAGCCCCAAGATACCTATGAATGTCATTTAAGTTTTGAGTAATTCTCCTATTTCCAAGTACCCTAATCTTACACAAGCACACACACAAACACACACACACACATATCAGTTTACATACACACATATTAGCTTATGTACACACATAAATGTACATATACATATACATAATGTAAAATAATAACAATTTTCAATTGATCTAACCCATGTCCTCTATGAAAAGGTGTTATTTTATGGCATTGTATATACATTCTAAGAATGTTAGAATAACTTCTACCTGTTTTGTAGAAATCAAACAATAAGTAAATTATATACATTTCCTTACATGAGATTGTGGGTAAAATATTACTCTGGGACAGATGGCAATTGTAGCTGATTTGTCACAGATCAAAGAAATAACCGGTAACTAAAGTATGACATAGCTCTTAGATGTCTAAATCATCTGTAATAATTTCATAACTAAAAATAAAAACTCCTGATATTATGTAAATGAAACATCCTAGCAGATATGTCTTTTCTACTATTGGATCCCAGGATATTAGGCAAGAAAGAGCTGAGGGTGGTCTGGTGAGAAGCTCAGTCTCAGAAGTCACATAGATGTAAATTTGAAACTTTACTCCGCCACCTACCAACTCAGCCACTTGCTTATTATTTCTATGCTTCGAGAGAATTAAGTGAAATAACATTTGTAAAGTGAACCAAGCATTGTGCCTACCACATCAAAGGACCCAATGAATGTCAGCCATTACCATTAATATCATTACTATTAGTCTAAGTATCTGCCGCAAACACGTCAACTGCTTATGGTTTGTTGGGCCAGCATAAGATCATTTCACCTCATCATCAGTAATGTCTCAGTCGTTCTCAGCTAGTGGCCTGTCATCTTTCAAATCTTCAAGACAGAAGGCCTTGCTCTCCAGGTAAAGTCAATATTTCTCCATTTCTCTGGCAGATAATAAAGCCTGCTGAGGAGATGAAAACTCGGAGAAATTTGTAAAGATTTTTTATTTGGGGGGGAGAACCTCCTTAAAAAGGGCACAGAAATCTTGTTCTGCTTTGTCCTTCTAAGCTGATAGGACGGAGGACATAAACAGCAGCACCAACGAAACAGACAGAACGTTTCCATAATTACACTCAATGCTATTTGCTTTTATCACTGGATTGATATTGCACCAAGGATACAAAATCAGAGATGCATAAAACACCTGGCATCTTGCAGTGGCCTCAAGCGGTATTAGTCCTGCTCTTCACCATCATACTCTGGCAAAAAACAAGTAGTCTAGTCTCAGTCAATAATGTAGTGAATGAACAATTAGAATTATTATTTTTATTAAATTGCAACTTGAGCACATATCTTTGTAGTATTCTTTGTGACAAAATGGGAAGTATATATGAGGTACTTCTGTTATCTACATAAGTACGACATTTGTCTCAAGGAATGGCACTTGGGTAATTGTTTGAGTTGTCAGCCGAATTAGTCACCTTTTTCAAGGACCGATATTTTTGCTTGAGAGTACAACTGACAAACTGTAATTATTCAGACTTGCATATTTGGCATATGTTTTCTTCAAAATGAATAGTGAGCCTGCTCCTTCAAGGAAACAACTGACAGTATTTGCAACCAATGATAAAATTTGAGCTTTCCAGCAGGAATTAGAATTTTGGAAAACTCTTATCTGCCACCTCGAGCTTGGCAGTTTCGCGATACTTCAAGTCTTTTCTGATGACACCAATGGTAATATTAATGACTGTGATTTCTTGATACTGTATAATAAAAGGTGACATTTAAAAAAATGTGCATAATTTAATGAATTTTCCAAATGACCCATACATGATGTTACAATAATATGGGTAATATGGGTAAAAGACCCATGGTTCAAGAAGGAACCGATAGATTTTTAGAGTAACTATAATTCTCCATGGTTGTGACAGGTCTCTCCCCTCACCTCTTTTTTTCAGTCTTCTAACAAGATGGACTCCTTATGTTTTGCTTTTTTTTGGTCAACATGCCTGTGGGCTCTGCCCATGCCATTTCCTTTGCCTGGGGAACAGAGAGTTACACAGGCTACTTCTAACTTCATTCGGACCTCTCCACAAATGCCCCCATCATGAAGAAAATATCTCTCAGAACCCTAACCAAAGCAGCTTCCCCCCATATCATCAGTTTTTTCCATTGTAATTATAATTACTTGTCATCCCCTAACAAATGTATTGTCGCTAGTCTTTGCCAAAGGGACGTCCTAAGTTCCACGAGGTAGGAAATTTGTTTTGTCTCTTTTGTTCACTGTGTTTGCCAGAACCTTGAATAATGTCTGGGGGTCTACTGTGTACTCGATAAATATTTATTGAATGAAATGATCAATGAGTGGATAAACATTTTAAATTTCAGTACACGCATGGTCAGAGAAACTAAATACCTTGAACTAACACACATACCTTTGGTGGCAAAGCTAGAATTGATATCAATTTAGTACCAGAACCTACACTCTTAACTAATATACTATTCTACATTTTGAACGCTCTAAAAATTTATAAGTACTCATTCCTCCATTTCCCTTGCCAGCTTTTATTTTAGGCCATATAATATAACTTAATTTAAAAATACTTATTTATTTTGTTAGACAAGCTGTTCTTTTTCCATTCTAAATACTTTAATTAAAGAGAAAGACTTACAAACTTTATAAAAATAAGCCATCGGGAATGCTGAAATAAGTTTGTTCAATATGTGCAAAACTGGAGAAACTGATCAATATTCATAGGACAAAAAAATAAAAAAAATCTACATTGGATACATTTTTGAGTTTTTATAGATAATTTACAGACTTGTAAGGAGCTCAAAACACACAGAGACCCCAGAGAATCAGAAAGCCAAGACAGTGCCTATAGTCATCAAAGATACATAGTAATTTTTTTGGTCCATTTCAAAATCTTATGAAATTTTTAAATAGATTTTTTTTTTTAACCAAAAAGCAATGAGTATCTTTCAGTCTTAAAAGCCACACAAGTTGAGATTTATCGTATATACCAATATGATAGTATAAAAAACATTGGCATTCAGAGACTTCCAGTCCTTTGTCCTAAATGCTTGCCCTCTCCCACCGACCCCAAGGAGGACTTAACGTTGATCTGCTCAGGTTTTGGGGGACAGCCTACCTTTCTCATCGTGAGAAGGTGTGAAGAGACAAATTACAAGAACGAAATTTGGATTGACTTACAATAATAAGCTTCTGGAAGGGAGCAGAGGAGAGTACAGGCTGAACATGTATGAGGAGGGTTTGAGGAGTCCAAGAGGAGGGACCTTAAGACGGCTCCTGTGCTGGAAGGGTTTGGGGGCAACCTGAGGAGTATCTGGAGGATGTTTTGCTGTGTTCCTTGCAATGTAATTGCTTTTGGCGCAACTGTTTCAATTCAATTGTTTCGGTGCAATGCAATTTAATCCTTCAGACCCTTTTTGAGAAATGTTATTACAGCCAAATTACTTTCTATGCTAGTTTGAACTTGTAATTATATTTATTTCATTTTGGATATAACAACCAGGGTGTGAGTCCTTGTCATAAGGAGGCCCAGTATGAATCTTGTTAGTGATTTGCAAGCAAAAATTCACTTGTGGAGTTTAATCATATATAATGTTACATAAAATCAAACTATAGATATATGTGCGTATGTATATGTGTGTGTGTGTATATATACACATATATGCACATATATATACACACACACATATACACCCACGCACATGTGCGCGGGCACACACGCACACGTGCTATGTTTCTTCCTACTTTTTCACTTCTAAGCATTGCTTTTGGTAAAAGTTAGTTTATAATCTGGTAACATCCCATATTTGTTTCTTCTGGGATTCTGAAGTTGTGCTACCCTACATGGTAATCACAAGTCATATAGTATATTTTAAATGTGACTACTGAGATTGAGAAACTTAATTTCTGTGTTAATTTTGTCATTTGAAAAATGAACACTCAATTTAGCTACTAGAAAACTTTTAAGTACTTTGGCAATAATGTTTACATGAATCTGCATTTTTGAGCTATAAATTGTGTGAAGGCTAAATACAGATCAAGTATTGCTGATGAAAATTTAGCACATGAATTGAGATATATGAAAGATACACCAGATTTTGATAACTTGGTACAAAAAATCAAAAATACTTTATTAGTAATTTTTCTATTGATTATTAGTTGAAATGATAATACTTTGGATAAATGGGTTAAATAAAATACTTAATCTATATTCATTCACTCATTTCACAAATATTTAATGAGTATTTGCTATGAAGAGGCATTAGAAATAGAGATGTAGAAAATGTAGAAAATTGTGCCAAACTGAATACAATTAGGTAAAAAAAAAAAAAAAAGTTATGAATAGCCAGAGCCATGCATGGCAATAATATTAATCAACTCTTCATGGAAAGGTTAGGCTTGAATTTGCCTATCATTAGTGCCCAGGAATTAAAAGACAGAGCAGAGAAAGGAGGAATATTCTCAGCAGAGCCATGAAGACAGCAACAAAAACACAAACACTGGGAGAGCGAGAAGCCAGGCCTGATTGAATTGGAATACATTTTGAAAGGTTGGGGAAAAACGTACATGAGCATAGTTTGCAATAAATGCAGTCGATGTGACTCCTTCTGCAAAGTACAATAAATACACTACAGTATTCAAAAAGCCTGGATACACAGGGAAAATCGTACACTTACTCTACTTTGTTCAGATTAACGGTGGAGCCTTATTCCTTTAAATTTAGAGCAATTTTATCTAAAGAGGTGTTGAAGATTGAAGAAAATTATATTGAGTATATTCCTGGAAAATGTAATTAAGTTTGTAGAGGTTTTAAAATAGGTATGCAAATTCTTTGACAGCTCTCCCTTCCACAGGCGATGCTTAATTCCCCTCCCCAGGAATGTAGGTTGGACTGAATGATTCCCTTCTAGTCATAAAATGTAGCAGAAGTAACTTAGTATGTGACTTGCAAGGTCACCAAAGGGTATGGCTTCTGCTTGGCTTTCTCTCTCTTGCATCTGTCTCTGGTGGAAGTCACCTTTCAAGTTGATAATACACTTAAGCAGTCCCTTTGAGAAGCCTACACAGAGAGGAACTGAGGCCACCTGACAAAAGCCAGCACCACCTTGCCAGCTGTTTCAGTGAACCATCTTGAAAGTGGATTATTTCGTCACAATTAAGCCTTTTGGTGATAGAAGTCTGGAACAACATTTGGACTGCAAACCCATGAAAGGCTAAGCTAGAATCACCCAACCAAGCTGCTTCCAAATTCTGGACCCACAGAAAATTGTGAAGTATACCTAACGTTGATAATTTTAAACTAATAAGTCATGTGCATACTTATTTATACAGCAATAAAACATACTGTTTAAAAATAAATGTATCCTATGTTTTCTGACCTTTCTAAAACTCTGTAGGTACTTGAAGTGGGGGATGTCGTGACAATGGTGCCGTCCTGGCAGTAAGAGTGTGGCAGCATTGACAAAGGGATCAGATGGCTGGGGGACAGACAACGGTGAAAGGTGACTGGGTCTATTTTAGTCTCCCAGAGTAGAGGTGACCTGGAAAAGGGCAATGGCAGAAGAGACAGAAAAATAAAAGAGATGAAACCTCTGAATGTCAGGAATTAATCATTCAAAGATGACATTACATTTTCAAACTGGAGTATTTCAGTGGTTGACGCTACCTTCAGTAAAAATCCTTAGATGCCTAGAAAAAGGGATTCAGTTTTAGACAGAGTAAAGTTTAGGGTAGCAGATGCCTTGAGCCTGGATGGAGAAGGGGTAGAGCCTATGTTAGTCAAAAAGTAAACTTTAACATAATTATCAAATTTTTTTTTAACTAAAAACAGCTGGAAAGTTAACTTTGGGATAGTGAGAAAAAATTATCAGTATTTGGCCAATTATCTGGTTCTCGTATATTAGAATCCATTATGATGGTAAATCTATCAATGAGCCTTTAGCTGCTAATTCTCAACGATGTTACAAAAAGTAAATGAAGACTAATACTGGTTTTACGAAGTACAATTATGGCCAATGAAAATGTCTTTCCTTAGTTCTTGTTAATATGAATTCAGAGTATCTTACCAGTTTCTTTTTTTTTTTTCTTTCCGTTTTGTCTCTATAGAGAAGTTAAAATCTAGCCTTCTATTCAACCATCATCACAGGCCTTCTCATCATCATCCTCCTCAGAGGAAGAAGAGGAGGAACGAAATGTGTTGATCACAAACTCTCTCATGTGCAGGGTACTTCACATACTCAAATCTCTTAACTTTTAAGTGCACTGCCATCTAAGTAAGAGATGCTTGTCCTCATGTACAGATGAGAAAACTGAGTATGAGAGAAATAATTGAATTGTCCAGAGCCTGGAGCAAAGACACTAAAATCTTTGGTGTTACCGTTTGCAGCTCTTTGACGGCTGCTCATGAAACACACAATCGGCAGCTATTCACCTCTTCATTTCTATCCATACAATGTTCTTACTTACCCTTCTACCTGAATACATGCCTCTCCTGAAGAAGGTCTTCCTCTCCTTTGCATTTATTCTAAATAGATTCATCTTCCAAGTTTTCTCAAGGCTCTTGCCTCTTTTCAGAAGGCTTCCTCTATCCACCAGTTCTCGCAGAACTTTATCTGGCTTCTAAATTAGGCTTAGTGGCACATGGTTTGACAATGAAGCACTTTGGATCGCTTCTTTGATTAAATGACTTGATTATCCTCACAGATTTTGGAGAATAGAGACCATAACTGCTGCTCTTGTGACTTCTTTCATACCTTGCTTATCACTGGCAATCAATCGTTTTTATGTGCTTATTTAATTTTAAAAGACTCAGAACCATGCTATTTCTTTCTATTATATACAGAAGTCATTTTGATCTGTCTATAGCCTCATTTGGGTTTTACTTCTAGACAGTCTATCTGCCCCCGTGTCCAACGCAATTTTTCCACAATAGTGTATGCGATTTTATATTTCCATGATTTTACATGGTGTTCCTTCTACCTCTAATGTTATTTCTGTCCATCATCTCCCTGGAAATGAAGAAATCATTCTTTAAGATTGTAGAGCATATCGAAGTTTCTGCGCAAGCATTTCTCTACTCCTTTCTCATTCGTGTAGTTTTTCTGTCGTTGGGTAGGAACGCCTACAGCACATTGATTCAGAGATGGACCTTCACTGCTTTAAGCCAGAGACCCTATTTCCTTCCAGTGGTGAGTGTAGGGCTGAGCAGGTGACCCAGATATGTACCAATTAATCCATGGCATTTCCTGGCCACAATAACTGCTTAAAGATTGAGTGGCAGCTTTAGATAGTTCAGCTCTTGATGTAGATGGTATGGCAGTAGGGTAGGCAGATATGAGATGTGGTACTAATGCAGCCATCTCCAAGCTATGAGGAAAGCTGGCCTGAGCATGAAGCTGCCACACAGAAGAGTCCAGATCTGAGAATCACAGAGATGGCCGTGGAGCTTTGATCCCTCGCTCTGAAACCCTCTCTACTGCTGAGTGTTTTCAGCTCCTTGAACCAATAACTTGCCTTAATTACTTAAGCCTAATTGCGTTGAGTTTCCTCCATGCTTGCAATTCAAAATATCTTAAACAAAAATCCAGATAAAGTTTAACTTCCTTCATAATGCCTTTCCAAAACTCTATAGGCAGGTCAGCATATATTGGCCTTCCTTTTGTTCCCAAGAACTTTGCTTATACAGCACTCAGACCATTTAAAGTGCAGAATTGTAATGAACTGTTTTATTATCTGTTTTCCTGGCACATTAGCAGCTAAGTAAGAACGGAGACTAGATCCTAGTTAGCGTTAAAGCCCTTGAGCCTTTGCACCCTGCCCAGTTCCTTTAGAAACCATCAATATATGAATGAATTAATCTGTGGCTCTTTTACCCTGTTCTTTTCTTCATCTCCTGACAAGAACCAATATGTTCAATAGCGGGAGAAATTTAAAGTGTCTGGATTGGTATAATGCAGTCTGCAGTGGTTCGACCTATTCATCACAGGGTTATTAGTCTCTGGCCCAAATAACCTTTATTCCAATTCCATTATACTCTATTTCCTTTTGAAATTATGTACTTACAGCTCCTACAGAACAGACTGCTTTCACATTCATTTATTCAGCAAATACTTATTATCTCTCTACCAGGTGTTTGGTCACTGGCCTGGGGATACAACAGTAAACAAAATTCTTTGCCTTTCATTCTAGCAGGGGGAGTCAAACGATAACTAAGCGTATGAGTAAAATATAGAATGTGTTAGAGGGTGATAAGTTATATGGAGGAAAACCGAGGAAGCGGGGAGTCGGGAACTGGCTGGATTGCAATTTCAGAGGCTTCAGGAGAATCTCTCTGAGACAGTGGCAGTGGAAGGACGTGGGGGAGTCTGATGGCCACATGTGCAAGGAGAAGGAACGTCGAATGCAAAGACTCATGAGGGAGCGTGTGGTGGGTGAGAGGAAAAACCAGGGAATCTGGAGCAGAGCAAGCAAGGAGGAGATAATTAAGGAGGGGAGGTGATGCTAATTCAAGGGAAATATCGCAGATCAGTAAGTCGTTGAATTTGTCAGACTTTGGCTTTTTAATCAGAGTAAATCGAGAAGCTTCTGGAAGGATGTAACAAACAACACGGATGGCAGTCTCACCATGAGAAGGCTGAAAAGCATAACCATGTGCACTATTCTGGGGCTAAAAAAAAAAAAAAAGCGGCTGCTCAGCTCCACACAGGCTTATACCTAATAACTATTTGAATTTCATATTAAGTTGCTCTGTTTCCTTGTAATGAAGCCCAGTGTATTTAATTCATATTAAATATTTTAGCTAACATGTCAGTCACACGCTTTTTAAATGAGGATAGTAGCATCTAAGCGGAAATGGAATACAGAGAGGTTCAAATGATGTGTAACTTGGCAAAGGGGTTAAAGGCGTCTTGTAAAGATATGGAGGAGCTACTGTTTCATTTTGTTTTTCCGGAAAGGGGACTGCATTGTAGAAGCACGTTTTTATTTTCTCCTCTTGCGGTCCTGCTGCCTGTGATTGATAGCTATTAAATTAGGTTTTACCTCCCCAGTTTGGTCTAGATTAAATACATTTATAGCACAGCAAGCCACTGAGAGACAAAGGAACAAGTGGCAATTACTTTGTCTATTTTGGTTTTCTTCGTAGGTAACCATCATTTAAATATGCAAAAGAAAATGGTTGGAAGACAGAAAAAAAGGAAAAATGAATGAAGTGTGCTGAGTACTAAACGCTTTAAAGCTCCCCAATTGAAAAATACAAGCTAGTGAACTCACATATTTCTTATGAGACCTGATTTCAAATGCAGAGGTGAGGGAGGAATCCTATGAAACGCATGAGTTCATTGAGAGTGATTTGTAGCGTAGACCTATTTCCCACCATGTCAGGGAACTATATGTCAGTTATATTCGGGGAGAATTGATTTGAGAAGCATTCCACTTGTCCGGTACACTCAGAGGACAGAATCACATGTTCTTTAAACAGTAACGCCAAGGTTATTACTTTGAAATGAGCAGGGTCAGGGTCATGCTAATAGGAAGAAGATTCTTTATCCATGTGGAACTGTGTCGCCTTTAGAAAAAACAAACAAACCAACAACAACAACAACAAAAAAAAACGTATCGTACTGGCTGTAGCAAAATACGCTTGTTTTGGAGTTTTATAAAAAAAAAACTGGTGGCAGTCTCCATTCTTTGAAAGTGTGAACCGGAACCATAGCACCCAGCATCATTGTCTCCCTGGAGAGATCAGAGTCCCACACTCCTTTCTTCCCGTGGGGCCAGCAAAGCCTAGACACAGGAAGGCCATAGTTAACACGCTGCCCAAACATCAGGGAAGAACTTGCAAAGCACAAGAAAGATGAGAGAGGGAAGGCCTGCATTCCTGTCACATGTTAGAGTTTCTTGAAAGGTAGCAGGCAGAGGGGGACACCAAAAGAGATCGTGAGAGGATAAAAGAAAAACAGAAAAAAGAGAATCTCTATATGGGATTATCTCTAAGGATCTAAAATGTGTGATTTTCTTCCCCACTTTGTGATAGTAAAGGATATCTTACTTAAATGGTAGTGTTCCCAAGTCCTTCTCCTCTGTTCTGTTTTGAAAAGAGGACAGAGAAGATCTCATGATGTCCTGGAGAAACTCGATCAGAGCTGCATTTGGTCGCAAGGTCTCACTGGCTCACCCCCTGTGACCTATCAATGAATGGGACAGAATCCTCCAGAACAGCAAAGTCCTTCGCTAGTGTGAGAGGTCATGAAATGGCTTTCTGATTTTTTTTTCTCTCTGTAGAGAATAAAGTAGGTCCTGACTACACCTCTTCAGATAATAGCAGGCCACACAGAGCAAGAAAGATTTCCACTTTAACAGTGGATCCTGGGCTACTAGTTAGGGTTGGGGCCACTGCCCAGAGCACATACTTCTGAGATTGCCTCCCCTTCCCAGGAATCTGTTCTTCAGTGTGACCTAAGTTAGACATTATAACAGCTGAACGGAAGTGAGTAGTTAATGGGAAAGTAGAGGCAGGACCAATATCCTTTAACGGTATAGTCGTCTATGCCTTTTGGGTCTCCACATAAAGAGTCAAAGAATAGAAGAACAGAAGAATTACTCTAGAGAACAGTAATGAGAACATGTTTCTAGCCTTGGTTTCTTTATGTGGGTAACTATTAAGTTGGGAACTGTGAAGAGACAGTGATGATACTATCTATATCATCTCTGTCTCATCTCCATCTATCTATCTCTATCATCTCTATCAATCTCTATCAGTCTCTCTATCTCTATCTATCTCTGTCTCTATCTGTCTCTATCTCTATATATCTATGTGCATAAATACATACACACACATACAGGAACACAGACTTCGGGATGAGAGATCAAATTCTTTACTTACTCACGGAGCAGCCTGTATTACTTTCGTACCCGAATGTGATACAGTAGAAGCCAGATAGTCCCTGTGTACACATTGAGATTTGCAACATAGGAAAGGAACCCTAAAATTATGAAATTTGGAGCTTATGTAAGGTGTTTTTCCTATCTGTCCCTCTGCCCCTGTGAAAGCGATTTTTTTTTTTCTCTTCACTACAAACACTCATATTTGGGGAAGGAGAGGGGAAAGATCTCTACTCCAACATCCTGGGATGTAATCAAATGTCTCCATGGGAGAGATCAGAATTCCTATTTCTCTACCTTGAGGGTCCCTAGTCAAACATCCTTTAATCCAGGTGCCAATGATCTTTGCTCAGAAAACCTCGATTGTGTAGAAACATGAAAATTTTCAGAGAATTATTTCCCCACAAGAGCAGGGATGATAAGAATTATTTCCTTCAGAGTATGGTTTGAAGCTAGAAAAATATTATTCAGAGATGAGGACGAGAAGCAAAGGAACACAGGGGCAAGTCAGAAAGAGGGCGAGTCAGTTATTAAGGGGGAGCAGCCGTGTCCACGCAGGGCCCTCCATGAGGAGTTTCCACCTACACTTCCTAAGGTACTACACCTAGGATGCGAATCAAGCCTGATGTATCCTTCTGCATGCAAGTCCTATTCTGCCACGTAGTTTTTCTGTTTTCCATACTATAGTGAGGCACAAACATATTCATAACCATGTTCTCAGCTCTAGCACCTAGCACATATCTGGACTGTGACGTGTGTTGAAAATTACTGATACAGAGTATTATCCCTTTCCATCACAAGCGATAACTTCCTAGATAGTTTTTAGAGCATATTCCTGAATCCCAGGGTGTGATATATACACTAAGGTAATGATGACAATGACAGTGATTTTGGTGGAAGAGAATGGAGAGTTTAAGTGTCATATTGAGTCAGAGAGGCCTGGGTTTAACACCATCTCCATCATTATTTGTTTAAGAAGCCTTTGTTTGCTCATCTATATAGTAGAAATACTACTCATTATAACAACCATAATATCTATTATATCGAATAAAATAATGTCTATCTTGAGATACCGAAATAAAATGGTATGTGCACAGTACTTAATATGATATCAAGCACTTAACAGGGCTCAAAAATAATTAGCTATTGTTAGTCATCATTATTGATTTTTTTTTATAAAGAAGGTAAAGCATAGGAGAAGCAAGCCAAGAAAAGAAACTACTGAGTTTTAGGTTGGATTCTATTTGAATTTGCTTTCTGCCGAGTCATTGTTTATAACCAATCCACATAGAGATGAGATGTGCAGAAGAGATTTAGGAAAAAATTATGAGATGAAATTCTCCAAGTGAACCTCAGTACATGCAGAAATTGCACTGCCTACAGCTGTTAGAATTGGGCAGAGACAGATAATTATAAAAACGCTAAATTTTGATTTTCCTTCTGAATTTGCACAGGGGTCATTCTGACATCAAAAATAATTACAAGCATAGCAACTTCAGCTGTAACCTTGACATTACACAGGAGTTGGGGCCAGCCTCTCACAAGTGCTGCAGCCTCATTTCCCCCACGTGTAAAAGCTGCCCTATAAGGCCTCCTGAAGCAGACAGACGCCAGATACCCTCATCAGCGACATCCGTGAAGTGCCCCAAGTTTCACTGAAAGAAACATGCTAAGATATTATCATAATTGGGAATGTATTACACTAGATGTCTGGGTTTTTATTGATGTTTTCCACCAAATCAACTGCAAAAAAAAAATTTAAAGGATAAACTATATTACTTGCATCTGTCTTGTATTTTGCATGTCTCCATTTCCCCAGCATCGCCACTCTACTTCACTCCAATTTAAGCCACCACCATTTAGTTCCTGACTGCTGGGGTGGCTGCCTACAGGCTTCCCTCTCTTCTGTCTTGTTCTATTCCTTGCCTCCAGTCACTCTGTTCCCCCCAGCTGTCTGTGCAACATGTACATCAGGTCAGGTCCACATCCTGCTGAAAAGCCTTCAATGTTCTCCCATTAGAGAGATCCAAAATCCTTACTATGGCTTAGGAGATCTTCCGGTTACTGGCATAATTTCTCTCCAGTGTCCCTTAATTTCTCCTGACCCTCTACCCTGTGACTGTTCCGCATACCTTTCATTCTTCATTTTCTCTCTAAATGAAACTACTATTATTCAACTAAGAAATTAGCCTAAAGCTTAAGATGCCGTTTCTCTCTCTCTCTCTCTGAGAAGACATTCTTATTTTGTAAGACATAGTCAAACAGCCATTCCTCGGATGGAATCTGTATTTTCTCTCCCATATCACTCTTTACATCGCATCATTTTACAAGGCATCTGTCTCTGATTGACTGGGGAAACAGTATCAACTCTTTGCAGCTAAGCTCCCTCCTGTTTAATGATATACATTTCCAGCCTTTGCTAATGTAAGATTGGAAGGAATGAAAGAAAAAAGTACTATGTTTAGTTTATGGCTTCTATAAACACTAACTTGAAACTCAGTGCCCGAACACAATCACGAAAGCCAAGGTATTGAAATTATAAAAGGGGATTTTTTTAAATTCTAAAATTTTCCAATCTACCTTTATAATAGTATTTTATTCTAAGCCATAGGTTTGGGAGAATTGACAGGATCGATTTAAGGGAAGGTCCCATAAGACCAAAAGAATTAGAGAGACTCCTGCTGTGAAAAGAGAAAGCTAAGAGAGATGGGAGGTTAGGTGTTCACCTTTCCCTCTGGGGTGATTCTTCAAATGAGAATGACATAAGCTCACTTAACTGAAATGTAGTTTCTAAATTTTTGTTTTGCTTTCCTTACAGAATCTGTGTCCCTATGGCTCATGTTCGCATATGTAACCCTGTGCCTAGCACACAAAATAAGGTGATTTGTAAACATTTGTTAAATGACAAAGTAAATGAATCATGCTGATTTAGGAAAGACAGTGCTTCGGTAATTAATTTCTAAAATGTTTCCTTACCTGTTTCCTAAAATCACTCTCTCTGCACCCGCTTCCAACCCTGAACTCCATGTCTACCTCACATTGTTCAACCTAATTGATTTTTTTCTTAAGTTTCAGAGTTTTTGATACTAGGGGTGACATGTTTTCACTAAAACCACAGGAAGAAAACCATACTACTACAATTTGCAGTTCATTTGAATGCATGGCATCCTGTATTTGAGCCGTGTGTTTTTATGAAGTTTTTATTATTATTATTATTACTATTATTTATTATTATTATTCAGCAGTTTCTGGCTTTACCAAGGCTAAATGGAGGACAGATAAAGATGTGAAAAAGCACAGTTACCTTTTGCATCATTAAAGGGATAGGGTCTCTACATTTGAACTATCTAATCTATCATGTATTTAGTAAGAGTAGTGATAGAAGTTTTCTTTCTTTCTTTAGAACCATCTCACATCATTCCTACTAAATAGTTACCTAAAATTCCTAAAATCTAAGAGAAAGGCATTAACACATAGAACTTTAGGAGATGACAGAAAGTTCTTCATTTCTCCCCTATTATATCATTTTGAATCAGTAAACATTAATCAAATGTCTTTCAGACAGGATATGCACAGTGCTGTATATTGAGAGATGCAAGAGCTGGGTTAAACAGAATCTGCCCCCAAATGTGTATAGGCTACTCTAATTTATTTTTATTTTCTAACCACTCTCTATAAACCCCCTGTCTTTGACAACAAAGTTCTTTTCATAAAATGCAAAAAAGAAGTCAGGACTGATATAAGCATATGCAAAATAAAAAGATGGAGGAAGAGATATTGGAGAAGAGAGAAATGAAAACTTAGGAGAGATAAAAGAAATAGAATGATTCTCAACAGTCTATTTTTGCTTGACCTGTGAAGGATCTGGTTATATCTGGTCTTTTCTCTCTTTCCCTAACCCTTTAAAATTATTAATGAAATAAAATGAATAGGCATAAAATGCTACCTTCTTCAAATATAATTTTAAGTTCAATATAGCTAATTTCCCCTGGTATAATCTTATCTCAAGTAATCACTTTACATTAAATATTTTAATTTGTCAAGAGATAACTATGATAACACTACAGTTTTTTTCTTGATAAGAGTCAGTAAAACATTAAAACTTAACTATCATCTTTTTATACTTCATATTTGAAATGAAATATTAAGTATGTACGCATATTAAATGGGAAGAATTTATTTCAGCAAAAGTATATTTCGAAGAATGGATTATGAATGAATAAAATGAATAAACTTTTAGAAGATTTTTCTATATATTCAGATTATATATGTATACATATATATAATTTTATGTATCATTAACCTTTACAATAATTCATTCATAAGTTCTGGTGACATGAATTACTTTTAAGAAAGAAACTTTAGTATTGCAAACATGTTTGCCTTCAGTGTTGTACTGCACACTGATCTATATTAAAAGCAATGTGTGGGAATATTATTCAGCAATGAAAAAGGAACACTAAGCTACAGCATAGGTGAACCTCCAAAACATTATGCTAAATAAAATAAACAAGATTTAATTTGTATGAAAAGAAATGCCAAGAGATAGAAAGAATTTTCATGGCCGCCGAGGTCTGTAAGTGGTAACAGAAGAGACTATAGAGAGCACTAGAGGTCTCTTGAGTGTGATGGAATGTTCTAAAATTGGATTGCTGTAATGGTTGCACACTTCTGTAAATTTAATGACAATCATTGAATTGTGTACTTAAAGCGAGTTAATATTATGATATGCAAATTATACCTTAATTAAGCTAATTTAAAAATCTGTGCATTCACTCTTGAATAAGGTAGTCAAACATTTAGACGTCACAGAAAACAAAAGTGTGTACCAATAGGGCTTCGAAAGTCTGGAAACACTCATTTTCATGCCGTCATTTTAGAATACACCTTTTCTTACTTATGCCTGAATTTCCTATGACTATTTAAACATGCAACTCTCTTTGATTAATATATGGAAAAACATATCCTTTGGTAAAGAGAAGTCAACATTAAATGTATCCTAAGATGTGAATTAGGTTTATTTTCTGTAAAATCCAAACTATTAAAGAAGAAATGTTTTAATTAAGCATTTAACTCCTATTTTTTGTTTCTGTTTTGCTCAATATACGTTACATCAAATCATATTTTTAATACCTTCCATATCGATCAGTACCTTTCTATTCTCACAAATGTACTCTAATTCAGTCTGAGGGCAAGGCCAATGCTTTTTTTTTCAATGTTTTTCTAAACTTCTTATTAGGACCCTGTACAAGAAAAGTGGGTCTCAATATAGGACATTTAGGCTAGGAAATGGGTGCATCTATGAAGAAATTTTAGGTAAAGGTATAATTTATCTTCCCCGGGAAAGAGTCACATGTAGCATTTATTTATTTAACAAGTATTTATAAAGCATCTACTATGGGTCAGGCAATGTTTAAGGCATTGAGGATAAAACTATGAAAAAAATCCAATTTTAAGGTTTTACTTTTCAATCCATTATTTCCAAACCTTCAGTAAACAATGTTTTTTGGCTTTTTAAATGGTGTTGTGGGTAATTAGAAAGGGGACAGACAGTACCCATGCTTGAGAAAGGCTAGCGAAACAAAATACAGAATCTCCCTGCTCCATGCCTCAGTGCGCAATGGTCATCTCAGAGGTGGACCTTATAAAGTGAGTATAATAGTCAGGACTCTTAGGGGATTCCTTGCAGGGCAATAGGCTCAGTCTTAAGCCGAGACCAAAGCTTTGCACAAGGGTAACTTGAAGAGTGGCTTCTCAAATCTGAGACTCATAAAAATCACCTGTAGGCTCATTAAAATCAAGATTCCCAGCCCCAGAAATCCTGAGGCATGTGGTGGGGAAAATGGTCCTTTGGGACTTACCAGGAATCAGAGGAAGGTGAATTCACTAGGAGTGAATGGGAGCTGAGTGTTGCCATCATGTGGGCGAGGATCATCCGGATGGGGCAGACACAGCAGAAAATTTTCAACAGTGTTAGCTTGTTCTTCTTCAAGGAAACTTAGTGCCAGACACTAACCTTAGCAAACATGAAGTCTTCTAATACAGGCATAAAACAAACTAAGTCACGGGAAAAGATTCATTGTCATCTTTGTCATCAGGGAAAATTGGATGCCATGCTGGAACAGTAATGGATATAGTAACCTAGAGGGAGGAACAGGTGCCGGGAAGTGTCTGAGGGCTTTCATGTGGATGAGACATAGACAAATGGGTGGCAAATAAAATCATTATTACAAGCGAAGGGCTATCTCTGTTATTTTCTCATGCTGTTACTTCTAAACCAGAGAAGAGCATTATACTGTCATTTTTAAAGTAGATACACTGAAGGGTTCCAATTTTATGTGTATGCATTCCTTTTTAAATGTAATATCCTGTTTTGTTAGCAACACAATTGTTCAGTAGGGACATTAAGCCACTGTGACACTGATAGGAAGCCACAGTGAGAGCAGGCATAAAAGTTAACTGAAATAAAAGAAAAAGTGATATTCTTCTGTAAGAAGAATTCATCTAATTTACACTTACTTTGGCCGGCATTAAAATCAGTCGGCAGCCTCAAAACCCACTACAGCTGACGGAAAGGGATGAAGCCCATCATTATGCTTAGCGGTGGGAGGAATCCACAAATTTTTTTAGACAATTTACAAATGGGATCCCCATGGAAATAATTCTAATTGGCAACATCTAAGCATCTTCTACTATAGCATGCTTTCTGACTAATTGGCCAAGATGGAAGGTGATACCCTGTGGTAGAAATGGTGGGAATTAAGGTGCATATTTTCTAGTATGTATTTAAGCTCAGCTAAGCCTCTAAAATTAAGACAATAGACCAGCTTCATCTCTAAGATTTTTTTTTTTAAATTTTGGTCATTTATAATTCTGCAAATCCACCTGCTTAATTCCCAAAATTGAAAAGTAAAATATTTTCACAATCCATAACTCTTATTAATAGATCGTCCATTCTTACCAAAATGATGATTCTAATTTCTCTTCCAATCTAGCTACCTCCAAAGTAACATTAATTGTCTTATCAGTTCTTATCTTTCCCTTCATTCAATCCAGCGTGCACTCAGCAATCATATTTTATCAGTCACAGCGAGGATTAAGAACGGAACTTTCATTTTGAGAAGAGTCTCTACTGACAAAATCATCACTGACAATCTTGAAACACTGGTATCACTGACAGACCTAAAACAATATCTTGTACATAATATGTTCTCAGCAAGTATTAATAGAATTAACTTTTCTCCTCTCTTCTCCTCTTCTACCAGCCTTAAAAAAATCTAGTCCAATTTATTTCCCTCTTTATATATCTTCTAGCTAATAATGTGAAATAAAAGTGACTCTGTCGTAGTTTAATCTTTCATCATGTAACTTACTAGCATATATTTTAATGATTTACACAAATATGTCAAAGTGATAAAGTTTCTTATGAATGAATTTTCTTCAAACAGAAGGTAAATGAAAAAGTTTGATAGAGGAAAGTTGATCAGCAATATTTTATTATGAAAATGGAAGAGATCAGCACTATATGAGTGAGGTCGTGCAATAACTTTCAGGGAAGCATGACATATACCTATTATGAATGCAATGTAATGATGCTAAAGACAGTGAGAAGCCTCAGTTAAATCAATCTACTCCAGATTAATTCTATAGGTGATTACTCAAAAACATTTTCTAAATAGTTCTCAAGTAGATGTCAGCGTTATTTCACCTTCATTTCTGAAGGATATACTATGAGTCAGATATTTTCCTTTAGCCTCAAAATAACCTATGAGAGTTAAAGTTACTGCAGATGAAAACAGAAGACTAATAGGTGAGAAATTTGAGGCTCAGAGAGATTCAGTAACTTTCCCAAGGTCATTTAGGTAGATAAGTGTCTGACTTAGGATTCAGGCTGAGTAAATCCAGCTCTTTCCACTCTACTATACTGCTTCTAAATTGGATCATGAAATATACGCGTGGAGCCAAAGATAAAAATAGTCACACTTTTCCAAATAGATTCAAAGACCTTCAAAAAAACAGTACTGTTTAAGATATTATTTATAGAAAAAAAAAAAAAAGAGCATCAACACAATGTAAAAAATAAAATAAAATTGCTTCTGGGGTGTATTTCTTACAAGAACAACCTCGACAGATATAAGGAAACGTGAGAGATGAGGCAGGTTGTTGTCAACCCACCATGAGCACTTCTTCAATAAAATATGTCAAATTAAAGAATGGAAAAGAAGGACTAGAATACCCAATAAATTCAAAGAGAGAAAAGAAAAAGAATAAGAACTGTGTGAGAGAAGATGCAGAAGAATATCAAAGAGGATCATTAAATATTCAGGAAAAAGTAAGAGTCTGCAGAACTAAAGAAAATTCTAAATAAACGTCAGAAAGTTCTAGTTCAAAACACTCAGGAACACATAATGAATATAAAAAGAACACGGACAGAACACTGATTTTTATTACCTCATAGTACCAACCACAGTTCTTTGGTTTGCTTTGTTTTTGATTCTTCCAGTACAGAATGTTATAAATGTACCCATACTAAAAAACAATAATGAAATACATTTTAAAAAATGTCAGTAAATGATCTTCAGACATGT
This sequence comes from Pteropus vampyrus, assembly GCF_000151845.1. Taxonomy (NCBI): domain Eukaryota; kingdom Metazoa; phylum Chordata; class Mammalia; order Chiroptera; family Pteropodidae; genus Pteropus; species Pteropus vampyrus. The sequence goes on from NW_011888786.1 coordinate 5,469,243, forward strand.
AGAAATTTAGAACTGTCCCCAAAGGCAATTCTGTTACAGATTATGGGTTATATGTATCTCAGATACCATCCAGATAAGAGTGACATATTACCAGAAATGCATAGAATAAGAATTAACACTAAGATGATGCAAAATGGCAATAAAGTATAGGAGAATGCCTCAACTGAGGATCAAATCTCAAGCTAGATTAATACATTGTAAGAGCATACAGTCATCTGATTAAAATGATTAAAGACTGAACTATAAGCTGCCAGGCCAAATTTGTGCCCACAAATCACCATTTCTCAGATGTAACAGAAAACACAATTAGGAAAATTTGTAGACAAAAAATGTGATTTATATTTGAAGTCTTGATCATGATGTTTGGTATGATGCACCCAAAACCACAACAATTAGTCATTTAATAAAATGTTATTGATAAATGTATCAGGTTCTAGGTACACACATGAATAAATGCCCTGTATCTGCCGTATTGTTCTCATAATCTAATTAGGGAACAGCAATTATAAGAATATGCATACTACACTCCAAGTGCTACAGTAGAAGTATGCATATATCATCTCACAAGAGCCCAGACAACTGGAGGAGGGAGAATGTCCTCCACTAGAGTACAGCACATTAAGAAGGCATTATTCTAGGTAGACTGTGTAACTCTAAGCCAGGAAAACTAGATTAGGCTCCAACTGCTCATTGAATAATCACAGTCATTTCTCCCCAAAGCCAGCACAAGTTCCAAATAAAACTTAGTTTAATGCTTCTCATTCTTTGACTGTAAGAAAGCATTTCAACTTAGCAGAGCATAATGCTACCTGAAAAGCACTTAAATCAGAATTGATTCCACATATATTGATTTTGGGGAAAATATGTTCTGTAAATGTGTAACGGTTATGATGTTTAACAGCCCCAAAGAGTGCATCTATTCATAAGCACAAAACCAGAAGATATAATCTTATTTGAATCTATCACTATTCAAATTAGTCAGCTGGGAAAAAGTTCAATACCAATGGTGAAGCAACTGATTTTTCTGCATTATGCTTAAAAATACTGCTCAAGAAATAGAAAATTTAAAAAAAGTTAGATGTGAAGTTCAAGGAGAAAAAAAATTAGGAAGGCAAATAGATGCGTAAGCCATAGCTCCATCAATATGTACCAGCAACGTTGATAAGAAGAAACAAATGAAATCCCAAGACCAAAGCACATCATTTAAGGATGATGACATGCCACAAATAGAAGGTTACCTGGACCAGGTCAAATACTTGGACCACAGTCATACTCAGTCTGTTTTGCCTTTTTACTAGTGCAATTTTCATCCTATTACCAGAACTGATGTTTCTCAAGCCAAGTCTAAATTGAGATCTAGATTCTAGAACAAGTCTATATATATATATATATATATATAATATATATATATATATAGACTTATATATATAGATATATATATATATACACACACACACACACTGTGGCTGCCTGAAAGTATATGCATTGAACTTATATAACATCGTCGTCGAGAATGAGAATTGTTCTTCTCTAAAGGAGAATGAACCTTTCTAAGGGCAGAGAAGGGCAGGGAGACGTGTGCATAGAAATGGAGGAGAGAGGAAGTGCAAGAAATTTAAACTGTTTTGGTAGTTAGTGTGGAAAATGTAAACCACAGCATGATGGAGAATACGTGGACCAGCAAATATATGCATGAAGGGCATAGAGGGTGAAGGTCTTTGAAAGTTATGACCATGGACACATTTCAAGTGAAAAAAACAGATACTATTATAGTCAATGGGATCAGGAAATGCTATTGTTTAAAGGTGGATAGAAGCAATTTAAAATGCAGCTACTTCTACTTTGTACTAGGGAGATTAATCCATGTTTTGAATTGCTGTTTTCACCTCTTCATTGTTTATCAGGTTTGAACCTAATTGGGTGTGTTTGGAATCGTGGGAAGCCACTAATTAAAATGATTAACAATATCAATAACAGCAAAGAGAATAGAATAGGAAGCCTCTTATTTTTAATGGCCTGTACACTGATTCTGGCTGGCTGAATGAATAAAAGCTAATTGAGGAGTGACACTGGATAGCAAATTTCTAGAATGTCTGTTTTCATCCTCTTAATAAAGGGTACATTTTCACGAAGCTAGGAGCTATCCCCAAATCACAAATACAGATAAGATTTTTTTTTTATCCCCTTCTAGCTGAATTAAAATCAATTCCTAACCTGTTTGCAGGCACCTTGTTATGCAGGATGTCTTTTAGTAGAGGCTATGCTTAAAACTGGTCATATTTCAGCTTTGTCATTGACTTAAAGTTACGCTAATCTGCTTTTATTTATAAATGCAGTTTCTACACATAGGCTTTGAATAGAACATATTTTAGACACAATAGCAGGATATGATCCAGGCTCAAGCGGAGAAGGGAAAGGCACGCCCTTTGAGCATACTCTTCTTATTTTATTTTGACAATTCCAGAATGACTTATTTCTGGAAGACAAGTGAAACCATTTGGAGGGTTGGATGGTATCTTTCTCCACTTAAAATGCTCACCCTCTAGCTCAAAGGGGCTTTATTGCTTCATTCCTGATGCCCAACCCAAATTCTTTCTTAGAATAGACAAACTCAGCATCAAGAAAATCATGTGTGTCTACATCTGAATTGTCCTTCTGTCTGTCGAGGATAAGGTATACATAGTCAGAACCTGGGAGACAGCTGGTCCTTACTTTCTTTTCTACTAATATTTAATCCAGAAAGGACTCCGAATGAAGGCACGAGGGTACATTGTAAAGTAATATTTATATTCTGGAAGCCTGAGGTAGTTCCTCTTGATAACTCTGTACTTTACTTATACCTTTACATTTTTCTGGACATTTCCAATTGTGAATTTTTAAAATTTATTTTCAATTACAGTTGACATTCAATATTATTTTATATTAGTTGCAGGTGTACAGCAGAGTGGTCGGACACTTGTTTATAAAGTAATCCTCCGCCCGCCCCCCCACCCCCCAATTAGTCTAGTACCCACCTGGCACTCTATATCGTTATTGCAATATTATTGACTCTATTCCCTATGTTGTACTTAACATCTCCTTGACTATTTTGTAACTACCAATTTGTACTTCTTAATCTCTTCACCTTTTTCACTCACTACTCCTCTCCCATTTGGCAACCATCGGTTTGTTCTCTGTATCTATGAGTTTATTTCTGTTGTTTGTTTATTTTGTTCTTTAGATTCCACGTATAAGCGAGATCATACTGTGTTTGTCTTTCTCTTTAACTTATTTCACTTAGCATAATACCTTCCAAGTCTATCCATGTTGTCACAAATGGTATGTAATTGTGATTTAACTTTTGATATTTTTTATCTTTCTTTGGCTTTACAATAACACTTGCAATTTGCTGCTGTTTAATAAATTAATATACAGCCAGATAGCTTTATGCGATGTTATGTAGAGACATATGATCTTTTTTAAACTTACGTCAAAACAGAATTTTTGTCATTTCTATAAAATATTTAGCATAAGAAATACATATTATAATGGTTTTTTTTTCTGTGCAAAAATGTGATTTAAATATATCTTTTTTTTCTAGAATGGCTAGTTGTTGTAAATCTAAATGCCAGTGAGCTGGTTGATGCACAAATGCATAGACTGACAAAATCAGAAAAAAATTTTCATGAAGGACCTATATGATTATGTTAAAAATTAGAAAGGTAATCCTTAACAATTAGTAAAATAACATAAAGTAGATATTTAAAGTAATGTGGACATGTACATAAAATAAATTCAAACTGAAGTTCATTTACATCGTAATTTTAATAATCATAGATGTTTCACATGTTAATGCTAATTTAAATATGCATTTGAAGCTATAACTTAGAGAACACTGCTTTAAAAAATACGTGGTTTCAGAAGAAGTCCAAGGATACAGCCAAGTTATGTTAAAAAATATTAGAAATAACTAAAAAGTAGAGAAATAAGCCAATAGGAAGTCTGCATCCTGACCTGACCTCAATTTGCTAATGCCTCTTGTATCTTGCGGGAGTATACATGACTATTTCAAGGGCATGTTTACTTACATCCAATGAAATACAATGCTGAATATCTGCATTAGTAAATCCCTTCTCAACTTTTAGTGGAATCTTAAACAGAATTAACTAACTATAGCTAAATAAATGAAACCCTGGGTAGGGAAACTCTTCCATATAGTCTCTTGATTGTGGCATTAATGCAATGTTCATTCCCAACCTCTCTTCCTTGCCTGCCTCCACTAGAGAAACCGTAAAACTACCCATCTTCCCAGATTCCCTTGCAAGTTGTGATGGTCATATGATGCAGTCCTGGCTAATGGGATGTACACAGAAGTCTGCCAACTGATAGAGTGCTTTGTGATAAATAGAAATGACATTCTCAGAGCTCACTTTCCCCTTCTCCCTTCTCTTTGCCTTGACTATGGGTGTTATGCCTGGAATTGAGGTAGTCATCTTATATCTATGAGTGAAAGGTGGTCATAATAGATGCCAAACCACAGCTTTAAAACTGCTGATCCACACAACAGAAATAAGTAACTTTTTACTTTCATGAGAGGAACCTAAGCACTACTTATTTAGAGCAGTGTTAACTGAGTTTCGGTTAGAGAGGATGCACATATCTAATATACTTGTTACCTCATTACCAGAGTATCCATTTCATAGTCCATCTCTTTCTTTTTATAAAAGCAAAAGTCTTTGAACACATCTAACTCTGACATACAAGACTTTACAAAGTTATAATCTATGCTCAGGTTTCTCGAACATTCAAGTTGGAAAATCCAACAAACATGCCTATTCTCCACCCTAATTACAAAGAAAAATAAAAGAATTAAATTCAAAACCCTAGCCGAGACAACTAGAGTGAAAGAAAATAAAGCTTCCAAAGTCACTTATATCCATTATAATATTGTTCAAATAATACAAGTTCAAATAATACAGGTGTTAATAGTACAAATGATGCAAGTTCAGATGTAGGTAATACATTTAGATTATGAATTTGAAATAAGAAGATATGTGGATTTTTAAGTACAGAGTTCATATTTGTTC
>NW_011888786.1:5475413-5512676 GCF_000151845.1 Pteropus vampyrus
TCACTCTCATATCTGTGCCTCTGTTTATCATCTATAAAATGAGTTTAGTAACAATATTTCTTTGCTTACTCATAAGAATATTATAAAGATTAAATAAAAGCATATAAAGATACTTTGAAAATTTTAATTACTTTATAAAAGTAATTTTTCATGAAAATATTTTATTTAGATTCCACCATGTGCCAATTGCTATTTGTGATTGCTTCAAAGTCATGAAGTAATCTAGAGTTTTCAAAAGTGAGAATTCAGGACATTAAACTTTAGATACTCTGCTGTCAGATATGAGGACAAACGGGTGGTTTCAAACACAGCAAACATGACGTAATGGTAAATATAAATGGCATAAAAGAAAACTATCTTACTTTGAAAAGAATATTTTAAAATTTTTTGGATAATGGAAATTCAATGTCCTAATCACAAGCTATGGGGGAATTTTCTTAGACCTGTGGTAATAGCGAGTGGCTCCTTGTGACCTGACATTAGTTTTTATTCCATAGTTCCCACTTTTCCTGAGCAATAAGTAACAAGATCGCTTTCCCATCTGCCATTTTGTGGCCGAGAATAGCAGTGAAATAAGGTAAAATGTCAGTGGTAAGAAAGAGCAGTTTATGTCAATTTGTAAAATATGATCACTGACTCAAATATTTATGGTGGTATAATATCCCAGAAAATAGTCTCATGCAAGTGAATTCGACTCCATGGAGTAGTAAAAGCGATTAAATTCAGAAAAAATGGTTTTGAGTTTTGGTTCCACCATAGACATATGTTGCTTAATCCCTTCATTCCTGATTTTCCTTATTTATAAAATAGAAACAATAATAACCCTTATTTTGCATAGTTGTTTAAAGAATCAAAAGCATGTGGAGGCTCTTTAAGTGATAGCAAGCTATACAGAAGTTAGTGGTTACTCAAAAATGATTATTTTTCCCCAGGAATGACAAATGAAAAATCTCTTAGTGAAGTCGCATTTCACGGTCACAAGTATTGCCGAGTATATCAGTGGTGTGCTAACAGTAATCAAGACGATCTTAGGGTGGTCTCGGTAATTCTCATAAAAGTATATGTGAGAAAATACTGTGAAAACATCTTCCCTGGTAGCAACATAGCAAACAGGTTTCAAGTCCATTTCCAGGCTCAAAGTCAAGTGACATTAAAGGAAAAAGAAACTGTAAGAGAGCAATTCTTAGGCATCTGAACATCTGAACATTCAAGATGGCTGAGGATTCTTACTTAGAAGAAATAGTTATTCCTTACAGAAACTAATCTAAATGAAATAAGAACTTAATATTCTGACAGCTAAATATAAAAAAAGAAAAGAAAGAAGGAAAGGAAAGGTGAGAAGGAGGGAGGGAAGGATGGAGGGAGGGAAAAAGATTCTTTCTCTAACCTTTCAGAAGCTAACAAGGAGAATTTGCCCCCCTAACTGCTTGGTTTAAACCAATGGAGTTTTAGGCATTGAGAGAATCTATGATCGCTGAACATGTTGGAAATAAGCCAGAGAACTTCAAAATTTGACATTTTTAAAGAGGAAAATGAAAAATGCAAAAGTCTACCAAACGATGCCACGACATTGAAAATTGTATATATTTAATTCTCTGGTATGCAGCTAAGAGTCCGTAAGTCCAAGATCTAGCCAACGTGGAAGCGGGAGAAGAAACTCAGAAGTCATCAGAAGAGAATCCTGGAGAGTCAAGGGTAGAAATTCCTCAAAGAGGATGGGCCTTTCTTGCCTGAGTGGGACTGCTCTGCGGCTGTGTGTTCAGGCTCTGTCATCGCACTCTCTAGGTTCCGCTCTGGCTTCTACTTTTACCAACTGCATGGACTTGAGCAACTTACTAAACACCCGTGAGGATAATAACACCTTCTTCACAGGGTGGTTTTGACAAATACCTGAAGCTATAAAGTGCTCAAAACAGCACCTAGCACAAAATAAGCGCATGGTAAATATCAGCTACCATTATTGTTAAGTACTACCATGACAACTGCTATAATTATCATACCCGTTGTCATCATTAGTACTATTATTTGTCCTACATGTGGAATTGTGTTCTTTGGAGGAGTCAGAGTACAGGAAGAAAGCCAAAGCTTCTGTTAGCTCTAAAAAGAAAAATCCCTGTCGCAAGCCTTTTAAAATAGTTAATACCATGAAAGAGAATGCTAATCCCAATGTGAAGAGAGGCTGCTTTCTCAATAAAGGGAGTGTACACTTCCATTATTTTAATTAATACTGATAAATCGGTTTCACTCAGGGTATGTGCTTATTGTAGAGGGAAAAATATCATTTTCATATATGAGATACTTGGTGCTACCCACAATAACTTTTGGCCATCAAAAAATTTTCTACTACCTTGGGGCAGTCATTTTAGAGCTGTAGAATCGAAGAGAAGTTCCTCTTGTTTTAGGAAGTTTTCATGGTAATAATGTGTGAGGCAGCCGTGCTAATAGAACGTGGAGTCTGGAGGATGAGATAAGTGGGAGAAAACTTTATAACTTTTAAGATCCTTTCCAATGCTGAGACATCATAATTATCTGGAAGAGGATAATAGAATAAAATTCAGGGTGAAAATAATTCTGACATGAAAATATAAGTAATAGTCATTTATTGGATCCTTTATATGAAAGGGTAGGTGGTTTGCTACCTAATGAATGGAATCTCATTTAATTACTCTAGCAATCCTAGAAGATGGGTTTCGTTAACCTCGTTTTACAGGTGAGGAAACTGAGGCACAATTTGGAGATGCCTTTGAAGAGAACCAAACACTCTAGAACTGAGAGCACCATTCAGGCTTCTCAAACCCGAAAGCCCTTTCTACATTGTGAAACTTCTATGAGCCCCTCCTCCATGCCCGTCCTGCCCTTGCCTACCCTTTGCCTTCGGCAGCTCATTCAAGCCTTAAGACCACACTCATAGAGGAGGAGACTGAAGCCCCAGAGAATCCCCAGAGGGCAGATTTTGCATTCATTATCAGCAACACAAGGAAAGATGCTTTATGAGTTTTTGATTTTCGGGCCACAAGGAATGTCTTCCCTAAATTGCTGATTGAATGTGGTTCATCTCTTTAGCTGGGAAACCTGTTGGCCAAGGAAGTAGGAGTGTGTGATAGCTTAGCACCCAAGCTCTAAAGTCAGACCGCCTGCCTTTGAAGCAAGGTCAAGCATCCACCTGCTGGTGAACTTGGGAACTTTCTTTTTTTGGATCCTCTTATTTCCTCATCTGAAAACAATGACCCCCAAGAGTTATCATGAAGATTAACTGAGGTAAGTCACATTAAACTATCAGAATAATGCCTGGGACGTAATAAGCACTCACAAACACTGACTATTGTCGTCATCGTTATTGTTGGCCCAGAGGACACTAGAATACATTTTCTCAACATGTGGTTCTTACCACTCTGCACCAGAATCTCCGAGGGCAGCACACCTCAGACATGTGCTAAACATGCTAAAAAGCACATTCTAATTTAGTAAGTTTGGAGTGAGCCCTGAGATTTCACGTTTCTCACAAGCTTGTAGGGGGTCTAGGACTGCAGGGACCAGCTCACGCTTTGAGCAGCAAGGAACTAGGATGCTTCATTAACTGCAGAAGCTGGGGCCCTGCCGCAGACTGCAGGGAGAAGGCCCAAGGGACCAGATGTTTAACTGGCTCTCAAAGAGATTGTAGGGCACACGAAAGCTTGAGAAGGCCATGAGAGAGGCTTCGGTTGGTTCTATTAACATTATTTGACAGTGCAATTCACTGGAGACACAGCCTGATCAAATTCTTGTTTCATCATTGTGACTTCAGGGTAAAATGCTTCTGCTGCTGAGATGCCCTCATCAATTTCTGTAACAGAGGTAATGAATCTGTTTTCCAAACAGAGTAAGTACATAATCCTTCTCGATTTACTAACATAATTCACTAAATATTAAGGAGCATCAGCAAAGGCATCCTTTCTGCAAGCTCAACTAAGCAGTCATTTTCTAGCACAAATATTAGGGTTAAATAAAGAATGTTATTACTGGTTGACAGCTTAAGTTAGTTTCTATTTTATATCAACATTTTCTTTTCCCTGTTTCTTTGTGTGTTTTTTGTTTGTTTGTTTGTTTTGTTTTGTTTTGTTGCATATAGCATTATATTTTTTAAGATTCTTTTGCTTTGATTCTGGATAGTTTAAGCTTAAAAAGGCAATTTATTGAAAGGATATTGGGGAAGCAATCTAATGGAGATTTCAATAATCAGTCTCTTAGTAGGGCGGTGATCAGGGCAGCTCATCAAGTGACTCTCCACCTTTGTTTATCCAGGGCTGTCCCACTTTTAGCACTGAGAGCCTCAGGTTCTGGGGAATTTCCTCAGTCCAGGACAAACATATACCTGGTTACACTGGCAGAGATCTTGAAGAAGACTCTCTGACTAGCAATTAATGCCAGTCGGATCCAATAGTTCCTATTCTTTGTCTTTCTCCAAATTGAATCGGCTTGGGTCAGATGTGTCTACCTCTGTCCCAATCAGCTATAGACAAAGAACAAATTGCACCAAACCCCGCCCGCTTCATCCACTGAAGGCCACTCGTGTGAGACAAAGACCAATTCTTAGAGAAGACAGAATTCAGACATGACACCGAAGGATGTCTTTTACAATCTCTCAGAAGGTGTCTCTGATTACCTTGTAAACTCAATTTTCCTTTGCTTTGCTTTCCCAATGCACCAGGGAGTCATGATCCACTAAAATCAGCCATGCCTCATTAGATCAGGGCAGAGAGCTTGGTTGTGACAGAAAACAAGGAAAATGTGACCGACATTCATTAAACACTTACTCTATGCAACTGATAGGTAGGTAGGTAGGTAGATAGTAGGTAGGTAGGCAGATACATAGGTAAATAGATAGATAAATTTACTGGGGAAAAAAAACAACATTGATGTAGCTTCTATTGCATCATTTTATAGATAAGGTAACTGAAACTGCCTTCGGTTCTAAAGGCTAGAAATTTAATAAAAATTTTCTGGCTCTAAACCAATTATTTCTCCATAATATTCTTTTTTTTCTCTTTCTCTCTAACCATCCTCCCTTACTCTCTCATGCTTTCTGCCCCTCTCTCTGTTTATGGTCATATGCATGTGATAGTCTTACGAACATTGTCTTGTATATATTTACATATTTTATAGATGTAATTGTTTATTCTTGCCAGTTAGGATTTTCCATATTAGGCTAAGGGAGAATAAATAAATTAGCTAAATTGTACATTCAGTAAGTGGAAAAATTTTGACACTGCAGATTAGATCCAAATCTTTTGATTCTACGCCATGTCCTCTTCCCATCCATATCACCGTCAGACTTTCAAATACCTTATTTTCTGGAGGTCAACGCAGAGAGTAGAAAACTGACCTTGTTTTTATATCTGTGATAATGGTGACAGAACTTCTTCAGTGCCTTCTCTAGGTAAAGCATTTGCTACCCTTTTTATTTGGTATTACCATCAAATAAAAAAACTTAGTCACAGGAGCATTAAACAGTTTCCCTAAACCTATTCAGCAGAAGAAAATGGATGGAGCCAACATTTGAATCTAGATCCATCTGCTCCAAAAGACGTTGTTTTTTCCAGTTTGCCAAAATATATCTTTACAGTCAGATCAAGATTTACTTACATATTTTATTAGTCTAAGCAAGTTTGAATGATGGTGCATTATTTCTCTATATTGAGGTAAATTTTCTTTGCTATGCTGTTATATTTATGAGTACAGTTATATCATAAAACTTGGTTCAATTTTCATCAATCTACTTTCCATCTATATAATTTTTTTTACTTTATATTTCTTTAACTCAACTCATTCTTTAAAATTAAGCCTTGTCCCAAGAATAATACCCATGTGATATTATTGTTACATAATTTCTGTGATATACTTGTTACATAATTTCTAAAACACATTAAAATAACATATAAATATTTAAAAATGTATTTACTACTTGTGGCAAAAATTTATTTACTACTTGTTCAGATAGCTAAACACTATATGAAATGGTGATTTTTCTATTATAGTATTTTATTTGTCAACTTTGCTAAAGAAAAGTTTGATGTCTTCTTTTCTATAACGTCACTTTATAAATTCAAATAATTTAATAAAGGGCATTCAGTAGATGCTTGGTCTTGAGAAACTTTGCATTTACTGCTTTCATTTTTTAGCTACTCCTAAGATACGTCTGAATCTATTTCCAAGAGAAGCAGGCAAGCTCAGGAAGCTTTTTTTCAGGGTAAATTATCCTGATCCAGCCTCTACAGCTCCATGTAGATTTGTTGTTATTTGATTATTGACAAGTAGCCCTCGTTCTATCCACGTAGCTGGAGGAGTTGTTCCATCACAGAGTTACATGTGGTTCATTTTACGGGATGAATTATAGAGGATGAAGCTATTCACAAATTTATAGATTCCCAAAGATTTCGGATATGTTAAGAAGTCTAAGCAATCCCTCTTCATATTATACTTCTTGTTTACCCCGGGGATCCAGGCTGACCTGAGCCTATTCTACATCTGTTCTCTTTTCCACATTTCAAATTAGTCAAATTCTGAATGTGGTGATCTCTTTTGGCCTTCCCATTTACCCACTTCAGTTGTGTAAAAAAAGAAACATCATATATGTTGTATCTAACTTTACCATTTTCACTCTCCTTCCATTTTTACTGTCTGCTTCATATATATATAAAATCTTTCCTTTAGTGGAGTATAGGTTTCTTCCTTTGCTTCCACTTTCATTTCTCACTGAACGAATCAGTTTTCAGCTTTTGATCATTTGTTATCTCCTGCCACTTCTCCTGGACCGCCCCTAGCAGCCTGACCGAGCTCTGGGCTGTATTCCATGATCTCTTTTAATTCTTTGTTGGAGGCTTGCTGGCCCTTTCTCTTTACCTCCCTGCCATGTTTAATGCCTTTTAGCATTCCAGCTATGTTTTTCAGAATTCTTCCAAAATGAGATGAAAAATCACATCTCCAGCTGCCAATTCTCAGTAAGCAATCTTTCTAGATAATCCTTCACCATCATTTACTATCTCAATTCCTCATCTTGCAAGCTTCTCCCTCCATAAAATGAACCACATAAAACAATTAGAAATGTCTTTATCTTAATAAGAAATCTCTTCTGGTATTGGAGAATGATGGGGATGGAAAACAATAGAATGTAAACAATGCAAGACTAGTTCATTTACGCAAATAAAAATCAGATTAGCTGGCCGGCACCGCTCTTTCCTGTAGACCTGCCTCTTGTAGAAAGTAAAGGCATATGGAAGATGCTGGAGTATTCAAGGTTGGCATATGGCAGTCTCAGAACAAGGTTAATCAAAAGCAAATGCCAAAATCATCTCATATAGAGGATGGCTAATGACGTACTCCTTTATTGCTCCATGTAAAAAGAGAATATGTTCTCAAAGATGACATTCTCCAAATCACATATAGACACACACAAAAATAAAGGAATCATTACTTATTCCTATCTCAAGTCTTGCCTGATTCTCTCAGTAGCATGTCATCTAAGTTCTTTCCCTCCATCTTATTCTATATGAATCTATTCTACATGCAAGTGTCGCAGCGACCCCCTTACCCTGTAAATGTGAGCACATCTATGTCCTACCTAAAGCCTTTCACATGTGACCTAGAGCAATGAGTACTACACCAAGAGCTTCAGCTGACTGGCAGTAAGTGTTACATCAAAAACTGTGGTGGGCATAAATCGCACAGCCATGTTGCCAGGTCTCATGTTAAGTTCATGATCACTAATCTAAGAGCCCTCATGTTGCCTGACCATCAGACCACATGATGGTAGACAACTGGTTCATGTCGTCTGTCATCTCAGATTACTGATACCTGCCCCATCCTCAGTCTCAGCTCAAAACCTCCTGAGAAATTAAAAGCAAACAAAAAAGGAATTCCTCTAGTTTCCACAATGGCACTCACCTAACTTCATCTATGCTCGTATAGATGAAGTTCTAAACCCACTCTTACATAAAATAAGTCCCCCAGCACATCCTCTCACTTGCTACAGGCATCCTTCCTCTTCCCCCTGCATCAGCATTGTCTTTCATCAATATGGGAACATGCTGCTATTCTGTTTTCATAACTACCATCGTTACCATCATCACCATCAACGCCATCGAAGCCTCACTTATTCTCATTTCCCCTCCAGCTACTGTCCCAAACTTACTGAAAGAGTTCCTGGGGTCTCTCTCTCTTCAATTTCTTTACCCCAACTCTCTCTTGAAAAATATTTCAATTAGGCTTTCAACGCCATACTCACCAATACTGCTCTTGTTAAAGTCACCAATGATGTCCACTTTGCTAAATCTCACGGCCACTTCTCAAGGTGAGGCTCACCTGACCATCCGCAGTATTTACAGGGTTGAATACTCCATGGATTTAAATACCATGTAAAATGCTGACAGCTCCCAAAATTACATCTCCACGTGGGCCCTCTGGACTCGCGTGCCCAGTTGCCTACTTGGCATTTCCACCTAAATGTCTCCTAGGCCTCGCAAGCTTCTCAAATTCAAAACTGAGCTTCTGACAGTTCCAATTCGAAATCTCCCCCTTCTTCAGTCTTCTCTCATTTCAGTACAAGCGAATTCTTCTAATTGCAGAGGTCGAATACATTATTTTCTTCTCTTCTCTCACACTCTACATCCAGGCTATAAGTTCACCTGTCAGAACTGACTGAAAAGTGTATTCAGATTCCAACCTCTACTTTCACGTCATTCTGAGCCTTGTCCACTCAAGTTCGAATTACCGCAGTAACCTTCCCACTGGCCACTCTGTTTTGTTTCCTTTCATCTCTTCTCTGTAGAGCAACCAGAGTGGTCCTTTGCAAACTCAGGTTGGATGACATCCCTCCTCTCATCCAACCCTCCAATGGCTTCCGATCCTAAATCCACAGATTTGGTAAAAATCAAAATCTCGCAGAGGCCTGCAGTGCCTTGTATGATTTGTCCCCCTCTCATCCCTCTAACTGGCTATCTCATCTATCTTCTCTCTGCTCATTCTATTCTGGTCCTTGCTCCAATTCATAGGCTTCCTCCTGCCTCAGGGCATTTGCACACACCTCCCCCTCTCTCTCTCTGCCTCAGCGCTCTCCCTCCCACCCAGCATTTGCAAGGTTTGCCTTTTCACCTTTAGTTTTTACCTGAATGTCATCTTTTCAGTGAGAACTTATTCAACTGCAACTCTCCTGGTTAGAGCCCATTCCTGCCTCACTTGTCACCCCAGCATTTATCATTACCTAATTCATTCTACTCTTTAATTATTTTATTTCATTGTTGGTCTCCTCCAGTGGGACATAAGGTGCATGAGATCAGGGACTTTTGTTAATAATCTGTGCCTAGAATGTTGCAGGAAAAAGAGAGGAGCACTCTACAAACGCTTGTTTAACGAAAGAGGAAATGAATGAGTTTAAAAATAAATGAAAGAAAGAAACAATTGCAAATGCCAACTTAAACAAATTTAAGCCAATTTATTTACTACCAGATTTGTTAGGGCTCTTTAATTAGATAACGTGGTTTATACATATCCTGGGGGAAGATGAGACAAACCTGATGTTTCCCACACACATTTGATTCCTGATCGATCGCGGCATCTTTTGGGATGTGTTCTTTATACCTGTGCGCCTCAAAATGTGGTTTGTGGACCAGCATTGATTCACAAATTATTGATTACTTATGTGCAATAAGAAAAATATAGAAATTGAGAGCAAAAATTCAGAAAATCTTATAGCAACTTGACATGGCTGCCAAGAGCATTATCAGTGGGTTTTTGTTGATTCTCATTTAATTTTTCTAGTCATTTACCATTATTATGTGTTTAATAGTATCAGCTCATGACAGATTAATAATAATAAAAACAATAACAACAACAAAAATCTGGTCCTTACCAAAGATGATTTGAGAAGCACTTCCTTAAGGCATACTTTGGGAAAACATAGGCTAAAGTGGCAAAGTATAAAAAAGCAATTTAAGATCCAGCCACCACTTTTGTTTCTAGGCTACTTTCTTGCTATTTCCCCAGTTGCCAACTGAGTCAGCATGGTCTTCTGTGCCCTGCATGTACCCAGGCTGTTCATCTGCCTGAGAAAGACTCTGTCCTCCTCAGCTGCCTCGTGTACTTCTAATTATCCTTCAAACCTTAGTTCAAAGGCTAATGGTTCTATGAAGAACCCCATGAATCCTCTACATAGACTTGGGCTGCCTTTCTGGTAACCTATTCCCCAACTTAATGCCCTTCTCTCGAATCATTCTCTTAACCACAAATACACATCGACTATCCATGTGCAGTGTGTGAAGGTTGATGGTCTCAGCGATAGATAAAATCAGTACAAATTCTTGACCTTGGGAGTTCACTCTCTAGCAAGCACAACATTGCCTACTAATTAATTATTCAGAATTTATGTTTAACAGACTTATTGAGATATAATTAGTGTACTATATAATTCACCTATATGATTTAATGGTTTTGCATGTATCCACAGAGTTATGCAACAATCACCACAATCAACTTTAGAGAATTTTCATCATCCCTCAAAACCCTGTACCCCTCAGCAGGCCTTTCCTTCTCATCCTACACCCCACCCCTGGGAAACCATTAACCTACTTTCTGTCTCTATAGATATGCTGGTTCTGGACATTCCTATAAATCAAATCCAAGAATGCTGACCTGTTCTTTCATTCCATCCAACAGCTGCAAACAACTGACACTTTGGGGCAGCAGGGCAAAATGGCTAAGGGTAGAGTATCTCCTCTTCCTGCTTCTCTGGCTGTCAGCTGGAATTCCGCTGACAACCTACCTAGCCCCACACTGCTGCTAGAAATTAGCACTCTGCTCCTACAACACTCAAGTTCACCATGACGCTTTATATTTTATTTCTCCACCCTTTTGAAGATACTGCTCTCTGAGACCAGGATTACTGTCCTGCCAAGTTCTGTTCTTTCTGTATTTTCCTATTTCTTCATCATGATCCCCAAACCTCTTAGAACTCAGCTGAAATTATAGACAGCCAACACTGAACTCCAGGGTCTTAACCACAGTGTTCACAAACAGGCAGTGGATACATATGACCTGTACTGAGACACTTAAGAAAACTTAGAGTGACTCAACACTGACCCAGATGGTCCTTTAATCTAGGCCAGATGGCAAATTGATCATTAACCTCATTTTGATGAACTTGTTTTTTTCCAAAACGCACTATTATAATTAATTATCTGCTATTTGGCATTTTATCAATAAATACCATACATTAACTAACATTTTCACTGCCAGTTCAATGACAATTAATTATCACGGTAATAACCTATGGCACTAAATGATTCTGAAATCACTTCAGAATACAGAGAATAGAGAAAGTGAGAATAAGAGAGAGAACGAGACAGAGAAATAGACAGGTCAAATCATGCTCAGCACAGTGAAGAAACGTAAGGCACGAAGCATCACTTCTGCCATCTCCTGGAAACCCCATCCCACATGCAGAAATACCCCACATAACATCAACTAAGGGGGCTCCCATGTAATAGCAAGTAAATCAACATAGTTTAGATACTTTAGAGTTGGCTAGACTTTTCCAAGAAGCATACTCCTCTCTTTATCCCAATGTCATCGTGTGCCCCATCCTGGCTAGCAGAGGTGGTGCCAACTCATCTAATCCTGGAAGAAACAACACATTGGTCGTCATCATTTTATTTACCACTGTACACTAGAAAAAGAAAGAACCTTCCTTTCTCTAACTCAAAGGCTTTTTGGAATAATTGGAAATATTTTCTAAAATAATAGCATGGTCTGGACCTAAATGAGGGAAAATAATTAAAACAAGCCAGATACATTAACTTTCCCTTCAGGTTTGACATTATTTTTATTTGTATTGCTTAAAGATTACTAATTCTATGGCAGGATTGGTGCCCTATTGGGTTCATGGTAGGTATTCAAGGCATTTTGATTTGATTAAGAAAGCTAATCAAAGTGAAGAAATGTGATAAATGCCTGAATGAGGTATCTTTCCAGCTTGAAAAGTTTCTCTGGATTTGGACTTACTGTGGGAGCTTATATAGCCTGCTTATTTGTTTGTAGACACTATGCCCCAGTATGTGCAGCTTTCCCTGGGAACTGGAGTCAAGGGAGTCACTTGAGAGCTACTGGGTTAGAAAGAACGTGCTGGACTCAAATCGAGGCCATCGCCCTTCCCAAAATGATCCATGGAAAGAAGCGGCAAAAGGGAAATATCTTCATGAACACGTACTTAGATAGAGCACCTTACAGAATTCACAGGAGACATGACTGAGGAGGTTAGAAAATTTACGATGCGATTTTTAGAATTGAGATTTTTGAGACTCCCTGAATCCTGCTGTGTCACATTCATTGTGACTTCTGAAAGTGTGAAGGCCGTTGTGACTCATTTCTGGAGTTCCCTCTCCCACTTGGCTGTCTCCAGCTAGCATGCTGCATTGCTAGGTTAGATCCTTAAAGCCAGGTGGCTCAGGTCGCTGAACATGTGGCCATCTTGACCAAGTAGAGCCACAAAACCTTAGGAAATGTCCTGCTACCTCATCATTGTGTGAAGAGAGCCTTCAGTAGTATCAGCAGACTCTGAAAAATCCTGCTACACAGAAAGCTGGTATTGATGGGAATGAACCTAGAAGATCTGCCCCAGAAAGTCTCTTAATGAGAGTTATAAACAGGAGAGACTGACCACCATCCAGAAAGTTTACTGGAGGAAATACAAGATTATATAATCACATGGCTGATTTTTTTTCCAAGATGAGTTCTAAGGGGTGAAAAAGAGATATTCCTAGATAAAGAGCCAAAAAAGAGAAGAAAACCAAAAGATTGGGATGAAGAAAAATGATCAGACAGTTACTAGAAGTAAAATGCACTAGGATAGACAATAAACATCAGCAAGAATAAAGAAGAGGCCAATGTGTGAGAAAGACCTGAGCTCATGTTCCTGCCTAGCAGCGGGAAAGAATCAGGGCAAGGCCAGCAAGGGAGCTTCTACTGCAAAGTATAAGCTCAGGACTTCCACTGCAAGAGTACCAGCTCTGAACAATACCCTCCATCACCAGTGCAGAGCAAGCAAGGCAGACCCACTCCCAAAGGAAAACACTTCAGATCAAGAGAAAGCTGGTAGGTTCTACTTTGATTTCTTATACTATGTGGTATAGCCTTGTTTTGTTTTGTTTTTGTTTTTGTTTTTTGCACTGTAGACTTGCAATAACTCCTAAATATGGTGTGGGTTGTGTAGGTGGCTTTTCATTTCTATGTCCTAATTTATTGGGACTAGGATCATAGTGGTAGCTGCATGCCTCTGGATGTGGAGCCACCCAGAGATGAGAGGGAATCTAAGGTGTCCATTCTCATTGTGACCTTTACTAAGAGTTTGGAAACTGTTTTTTGAACAAGTTTCTCTTAAACTATATGATCGCTAAATTTGGATGATGTGAGTCTCATTGGCTGACAAAATTTAATTTAGTTAAGTGAACTCTAACTCTTCAAAAAAAATAAGTCGGTTCACCTTTCTGTCTGTGTGTTTTTTAATTCTTAAAGCAAAATAGTTTTCTCAGATTTGTGTCTTTGTATAAGTTTGTCTGCCTCAAATTTTTCAACATCGTTGTTTACACACGGCCATAATTCTCTAAAACCATTTTGTCCTTCTAAATGTGTAGTGTAAAAAACATGCAAACAGAATAAAAATTCTTAAATCTACAGTGTTTTATTATAGCCAATAATTCTTTTTTTAAAATTGATTTTGGATTTCTTCACAGGTTAAAAATCAGTATAAAGTAAGTTTTTTTACAAGGAAAAAATATCCTTTATATATAAAATATACTAGAAGGCAATCTCTTCCTTTAAAAAAGGCTATTACAAGCATCTTTTAAAATAGAATCCTTTACTTTCCTTCCAAAGAGAAAGCTTTGTAAAAATTATTTGGGAAAGAAAAACAATTTTCCTGGTGACAGATAAGATTTTTCAGACAGCTCCTCTACTGCCCTCTACAGCTCAAGAACAAAATAACAGCTCTACTTTGAAGACAGTATTCAATGTATTCAATTGAAATACCCAAATTGTCAAGACCCCAGAGATCAGAGTCATTGGTTCCTGGTCTCAGTGCAGTGTGGCCAGGCACATCTGCTTAAATGTAAGGTTTACATTTAAGATACAACTCGATACAAAATAGAGAACTAATAAAGCAGGCAATCTTATCCCCCAGATCAGAGTTATTAAGTAGGTCCTAGCTATTCACATTTTAATACATGACCTAATCATACAAGTAGCCAGACTTTTGCATTTTAAAAATAATCAGTCCTTTTGGGATGTTCATAAATGGTGTTTTTATGTTACCTGTGTCATGGTTATGACAGAAATATATTATAAGAAAAAGCAGAGGACAGTATGGGTAATACTGGAAAGGACCGTTAAGAAACAGTACATAAAACCTTGTTTTAAAAGGTGAAATGTGTTGCTCCGTGACCTCATTTTAATAATGGACACTGGAACAGAGTGGGATCTGGGGGCTTTATATGCAGTCTGATTTTTAGAACCTGAGAGCAGAAAGGAAAAGGCAATATTGAACACTTAGTGAGCCCTGACTTTGCACTAAGTATTTTTATGTACTTTTCATAAACATGGAAAAAGTCATTTCTATTTTAGCAGATGAGAAAATGGAACTTCAGAAAAAATATGGCATTTGGTCAAGTCATAACAGGTAGTATAAGTGGTACAGTCAAATGCAGGAAGGATAGTCAACTGTCCTAGACATCGATTCAGCACCCTCCCCTGATTCTAGGCCCTTCATGTAAGAATTTCTGGGGGCAGGACCCAGAAATCTGTGTTTTAGCAAGCTCTGCAGGGGATTCAGGTATATGCTCAAGGTTGAGAATGAGGTTTGGATAAGTTCTTTAATTTGTTTCCTTAGCACATGCTCTGGGCTACTTTCGCTGTCAGATGCATTTGACAAGCCTTGCTTTAAATATGAAGGGGAAACTTTCACCATAGAGTCAATACAAGTTATTTTCCTCTGTAGCAACATATGATAATTCAGAGTCTCTTCCCTTATTATAGCAATGGATTGAAATAAGCAGTAGACTACCAATTCCAGAGTCCTAGTAGGTTTGATTTCCTTACTCTGGGTCGACTAAGAAAATTGGGCAACTTAAGGTAGAAAATTAGGGAGGAATAATGAGCAAATTATTGATGATCCTTATTTCTACATTTCTATTCTAGAAGGTGAGCATTTTATATTTTGACATGATTATATAAATGAAGCAGGATGCCTTGCTTTAAATTTTCATTGTGTGCTCAGATGCCAGTCTTGGCCAGTATTTGTATATACTAGTTCCTGTGGGTGGCAGAAGAAGGAATAACACAGTCACATGCAGTCTATTTACTTTGCTTTTTCATAAGAGCTTGATAACCACTATTTAACTTTAATCCCACATCACACTTGTGGGAAAATTATTCTTTCACAGGTAAGGACACAGGCTCATCCAGATACCTGCTAAACTGGCGAGATTCTAACAGAATTCCTTCTGTCCCAGATTTGGCATTCTAGTGGGAGAAGCGCATGGCATCCCTCTTGATAGAGAAAAAAAGAGTACCATACTTGAGTTTATACCCTAACGATATCGAGTAAAAACTCTGGAAGGTCTTTTAATAGATTTCTTGACAAACACACACTATATTTAATTTTGTTGCTTGCACTTGGAGAAAGGAAATAAGAAACACTTCATGAACTGAAAAACATATGCATCTCTACTGTGTATGAATTCACTTTCTACATTGAATCATCATAAAAAATGACAATGCTTTATGTGGCAGAGGTGACTTTAAGTTCACCAAAATTCATGAACCCTCTTCCATAATATGGAGTTGCTGCAGGCAGCGGCTGCCACTCACTGGACTAAACCTCCCAGCCACCCTTGCATGCATATACGGCCATCTGACTAGTTCTTGCTAATGGAATGAGAGTAGAAATAATGAGTATCTGGTTTAGGGTGAGGTAGATGAGAAGCAAGTATGTTTTCTTCAGCTTTTATTTCCCGTCCACTGAATTCAGAGGACCCTGAGTTCCTAGGAGACAGTCAAGCAACAAGGCGGATGGAACCTGAATTCTTGAATCGTGAGAGAGGGGAAAATCTCCAGGCCACCAGGAATGCTCAAATTGAACAGTTCCCTGAGTAAGAAAACCAAAATTTGATTGTGTTAATCTCTTGAATTTTAGAATTTTGTATATTACTGCAACTATCAATATCTTATTTAATGCATTTTAGTTCCTCTCTTAGATGATACTTTTATTGAAAGGAATTTCTGTATTTGGAAAAGTATAGAATATATAGTTTCATGAGCTGAGTTCTTTATGTGTAGATTTTGAGGAGCCTAGTGGGTTTTCCTCCTCTTTGTTCCTCTTCCAGAGGAATACTGATTAGAGTGAGTGCACAGCTCAGATAGTTCTGGGTCCAATCTTAGGCTTTTCCATTACTAGATGGGTGAGTGCAGGCAAACTGATGACCCTTTCACCTCTTCTGAAAAATAAGGATTAAACAAAGCCCTATACTCTGAGATTATTATGAAAATTAGCATTCATATTTGTAAATTCCTGCTATAATACCTGGCTCGAAACAATGATTAGCAGTTGGTAGATTTTCAATAATATTCGCTGCTACTTCTCAGGGGAGAATTATATTATACTGCCCCATTATTATTGGTTTTGGTGATGCGACTTGCTACAGTCAATGTAATGTAAATGAAAAAGATGTGTCACTTACAAGTGGAAGCCTGATCTCTTCTCTTTCTGACATGATGACTGGCAATATTCGAACTCGAAATTCCTCCATAACTTTGTATCCTAAAAGGAAGATGTCAGAGCAAAGCCACAATTGTCCCACAATGGAACAAATGACACATAAGATATAGGGACTTGAGGTCCACTTGTTACTGCAGTATAACCCAGGTTTTCTGACAAATGCATCAAATATATATTTCTCAATCATAGAATATGGGAAATTAAATTTTCTAACTCTTCACCAAGAGCCAGGGTGTCTAGCCCTTTCTCCCTTGTCTCCTGTAAATGACCACTAATAAAAACGACATAGGTTCTGTCCTGCTCCATTTTCAGGAGAGGTCGTGAGACTTACAGAGAATGAAGTATTTCCTGATGGGAGGTGAAAAGAGTTTAAAAAAGAAACTGAAGATGAGATCTGATTTCTGTGCTGTCCTTTGGAGGTTCATATTTAATGAATAGAAATGATTAGACTTTACAGAAATTCAATTTGCATTATTTTATTAGACTATATAACTTTAGCGAGCACAAACGCAAGTTTGGATAAGAACCTCAGACTTTAGAGTGAGGCAAAAGTCAGTATTTGGAGAAGTCACATGGAGAATAACACAGAAAATTCAGAATTTTAATTTAAGGCTGTGAAGTAATAGAACTTGATAGAAAATTGACATCTCTAGAATCATTCTAAATTTTACAAACAAAAATGGCAGAAGCCTAGGGTTAAAATACTGCCTTTAGTTACTATCATTAATTATATTGATGAAAAATATTTGCTGAATTTCTACTTTAAAAAAAGCAGGCAAGATGAAAAACAAGAGTATCTGAGAATTTTGTCAATTACTCTAACTTTCCCATCGTTATCATTTTGGGTTTGGGGGAGGGGAACGGCCTCAGTACACCTAGCAATCTGCTGCTCTACCGTCTTATTGACTCAGTCTGCAGATGATAAAATCACTGTTTCCGTGCTGATTTTACTATAATCACAGTGAAAGATAGAAGAGAAATTCACTGATGTCCACGTATGTGGGTGATGCATGCCACAGGCAATGTTCTTACTCTATGGGGCATTCTTTGCAAAACCAAAGAGTTATTTTAAAATCATATATTGTGGAAGTCTCCCTACCCTTCCTTAAAAAGAATGCCTTTTCCCAATAGCATCATCTACCATGATTGTACCTTGACGCAGAGGCTGTCCTTGGTCAGGTAAAGGTGAAAAAAGGGGCTGGACAGAGAAAGTGGCAGAGCCTTTGTGTGAGGAGGAAGCCAGCTGCCTTCCATACATTTTCCTCATGTTCCTTTTACACTATATTGTAACATTTTTTTCAGAGGCTTAACTGACATGATGCCATTCTATTTTCTCTGAAACATTGTTAAAAGGCACACTCTAAAGAATATGTACTTCTCTTTTTATTTCAATGTGCTTCATAACTTGTTAAGCGTTTACACATTAGAATTGCAATTTACCCCCAAGCAACACTGCATTCAAGTTGATCCTCGTCTTCATCTTGCAGATGAAAGGAAGCTTAGAGAAGACACTACAGAAGTGATGTGGCACTCAGGCCACTGCCCCTACAGCCCATACTACATGGGAAATGCCACCACCCACCTATGGAAGCAATACTGAGAGCTTCAATACTTGATGAGTTTCAACACCGTTAACTGAATCTCTTAACAAATGCAAGTTATAGGTTAAAATGGTCTTTAAAACCACAATTTAATTTTCCAACGATCAAAAGACAGGGTTATATTTAATACGAACCACCCTTGGTACATTTTTCAAAGACACTTTTTGGGTGATGAAAAACAAGTTCCCAGCTCCATGGCTTACAAAATACTCCAGAACATTCCTTGAAATGCAAATTCAGCTATATTGCAGCTGCAAAATGAAAGCTTTGTGAAACTCTGATATTACAGTTAAGAGACTATTAATCTCCATTTCACTAGTGATTTCTGATTTGGGCTTGTAAAAATTATGTTCACATTTTTTACTCAGTTCTAGAAGATTAAAAATCTAGATGGCATACCTACGTTTTTTAATTTTTTATTTCCACAAACCTCACTTAAAAATCATAAACCATTTTATCATGAAAATCATCTTTTTCTTCAATGTTATGCTATTAAATTCTATTTCTGCAGTGACTTCTCACGGACTAGTTCTTTAGAGAAGAAAAAATCATATTCTCATTGCTTTTCATCTAAAGACCCAGGATGTTGTTGCTTTCTAAATTAATGGAGCTTGGTTCAAATCTAGTACTTCATTAAATTAACGTCTCCAGTTTAAAAGCAAAAGGAAGAATTTACTTCAGATGTTCCTATCTTCATTTGAGAGTCAACGATATTCTGTATTTTAAAGAGGCAAAATCAGATGAAAAGTAATTATCTATCACCTATTTATCTATCATCTATCTCGATCAATTATCTATCATATATCCATGTACCAATCATCTATCATCTGTATATCTGAGTTTCTCAAAACATTGTTGAAAGTAAAATTTATTAGCCCTATTTTAAAGATTAAGACTGTGCAACACAGAAATGAGTTTGCATAGCGTCCGCGCCAGACTCGGGTTAATACTGAAGGCCAGTCAAATCGTCATCCTCTGGCACTCTGACATTCATTGTTTTCCATAAGACTCCAGCACTGAGTATGTGTGTTTGTCCCTTTCCCTGAGCGGACACTTTTCCTAGAGTGTAGGGCACGGTCTTGTTCTTCTTTGTGTTCCTGTCCCCCTCCTGCACAGCTCATTTTAACAAAGTCAGGAAGCCCGTGCAGCAGGCATTGCTCTAGGTGCTGAGGGTCAACAGCAATGCGTTCACAGCCCCTGCCTGACTCCCTGGGTGTGCTAGCAGAATGCTTGTCACCAGCAGTTTCTTACCGGAAGAATATTTGCTTAATAATTTTTTTAAAAAAATTAATGTGTTTTTAAATGCTCAGTGCTATAGCTCTGATCCATATGGTCAGGATATAATGAATTCGAGTCCTGTAATTTATTTTGACCACATTCCTAGAGCCAATTATTCTTCAGTATGTCTATTCAGGTTCTTTTTCTTTTGCACAAAATTATCTTTACTAAACTTTTTGCAGCTCCCTTAGGGCAACTTAAGATTGCCAAGTCATTTCTCAGGATTATGCCTGGCACCCCTAACTTAGTGTCTAAAGCAAACTTAATAAACTCATTTTATAGCCTCGCCTCTAGGACTTGATGAAAATATTATATCCAGCAACCAAAAGTGAATCCCACTGAATACCATTGATTTTTCTTGCATTTTGAAGTTAAAAATAGCCACTCTCTGGGTAGAATATCCCAGTCAACAGTATATCAATTAATCCATGTGTCATGAGGGCCAGAATTCCATAGTTTACTGAAGTATGCCATGAGGGCAAAGCCAGTAGCCTTGCTTTGGGCAAAGGAGAATGTTTACATGGCTTTCCTGGACGCTCAAAATTTGCTCATTTATGATAGGAAGAAGAGGTTGTGCTATCTGAAAAAATAATTATATGAGTTCTCACCAGGTTCTCTCAAAAATATTCGTAAACATGCTATAATTAAGTTCCTATGAATGGGCTGTGTACAGAAAGTGTGCAAGTCCCACTGGAGACTCATTTTTCAGGCTCCAAGCCAGTCTGACCCATCCTCCACGTGTCACAATCCCATCAAGTAGTTCAGCCCAAAGAATACAAGCCTTCGTATTTTCCTGCACAATTTATTATAATCTTCATTCATACTTTATTTCCTTATTTTTCACTTTTTGAAATGTTATAAAACAAACATAAACAAAACCTGTCCTCAATATCTCTAGCCTTTCAGTATCAACCTGTCAGCATATCCTCCTCAACTCAACAAAGATCCCACTCTTATTTCTTAGAAAAACCTTTGCCATTCTCCTTTTTTAAGTGGGATTTGATTTTTTTTTCTTTTATCATTACTACTATTTGACATGTTTTGTTTCTTTCATGCCATGATGTGGTTAACATTTCAATTTTGAAATATTTCAAGTTAACATCAAAAGACTCAGAGTTCTAAGTTGTTTCATTATTTATTTATTTATGATTTATTTGGTCTTCTGTTATTTCTTAGGTAACACTTGTCTCAATGGAGATTCCATGTCCTCTTTCTACCTAGGGCTTGAGTCTTTTAAAATCCCAGAGGTTTTTCTGCTAATGTATCTCAGTTTGGCACATGTCACATTTGCTTCATCATCTCAGCTAAAACCAAATAACTACTTCCTATTCGCTGCTACATAATAAAATAAGGCGATAAAGCCAGTTTCTTTGATGCCTAAAAGCACAATTTTCCTTTGTGTTTTCTACAGGTGTAGTACCACAAAATCTATATTTTGGAGGAAAACAATTATTTGTAAAGGCAGAAAGTTTCAACCAACGAAAACTAACAAAGCAAAGCCAAACTAAACAAAATCATATCAAAGATTTAGCAATAAAAGAATGTGTCTTAGGTTGCTGAAGGAGCGAGGATAAAAAGATCAGGTGGCTCCCCAAATGGCCACCACTCCTATTCCAAATGCCCACCACTCCTATTCCAAATGCCACAGTTATTTTGGCCCCCAGGAAGACTGCTTTCCTCTCAAAATGTTGATGTAGAAAATGACCTTAAATTTTGTCATCTCTCATCTCCTCTAAAGATAGGAAAGTCCAAGAGAAAGCAAGACACTTAATTGCATAAATAATTATGTAACACACCTGCGCCAAATTGACATGCGGGTCTGCCTATAGTTGTCAAGGGGTACAGGGCACAGCTTTACTGTGTGTGTATTGGAGAAAGGGCACAGAATTCTCATAGAAGTTGATGGAAGTTATACTGTTCAAGGATATAGTGCACATAAGCTGTCCACCCGAACTCAGCAGCTTTCTAGAGTTCTTCAACTCATTAAGGTCTCCGCCACCTGCATAGCTAACATCCTACAGAAATGCCCTGCCCCGCCTACCTCGTGAACTCATGCTTAGTATTCAAGACTCAGTCCAAAGGCTACTTTCTCTTAAAGGTCTTTCCTGACCCATGCCTAGAACATAAAACAGAAACTTCCTTTTTTCTCCATCCTTCCATTGTTCCTTTCACAAACTACTCTTGCCTCAGCTTCTGGGCAAGAAGCCTTCTTACTCATTTTTGCATAAATAGCTCCTGTTATAGGGTCCGGTACATAGCAAGCAAGTTTTAATCAACATTGCATGAATAAATAAATAACAAGGTCCAGAGAGATTTTTCTACTGGGTGGCGATCTGCAAGATAATAATTATCTTTTCTCTCACTTGGTGATATTATCAAACATTTATTTCAGGGCAAGTAAAAAAGACTTGAAGGCATTCTTAGTTGTCTGAGCACATACTAACTAGCAAGGAGGCAGTTCTCAGCTATACGATCTTTACAGCTCGCAAAACACCCCTGTCAGAGCTTACTACTAAATATTACAGATGAATATTGCAACATTAAGTTTTGTGGCCATGCAAATAAAAGAGCTAGCAAGCAATATAATTAAACCACTGAGTTTTTTAAAGTGATTAAATGCTAACACTTACTTTCTTTATAACCATTCAATTATTTCTCACTGCCTAATGTCCAACTCCCTTAATATGGCCTAGAACACTACTGATAATCTAGCCCCTCTTAACCCCCACACCCAAGTATGTCACACCATACATGTGCCCAAAATTGAGACATAGACACTTCACAGTTTGAAATTGCAACTTGCAATTACCCTAAGACAATTATTTAAATTATCTCTCAACTTCATATTCTGGTATATTTCATCACCTCAGCCAAGAATGTCCTTTCTACTTTTGTAGGACATCGAGCTGCTACTCGAAATTGTAATTTCAGTTTAAAAGCCACATGACATCCTCCGTGAAATCTCTGTCTCAGCCCCAGCAGAATCATGGGCTCCTTGCAACTTTCATGATACCAAGTGTAAAACCCCATGGCATGTATCACAATCTTTGTAATCGTTTATTTGTCACTTTCTCCATCTATCTTTCGCCTCTTTAAAAGCAAGGATTGAGTCCTGCTTATTTATAATCAATCCACAGCATCCAAGACAAATAGTGATGGCAGCCACAAATTAGCCACTTAACCAATGAATGATGAAGGAATAAAATGGAAAGTCTGGTTCAGGCCTGACCCCAGTCACCAGTTTTGGTAAAAGTTCCCTTGCGAAAAAGTCTACTGCTGCCTTCCACCGCTGGGCCAGGCCTGGAGATTTTACCTTATAATTTGTCTTTGTCGCTTAAAAAAAATTTCAGGAAAATCAACCTCTCTGTTCTCCATGCATCTCACATAGCTAGAAATCTCAAGGCGGCTTTCTGCAAAGGTAGCAGTGGAAATGAGCTGCATCTATTTATGTTTTTTTCTTTTTAAATTAGTTTTGATGCTTTTTGATCATTACAAAGAATCTGCTGGATATTTCAGCAGTGGAAGGACCCAATGTGTGTCTCCTTTTTTACCATGAATTTTCCAGTTCCTCTCACCATGGTGTGGATCAGAGCTGCAGGCAGAGTCAATAGCTAGAAAGTATGCTTTGGGCTTGGATTAGGACACAGACTTAATAATTCTACAACTCAAAAGCAATTTCCAAAAAAAAAAGAGCTGAATTTATAACTTGAGAGATGCTCTGAACATAGGAGATAATAAATAAATAATGTATTTTAGGTGGTTTTAGTGTTTTATCTCTCTATCCCTCCAAGATCAAAGGAAATGGAATTCATCTCAAAAATCATCAGTGGGACTCCGAGTTTTGTTCATATTTGTATTTTGGGTAATTCTAGCTCTACCTAATTAATTGACTGAGTACTAAAAAATATTTAGTAAACAGAAAAGGTCATTTTTTATTTTCTAAAAACTCCACTTTGGTTAGACAAATAATTGCTCAAAGTATCCCAAAGTGTTAAATAAAGTATTTTAAAATTTTAGAACAGCTTTATATTTATATAAAATTGTAAAGATAGTACCAAGTTCCCATATACACCCCACTCGATTTATCATATTGTCATTAGCATCTTACATTATTTTGGCACATTTGTTATAATAGTGATACATATTTATTAACTAAAGTCAATACTTAATTGAAAGATCTTTACTTCATTTTTTAAAGTCCTTTTCTATTCCAGGACATCAAATTACATCTTATTGTCATGTCTATCAAACTTCCTCTTGGCTGTGACAGTTTCTCAGATGTTCCTTGATTTTAAGGTCTTGTCTCTTTTGGGATGTACTGGTGAGGTATTTCACACCATGTCTCTCGGCTGGAATTTGTCACTTATTTTTTCTCTTGACTAGAGTGGGGTTCTACATTTTCCTCAGCGGGAACACTGCAAAGGTGAAGTGCAATTTTCATCATAACACATCAAGGGTGCATAATGTATCAACATGATATCACTGTTGATGTTGACCTTGATCATCTGGCTGAGTGATTGAGTGTCAGGCTTCTTCCCTATAAAGTTATTCTTTTTCTTTCCCTTTTTCCAAAATGTGCTTTCTAGAAGGAGGTCATCGTGTACAACCCACACTTACGGAATGAGGGGCTTATGATCCATCTCCGTGAGGACAGAGTATCTACAAAAATTATTTGGAACTTTTCTACATAGAGATTTGTCTATTTTCCATTAATTAATTTATTTAGTCACTTATTTACTTCAGCACTGACTCATGAATATTTATTTTATACTTTGGATTGTAATAAAAATACCAAATTATTTATTTTGTTGTTCGAATTATTTTAGCTTTGCCATTGGAAAATAATTCAATTGGTTTCTGTGTCTCTGATATCATTTCAGGGTTTTTTTTTTTTTAATTTAACATTTCCTTACTTTCTGGCACAACAAGGTGACCCTGGCTCATCTTGTATGTGTTCTGCTTTAGTCTTCAAATTAGTCTTTTCTCAAGAGTCCTGGTTTGTTTTATTGAAGAATGGTATTAATTACCAAAATCTGGGCATTAGTTGCACTCGTTGCTACAGAGGTAGCATTGCTTTTAGGCTCTCTTAGCTCACCAAGCAAAAGATTTTACATAGATATTAACCTATGTACATCCATATCTACAGATTTTTCTACATGCAGTTACCTGTACCCATATTAAGCTAAACATGAGCTCACGCTGATATGTCTGACTCTAATCCATTACCTTAAGGATTTCTCTAGCCTCTTCCCTTTGCTTATCAATAGCTTTCCACTCAAAATGAGTAAGATGGCTCTTCCATTTACCATCTACTTATGTAATCATTCTATTCCATTATGTATATATACATAGCAATATCACAATAGTTAACCCATATCCCCATGAGAAACAGCCATTTACTTTTCAAACTGCATTTCATTACTAACTTAGGCTTTCCTTGAATGTGGAAGAAATTGTGGGGGAAAAGCGGAGTGATGATATCAAGACAAATTAGATGAGGCAAAGATATGGTAAAGAAGCTCTATTTAAGTCAGGTGTAGATTCAGGAAACCCGATAAAGAATGTGGCTGGTATTTGAATTAATGTTATTTTGATTAGGTGAATTTTAACAGTAAAATAACACCAATAAATCACAGTCCTATTGGAAGCAAGGATTACGAACCACGCAAAGAAGATGGGTGTTGGCCATGGGCAAATAAACCCATATTGGGAAAATACAGGTTCCATGGAGCAGACAAAAGCATAAAAACCTGATGATAAGTTAAATGGAGTCTAGGAAACACACTGAAAGTAAAGACGTAGAGCCAGGGGCCGAGATCTCGGAACCCAGATATCTATGGCAGGGATGGAATTGATGATACCTATTCCCAGGGTCTCATCAGTACTTTATCTCAGGAACTTTACATGGGTCCTTTGGGGAAAAGGCTAAGTCTGGATGAATTAAAGCAGATAAGAAATTAAGAGCATTTGGCTAACCTTAAGCATTGAATAATGTCCTTCGGGACCCAACACAAAGCTGTCTTCTCTCCAAGAAGCTGTCTGAGGCTCCTATATAAAGGCTCCTCATCTATCGCACAGGATGGAATGTTTACACCCATAGTTCTCACTAAATATGGTAACTATCTGCTTATATGTTTGTAACTAGAGAGTGAGGTATGTAAAGGCAAGAACTATACCTTAGGTCCTATTGATTGTCAGCACTTGGCATGTGCTTGGCAACAAGCAGCAACTAGGCACATGCTGAATAAATAGAACAAAGAGAAAGCGAGAGTCCCAAGCACTGAGGGGTTATGAACAGAGTTAAGAAAAAAAAAAATCTCCCCCAATCAAAATTAATGCCTTTCCAGTTGATTAAAAAGGCGGGCCCTCGGCATGTTGATTTGTCCAATGACTTTTTCAAAAACCTTTATTGCTGCAATCATAGGTAATTCAGAAATCTATCTGCAATGACTAAAATCCATGATGAAAATAAATTATATTAGGGCATTTCATTAATGCCCTAATGCTATTATTCCACAGTCCTATTAACTCATAGCTCACTCGCATCTTACATTTTTATTTTTCAGGAAGGTATAGCTAAGGAATTATATTATTAAACACTTCCATTGTACTCTTATTTCTGTGTGATGCATCACTAACACATTTAATTGCATTATCCTTTTCTGCAGACAGTCCCATCTTTGGAAATTGCTTTATTGATGCAAAGGACTGGAGGGTAAATATTCTGAGTTTGTCTTTTAACTAAAAGATGTCATTAGTTTTCTGTACCCAGACATGGGTAACTTTCATCACTGTGAGGTTATATTCTCAAGCTATTCACAGAACGAGCTGAATTTTATAAACATGGAGATTTTGACACATCCTTCCAGACTGAATGAAGAATATGACATCCCGAAGTTCTATAATTGGGAGAAAAAGTGAACATTGATAAGTTTAGTGAGATTTTCCCTTTCTTGGCTGACTACAGTTTATTTTTTAAACAATTTAACTTTTGCACAATCCTATATGAAATATTTGAGACTATAAAATACATGGAAAAGGGCCTTTTTTTGCACTGGAAGATATTAATTTTATTTAGGTAGGCCACACACTTAAAAGAAAAAATTTGAAGTCTATCCATTCTTATCGACTTACAGGTTTGATTTGGTAACACTGGGAGCCATTTACCTCCCTGGGCTTCTGCAAGCTTATCTGTCAAAGGTGGATAGCATTATCTTGACTATATTCCTTTTTTCGATAAAAGAAAAGTTTGGATCACAGCTGAGATCATTCCCAGAACTTGAATTTGATAGGATAGATATCAGCTAGTGCAACATATTTATTTTTTTCTGGAGCACAGATATGTGCTGCTTGCCTTCTCCCAACCCCACTCGATACTCACCCCAAAACACACACACACATAAAGACTTTTCTCTCTTAACAAGAGACTTAAAAATACTTCCAAGACAATAAGGCTGAAGGGGAAAAAATGAAAAAAAAGAATTATGAACATAGTTGAAAACATTAGAATCATGAATCAGCCAATACTTATATATCTCATTTAGGAAATAGAATTCCTAACAAATTAAATTCATCTGAAGAGTCATTCTGAGAAACCATAAAAAGTCAATAGGTGCTCTTGCCTCATTCAATATCTGAAAAGCTCTTCCTCGGAAAATGTTTTTACTTAATCTAAACCATATTTTGTAGCATAGGCCAGGAATAAATATCAGTTTATAGGCTGAGGCAAATGGAAGCAACTAGCATTTATCGGGCTTCTCGTGTCCTACGTGCTTTACACATTCATTTAGGAGAAAAAAAATGTAGGGTGTGTGTTAATATGGAACAGACCTCTCTAAAGAGGCAACAAATGAGTTGAGACCTAAGTTTATACAGGATGATGATTCAAAGCAAAAAGAATAGCAGGTGCAAAGGCCTGGAATTGGTGTGGGGGCGGGGTAGGCGGGGAGGAGGGTGGTGGATCTTTCTATCACCTCCCCCAATTTTATAAGTGAGGCTTATAAAATTTTTAAAAAATGCATGGTTATAAGAAGGATAGGTTGAATCTAGAAGATGCCAAGTCTGGCAGAGATTGTCAAGCTGAGGACCAATCTTTTCTGTTCCTCCTCCTAGGCATATGTTAAGAGAAGATAACACAACTCAGGTACCCTCACAATCAGGTAAGGCCTTGTGAATAAATGATGATCAGTGGACTCTGGGGGAAGTGAGGGAAGCCAGGTCTGGACCATAAGAGCTTCCCAGCCTCATCCTACATGCTGTTTTCCTTTGGGAAATAACTTTAGGAGCCATAAGTTGAAGATTGTGAAGCCACAAGATGAAAGGAAACTGGATCCTTGAAATGGCATTTGAAAAAGAGCTCTATGCTTTATAAGAAACACTCATTGGGACTTGATAAAGGGCTAGAAATAAACTTTTGTTTAGAAAAGCCACCTATGGTTTGGGATTTGCATGCAGTATCAGCGTGGCCTTAACTAATATGCTAAGATTCACTTTGCTGTAGGTCCAGTGCTATTTTAAATAACATATACCTGGTTAACTGCCAGCAATTCCCAAATTGAAAACCCAAGGAGGAATATTAGATGCAGGGCAGTAATGATTAAATGAAAAGAATAAAGATCATGTACCTTGGGAGAATCACAGACTCACCGGATAAAAATTAATTTTTCCTAACTCTTGGCACACAATCCTAAAAATGGCCATTTTACTTCCAAGGATAGGTTATCTCCTATCTAAAGGCAACTAATTGTGATTTTCAACAAGAGTGTGACAGGAAGTTCGTCTGCTTTACAGTTACAATCCAGTTACAATCATTTCTATCCTAAGAAGGTGATCATTTTAAACAAAAATGATTGAAATAGAAATATCAGTAAATAGACTATATCTATTTATATAAGTTATTTTGTTAATTCATTCCACAAGAATTTCCTTGAGCAGAGATGCAAAACTCATTATTAGTGATACCTTACTGGCCTTTCAGCCAAGATTTCATTTTGTGAGTTTACAGCATCGAGTAGATAGATGCATGTTGACTGGTTGATTGATATACTTTTTAAAGTATAACAAGGGAATAAATTAATTTTTCATCAACCGCTGCTTTTAAATTGTTCTGTAGGAATTCTCTTCCCCATTCTGGGTAATATCTGGGGATCATCCTGAGCTCTGGAGTCACTTTTGGTTTAAAGAAGAGTCCCCTCTTGATAACTAAGACCCAATTTCCTGTATCAACCAGTTCAGTTCAGTCTAATAAACACTTCATTCTCCAATGACAACTTCTCCTAGGCAGCACCCCCACCACGCTGTATTCCAACCTTGAGGAGCTGTAGGGGAGCGGGGCAAACCACTCTCTTCGCTCTTTTCCTTTCACCTCTTCATTCCACTCACTCGTCCACTTCAGATTCCTCCAAAGTCCGGGCGGGGAGGAGTTGAAGAGAGAAGAAAAAGGCGGCAAGTGCTTTCATTGCATGGCACAGCTTAGAGTTCTCCTCTAGCTATTGATTTTCCCTTTGGCTAAGGAATCCAAATTCTGGCTCACTATTAGGACATTATTTATAGAATCCCCACTGGGCCGCTTGTAGTACAGTCACTGGCTGAGTTCTAGGCCCAGTTCCTGCACCTCTTGTTCATTCAAATCTAACCCCATAGCCTCTAAACACTGGGGTCTATTAAGATAGCCTTCTTAATAGATAGCCCTCCCATTATTTCGGTTGTGACTATCCACTAGGCCAATGGAAAATCAATCCATCCTTGACACACCAAATGCAGGTAGCTGCAGCTACTACATTCCCTGCTTATCCTGGCATCTCATCACCAGAAGCTCTAGAAAGTCATCCACCTTCAGAATTGTCCAGAGAGAAAGCAGGTCCAATCTAGGTTTATGTGCATGCACACCTCTAACTCCTGAGCACACTTTTAAGGTGTCCTAAAGACTGTATTCTTGTACTGCATTCTAGTACACAAGAGGGGCCCTGTATCTCTGCTACTCAGCCAGCTTCTAGCAGGGCAATAAGAGTACCATCTGCCCATCTCATGGACCCAATATCTTCAAAGTGATCTCTTGAAAAGTCCTTCCTTCACTTGAATGGAGCACACTCTTCCAAGGGCCTGCCTCAGTTAGACCTGAGACTCATTGCCACAGTAACAAATTCCATCTCCCAAAGACTTCTGGCTTCTTTTCACCAGGGTGGATGGGAGTTTGAAGAACCTCTTATGCAACCTCTTGCAAACTCCAGAGAGTTATCTGGCAGCTCCAGCTCTAAAGCCCAAATATAAGATAACAGAAAAAGGTCCATTCTACTACCTATTAACTATTTAAAACCATTTATTATGTGGTCTGTTTGAAAGATTTTATAACCATTACCTCCTTTAATCCTTATGATAATTTTATGAGGTAGAGAGGATTACTCTCCAACATTGGAGATGCTGAGATAGCAGTTTAGTAAATTGGTCCAGATCATCAAACACTTTGTAAATGATCCAGCTGCGTCCCTTCCCCACAATCGGGTAATGCCATTCTAACTGCCTCAGTGTTAAAAGGTTCATGAGAAGACAAATAGGAGACACGATTATTTTTAACTAATAAGAATGTTGGCCTGAATCTAGGAGAATTAACTGGAAATCTACTAGAAGTTAAAAATAAACTTCTAAATACAAAATAGAAACTACAATAGGTGGAAATGTAACGAAGGACAAAGATCTAATGCAAAACTATACCATGATCAATATTAAAAACAAAATTTAAAATGTTTAGGAATAGCTCAAACTAGACGTATGAAAGTCTTCTATAAAAAAAATGTAATAAGACATACAAAATGAATAAAGACGTATGTTACATGTTATATATTTATTTAAAATTCTTAACACAGAAACATCAATAAATCTTTCCAAATTAACTTTAGGCTTAACACAATTCAAAATTAAGATATCCTAGGGATATTTGTACCTGATACAATGATGGACTCTGGAAAAACAGGTGATCAGGTAAGTAAAAAAAATAAATAAATAAAATAAAAAGATAACCAAGGAGAAATATCAAAAGATACCAAATAAAATCAGAAATCACTAATAAATATATTTTAAGTGTGTGCTGGTGATTGACTGACTCTCAACTCCACACCCAATGTTATTTGCTGATCTTTGAAAATAAAGCTAGTCCCTTTAAATATCATTCCTTTGCCAGCTGGCCAGATATTAAGCCTGGTCAGCAGAGGGTGCTGGTTAGGCATTACCGGAGCAAGGGGTTTTCTTTTTCCTTCTGGGTTCTGGTGCACTTACTTGACAGAATTCCACAGTGCACATGATATTTCCATCAGCACACCCCTGCTGTACACAGCAGCCAGCGGCTCTCAGCAGCACCCCTCATAGGCAGTTCTGGAGCAGAGTGCCTCTAGTAAGACACCTTCTCAGGGACTGCTTTTCCTTGAATCACTGCCCTGCCCTCTCCAACAAGGTCTGAATCTCAACATTTAGGGAGAGGGAGCTCAATTAACAAGTTTCCCAAAGCAGCCTGGGTTTTTGTGAGAGGACAGAGAGACAAAATTTGAAAGCAGCAATAGAGGTGAAGGAAAACACTTCTGTCACCTACTTGTTCTGTGGTATTTATTGGTGGAGAACAGCTCCATTTGGCAAGACCGACGGGGAAGCTGAGAGGAACATTGAGAGGTATGGACATAAGGGACTTAGCTGAGGATGCACTCTGGGATCCAGTGGAAAAAGTAGAAGACTTTGTGACTTTGGAGGAAGGCAGGAGATTCAATCAGAATATGGAAACACACTTGGGTGGACACGGCTCTGGATGATGATGGGTGATGGAAGGTTTAAGATTTTGTGGTGGGTGTGAGTGGCGACGCTGTTAAACCCTGATTTCTTTTTTTTCTGGTGCAGACTGGATCCCTACACAATTCAGAAATAAACACACCCAGTGCAATTTCCCAAGGGCCACTATTCAAAAGACGTTTCTAAGATAAATCAATGTTTTCATATGTAATAATAAGGCAAAACGAAAAGATTAAAACATATTATCAAGACATAAGTAAAAACGAACAAGCAAGAAAAGGTGTCTTTTATACTACTCCATGATCTAATAGTTTTGGGTTCCACTTCAGAACTCTGCACCTATGGAAGGAGCTTGGGGGATTGGGAGTGAGACCACACGTAATCAGAGAAGAGAGATGGGAGATCTGGTGCTGCAGATGGGCTGACCTATCCTGATGAGAATCAAAAGAAAAAAACCATGGGACTGAAGAGAGGCTTGTGACAAGAATGAATCAACCACTTCCTGTCCTTGTTACCGGGCCCAGTGGGACAGCTCAGCCTAAGGACACAGAATCAGAGAGTTTGGCCTCTCAAGCCCTGAGGAAAAAAATAACCCAATTAGCCAACTCTGGTGACAAGTAACTTACCCAGCACCCTCCAAACCAGTGCTGCCATCTTGAACATGGTTTGGCCTTTACCAGCTTGTGGCTGATCCAACATGCCTCCAGTTCAACTTATTTCTATCTTCTCAACACGCGATAGCCAGAGTGGTTTTCTAAGTACCCATCTGATCATGGCAGCCCTTCACCTCTAATACCTCAGCGGCTTCTCGCTGCACAGAGGCTACAGCCCAGTCTTCTTCTAAAGGCTGTGTGGAAGGGGTAATCTCTCCTTTACCTACAGTAGACCAGTTGGGTTCAAATTTAGACTTCATACTCATGATTATGTGATATTGGGCAAGTTATTTAACTTCCTAGTGCTGAAGTTTTCTCATGTATGAAACAGACATGAAATTCTACAGAACACTGTTTACTGAACTACAACATAGAAATCCGCCCCCTCCCCCGTCCACCCTGAGAACAGGGCAAGGAAGCAGCCTGAACACACGTAGAGTAGCGCTTGGCACAGCTCAGCCTCCAGTAAGAGCTGACTCTGAGCATTATTATTACGCCTCTGTCATTTCTCTACATGACTCTTGTTTCCCATCCTTATCAAGTTACTTATGTTTTTTTCAAAGGTGCCGACTCATACCTCTAGCTTTAGCACCATTATGGTTTAGTCTGAATGCCCTCCCCTCCCCAAATGATGAACTCCAACACGACACACACCGGTCAAGTGCAGGCTCAGATGTCTCCTCTCTGTGGCCTTCCCTGACTCCACCCAGGTTTACGCCCACCTTTTCCATAAAGCTGCATCAGTCCGAGCCTGCATTGTTACAGTCAGCCCTCTCTAGACCATCATTAGACTTTCATGTTCATAGTCTTCGATGAGGAGACTGTCTCCACCTATGCCACCTTCAAACTGATGCCATACCCTCTTAAACCTTTGCTGTCATTGAATACTTTTCTCTAAATCGACTCTTGATTTCACTTACATAAATTTGTTTCAAAGGAAACTTTATACAACTGTCATAAATTAGTAAGTCAGTATAGAAGTTCTCCTAAAAATAAATAATAATTACAATACAACAACAAAAACTCCTTATCCATTTACCAGCTAACTCATCTGATACCAGCACCGCGGTGGAGAATTCATACAGAAACATGAGAACTTTGGGCGCAGCAAGCACTATATTTATATCCCTAGCGCCTATTAGGATGTTTGGCACATAACGACATCTCAGCAAATAATTCTTGAATTGCCACAATCTTTTAGAAAGCCCTGGCTTCAAATCTTGACTTTAAAAATAGGGAAGGGGACTATAGCATTTTACAAATTTAAAAGTTTACTAGCAGAGTGAGATTTTGCAGAAAAAATTTTACTACCCGAATATCGTTTGTCTATGAAAACAAAATTTTTAAATCTGAAATTGAAGGTACAGCCTAGCTATATGAAGTTACTATGAAAGAATATTCTTTGAATTAACTATTAGGAAAACTGTCGGTTAACCCCCAAGAAACTGCTACTTTTTCTCTTTTGGATATTAATAATCATGGCATGGTCTTTGGCTAGTAGATATATCAGAGCAAAGTATATGCCTCAGCCCCTAGAACAGTTTAAGTTCAAAGACTTAAACTGTGCTATCTGCACATTCTTTTTTTCTGTTAGCGTTACTTCACTTTTGAATTTTCTTGTCTCTTTTTCAGGTTATGTTTTATTATTTTAACATGTTTTTTTCTTATAATTTATCTAATATTTCTGTTGAACCAGATATACAAATAATTACATAAATTAAATAAGCAACCAAAAAAAAAAAAAAACAATGGATGAGTTGATTAGTGGATAAATAAGTAAGGTCATGATCAATGATGAGATATGCTGATATATTTAACTGATACATCTGGGGGTAATTAATACACATACTGGCAAGTGGGTGAAATACAAATTAAAAAGCCCCTGGATGGACAGTATTTTTCCAATTCTCTTTCTCTTGTTACAAGTTGAACACACGGGCTACTGACTCCAAAACCAGGTTAGTTTAACCCCTTAGGGTTTAGCTTCTCAGGAAAAACAATGGTGCAGATGAGAGATACTGAGACAGGTGGCAGGTGTGCTCCCTGCCTCGTAGCAAAGCGCAGGTGCATTCCGTGGTTGATTTCCTCTGCCGCTTGAGCAATAAAATCATGGTTCCCATGGGGGAGTGACTGACTGATAAGGCTGCACAATATTATAATCACCTTTATTAAAATTTCTTCCACATATGTCATTTAAAGGTCTTAAAAATACTATATAAGCGTTGATAATGTTTCAAAACTAATGAAACTATGTGATAGTATCAATGATATGCTTAAAAGATCAAAGATCATTGGTAAAAAAACTCAAAGTCCTTTCTTTTTTTCCTTTATAGACATCTCAGGATTACACTTATTTGACAAATACATAAAATATAAGTTTATATAAAGTGGGAAATACTTTGCATATAGTATATGAACTCATACCTTTGAGAATATAGAGGGATTCTACCAACATATGGACAGTGTGATAGAGTTATTTCATTTTCGGAAAACTTATTACAAACCAATTGATGATTATACAGTCATTTTTGAAATTGAACATTATAATGTATGCATAGACACTTTGATTTCAGAGTTGATAAATGTAACCATTACTTTAGAAAGCTCACTTATTTTCCAAGTAATATATAAGGCTGTTGACTTTTTTCCTCTCTCTCTCTCTCTCTCTCTCTCTCTCTCTCTCACACACACACACACACACACACACACACAAATGAACATTCACAAAACAGCTTTTACCATCAAAACTTTGAAAAACAAAGTATCCAGAAATACAGACAATAATTTATAACTTCTTAAAGTTTGAGATACTCAGAAATTCAAGTTCAAATACAAAGTCACTAACAGATTACTTTATAAACCTCAACATGTAGGAAGCAAACCAAAAAGCTACCACAAATACAACAGCATCAAATAAAACCAACTAAACGGTATTTAAGCAGTCCACACCCTCTTACGCGTACTACCAATGTTTCTAAAGAGATGTATGTCTTTGTGTTCATCTTGGAAACACATGTTCCTATGAGACCATCATCGAAACTACCAAGACACAATTTCATTTAACTTTTTAACTTTTATCACCTTAATTTGGAGTGTGTAGAAGTAAAAGAATTGTTTCAGGAGTCAAATAGCCTGGGTGTTAATTTCTGAAATCTTCTACTCATGAGTTTGACATTTAGCAACTTCATCTTAAAGAAGTTCCCTGAGCCTTAGTTACTTTAAAAAAAGAGAGGCACACATACCTGCTGGAAGCTCTTTGCTGGAGAAGGGGTCCCGTTGTGGAGTTCCTTCTGCTGAGCAGCCTGGACACAAATGCTATCCTCAGCACGTCTTCAAAGTTGAATGGCTTAAGACATTCAACCCTAACAGCAAAAAGGACCATCTAACATGGAGGAGTGATGAAGATCAGCACTCCTTATGCAGCTCAAAGGCAGAGCAGCCTCTGCAAAAGTCAATTAAACCAGGAGGCTGCCTTGAGTTCTCCAGCAGTAGATCCTCCACCGTCATCAAG
The DNA here is from genome assembly GCF_000151845.1 of Pteropus vampyrus. Taxonomy (NCBI): domain Eukaryota; kingdom Metazoa; phylum Chordata; class Mammalia; order Chiroptera; family Pteropodidae; genus Pteropus; species Pteropus vampyrus. Next base: position 5,511,024 of record NW_011888786.1, read on the forward strand.
AGACTCACCTGTTGATGATCTGACCTGAGCTCCTGCACCTTTTCGAGAAGCTACCAGAATTTGCAAGCCAGGAGACGGTCAGCTCACTGAACAAGGTGGCTGTAAAATGGGATGTGATTTATTTATATTTTACCAAATCCCCAAAGCCCTGCAAATTTGTAGTGTAATATGCATTTTCAAAATACAAAAGGCAATAAACTCCACATTCGATATTGATTAAACGTAAAAAGCAAACAAAAAATTAACAATAATCTTTGCTCCAGAAAGATTAAACAAAACATGGAATGAATATGAAATTCAATCATTACTTTTTGGTTATTAAAAAGTGCATGCAAATATAAGGGTTCTGACTTAGTAGAGATTTACAAGTTTATCACATATGAAATCTTGTTTTAATGTACGGAAAAGAAATCTAGAAAATTAAGAGTGTGTTAATGTTTCTTTTATTTCAAACTCAACAGTAAAATTACTGTAATAAATCCTATATAAAATGCCTGTGAATCTTCATCTGAGCTGATTATTTAGGTTTAAAATTTCACTTGAGATTTTGTCAAATTAAAACCTGTTAAATTCTTGGAACCCAGATTAAAACTCTTGACTATGCAGAGTTGAAAATTATATCATAACTTTCAAATAACAGTAATACTAGTCATGTCTTTGACAAATTCTGAATGTGCATGATGACTGGTAGTTTTCTTAGCTTTGTCTTTTTAATCCCTGAGTTCAAAGCTTTGTTAATACAGATCCGAGTAATGGAAAGTCTTTAAGGTACAAGAACAGGAATAAGAGCATAAAATTTAGGTAAGACATTTAATCCATAATACCCGCCTTTCTTATAATTCAATGTATTTCTGCATTCTTTATGTTCTTACCACACAACTTCATATTCTCTTGCCTTCCCAAGATATTAGAATTCTACAGTTAATTATGACATTCTGCTTGCTTCAGTGACAATATTTAAATATGAGAAACATTTAGTTTGACAACTGCCTTACTACTTAAATCAGTATCTGTGAACTGACTACAGAATATATTCTATATTATTAGATCCTTCTCTCTCTCTCTCTCTCTCTCTGTGTCACACACACTCGCATACTTACAAATACACACGGTCATAACGTGAGCACGGTTTACAGTTTAAACAATATGAAAACAAATAACTTTTCACGATTTTGCACAAATAAGAAAAAAGTTATATAAATCACATTTGGAAAGGAACATAGTACTATATCCTTACCTTTAAATGTCTCCTTAGTTCTATTTGAATGAAAACAGTCACCATCACATCTACCACCTACTCATTCATGTCTCAGATGTCTCAGTTTTTCCTCTGAATCTTATAATGTTAATTTTAACCCAATTTCCCATTTAGAAAAAAAAAAGAAAAAAAGTCTGGTGAAATGAACGGCAAGGTTTTGCCCGTGTCACAGGCCTTCGGCAGTCCTCCTGGGTCTGGATGGCAATGATCTTCAACTCTGCTGCTATTAAGCCCTGTGATCTTCAAACTTCACATTTCCGAAATGCAGAAATGTGCTTTTCTAGAAGAGCCATGTAGATCCATTGTCTGTAATAAGCTTAATATTTGCCATGAGCACAGCCCTAGCATTTGTGCACCCCTTTCCCATATGTAATTAGGTTCAAATGTTCCCTGTC
>NW_011888786.1:5512726-5518458 GCF_000151845.1 Pteropus vampyrus
GGAAAAGAAATCTAGAAAATTAAGAGTGTGTTAATGTTTCTTTTATTTCAAACTCAACAGTAAAATTACTGTAATAAATCCTATATAAAATGCCTGTGAATCTTCATCTGAGCTGATTATTTAGGTTTAAAATTTCACTTGAGATTTTGTCAAATTAAAACCTGTTAAATTCTTGGAACCCAGATTAAAACTCTTGACTATGCAGAGTTGAAAATTATATCATAACTTTCAAATAACAGTAATACTAGTCATGTCTTTGACAAATTCTGAATGTGCATGATGACTGGTAGTTTTCTTAGCTTTGTCTTTTTAATCCCTGAGTTCAAAGCTTTGTTAATACAGATCCGAGTAATGGAAAGTCTTTAAGGTACAAGAACAGGAATAAGAGCATAAAATTTAGGTAAGACATTTAATCCATAATACCCGCCTTTCTTATAATTCAATGTATTTCTGCATTCTTTATGTTCTTACCACACAACTTCATATTCTCTTGCCTTCCCAAGATATTAGAATTCTACAGTTAATTATGACATTCTGCTTGCTTCAGTGACAATATTTAAATATGAGAAACATTTAGTTTGACAACTGCCTTACTACTTAAATCAGTATCTGTGAACTGACTACAGAATATATTCTATATTATTAGATCCTTCTCTCTCTCTCTCTCTCTCTCTGTGTCACACACACTCGCATACTTACAAATACACACGGTCATAACGTGAGCACGGTTTACAGTTTAAACAATATGAAAACAAATAACTTTTCACGATTTTGCACAAATAAGAAAAAAGTTATATAAATCACATTTGGAAAGGAACATAGTACTATATCCTTACCTTTAAATGTCTCCTTAGTTCTATTTGAATGAAAACAGTCACCATCACATCTACCACCTACTCATTCATGTCTCAGATGTCTCAGTTTTTCCTCTGAATCTTATAATGTTAATTTTAACCCAATTTCCCATTTAGAAAAAAAAAGGAAAAAAAGTCTGGTGAAATGAACGGCAAGGTTTTGCCCGTGTCACAGGCCTTCGGCAGTCCTCCTGGGTCTGGATGGCAATGATCTTCAACTCTGCTGCTATTAAGCCCTGTGATCTTCAAACTTCACATTTCCGAAATGCAGAAATGTGCTTTTCTAGAAGAGCCATGTAGATCCATTGTCTGTAATAAGCTTAATATTTGCCATGAGCACAGCCCTAGCATTTGTGCACCCCTTTCCCATATGTAATTAGGTTCAAATGTTCCCTGTCAGAAAATTTAAAAATAACTTCCTTTCTCCCTATCTCTCTATGTCACTCTCTCTCTCGATAGAGACACGGATAGATGAGAAAGAGAAATTTTATATCTATATTTCCATCTACCTATATTTCAATCACACACACACTAGCCTATGTCAGATGGCTTGCTAAAGATTGGTATCTACCTAATTATTCCTGGATCCCCAAACTGAGGTTTAAAATTATGAAAACAGCATAAAGGAGACATTTTCTTCATGATAATTATAACATCCTTGTAGCCCAAATCCCTTTACTATCAAAATGAAGCTGAAAACAGGGCATATTCATGTTCTCCTAATTAATAGCCTGGTCTAGAATGAGAAAATTAGAGTGAGGGGGGAGCTCTCTTTTTATGAAAGAATTAATAAACAGGCACAAAATAGGTTAGATCTTACCTAAAAGAATTGAAACTACACAACTACCACAAAAGAGAAATCATCGAGTAATTCTTTATCATTGTCAATCTTCTTACTAAGAACATACCAGGGTCTTAATTTTGAGTAGGCAGAGATTTTTGTTTTAATTTTTTATAACTTTTACTCAGATCTTCTGATTTAACCAAAGTTGCCTCTTAAATGTTTCCTGAGTCCATGATACCCCTTCCTGTCTCAAAATTTTGCCTAAGCTCTCTTTATCTGAAATGTCATTACTTCTTTTCTCTAGTATTATCTCTTTCAGGAATAAATTACCAATTCTGAAATGAATTTACTTTTAATAAGGGAATTCATTTTTCTTATTAAAAAGTTTTGAAAGCTGGAATAATTTAGACCAAAAGGTACAAATCCAATTACACATTGCACATAATACAAGACTTACTATAAACCTTAGCTTCTAAAAATTAGGATGCATTAGCAACTATGTGATTTTACTCGGAGACCCAACAAACGTCCTGAGCATTCTCATTTTTTGTAAGAAATGTTTACTCATAGTTACAGAATCTATATTAACCAGTTCTTCTGCATACTTTTTCTTTATCATCGAAAGTGATTTTAAAATCACATATACCAGTTGTCTCATTCTGCAGGCATAAATTAATGTTATCAGGATAACTGGGACATATTTGATGTGATAAAAATCTAGCCCACTTAACTTTGGTTTAAGTTGACATTTAAAAAGGGTGCTGTTTCTATATTTCATTTCTTAAATAACATTATATTTGATGGGAAAGAAAATTATGGCAAAATATAAATTAAGCTGTAACTTTATGCCCATTATTTTACTTGAGAAGTAGTCTTGCCCTGTATTTTCTTGCCAAATATAGTTGTTTTAGTCACATTCTACTAAATATTCCTTTCTCCATGTATAGAGCTATCATATCAACTAGCTCCTGTGGGGCGGGGCGGAAGATTGAGTGGTGCATTCAAAATGAACACCTCATATAACCTACAGTTCCTTGAGATAAATATGCAAACAAAACTGTAACCATACACCTCGATCCTCCTAATAAATCATGAATTATATAATAGCAATGTTATTATAATAAAAGATGTAATTTGTTATACTCTTCGCTGAAAATATCAGGCATGCAGCATGGATCAATCTGCTTATTGATCAAACCAGAAATTTAGATAAATTGTTCATTTCAAATCATGTATTACTTTTTTTTTTTTTTTCCAGAGAACACACGAAATGGCAAGAATTTCTCCATGGCAGAACAGAAAGCCTTGTTTTCTTTTTTTTTCCCTTCTTTTTCTTATTGAGATACGACTGACATATAACATTTTATTCATGTCAAGTGCACAACATAGTTGTTCACTATGTGTATGTGTTGTGGAATGATCACGGAAATAAGTCTAACATCCATCACCACACTTGGTTGCAATTTTTTTTTTTTTCTTGTAATGAGAACGCGTAAGTTCTACTCTCTTAGCACTTTTTTTTCCTTTTCTTTTCTGTCAGGAGAGTGATTGATGGAAGGATTTGTCAGAATGGCCATGCAGCAAGTTATCAGGAAAATGGTTTAGTTTTAATTCCCTAGAATGCTGAGCTAAGATGAAATCAGCCTGAAGGGACGGCGTTGGCCAAGCTATGCTTCAGACTTTATGCTAGCAGTGTCTTAGCGTTTGCTAAGGGAGAAGGTATATTAGCCAATAGCTCTCGGCTCTTGATTTCTGGAAATTGTAGTTAATGAGAATCCCATAGAACGGAGACTAATCTTCAACTACAGAGGTGATCTATAAACCACAATCTGATCCTGAACCTCTCAAAATTAAGAAGGTACTAAAACCATCTAGGATGTTTGCTAAAAATGCAAATTCCCACCCCCCAAGCCCACAGACTCTCATTCTCTGGTCCATAGGACTCAAAAGATACACATTTCAACATCACTGGGGTAATTTAATCCACCCACCAACACGTATGGCACCTATGTGTACCCAGCTCTGGGCCTGCACTGCTGTGATGACACAGAATTGAAGACCTGTCTCTGTGATGCTGGTCTAAGTTAGGGGCCTTTCCTTAGTGAGGCTAATTTACCTATTATTCATTGCGAGGGGTTCTGGGCTGAGTCTTTTTAGTTCCTCGAGTTGAGATTCAAATGACTGAGGGAGTCTCCCAGAGGACATTAGCAGGTGATATTTGTGACGCTTATAGAGATCCTTTTAAAGTCATGAACTGTGATTATGTTCCAGTTAGTCAATGTGGGTACATCCATATGCATTTTAACCGTTTCACCCAATTTTCTGTTTATTTTCATCAAAATCAATGTACCAGTTTGTTGCGACCTCAAAAATCTTCACAGAAAATCTTGTAGTGATGTAACCAAGAAAACTTCTTTAAATATTCATTGTAGTAACAACTAATAAAAAGGATATCCAGAAGTTTTATTTTAAAAATAACTGTGTTCTAGACCTTTCAATGACCTGACTGATTCAGCACCAAGGTGATGATAATCATAAAACCTACATCTAACTGGCACTGGGCTGTTTTCAGAACAGTGTCATATCATGGACTCGTTTGATCTTTACATGGCCTGTAGAGCAGTCAAAGTTTAGAGAAACATGTTCTGGAACTATTTCTGTGACTGTCGTTTCATAGATTTCTTTCTCCCAGGGCATACTTCTCATCCCATAAAATTACAATATTAAAGCAAAAAAAAAAAAAAAGTTAGATCAGATCAAACTCAGAACTTATCATCTCCCAAACAAAATCATTTTCTCTTACTCAGGTTGTCAGGCTGGCACATACGAGTTCAGTCTGGGGCACACAGCACCTTTGGGACTGCCCCGTTAGACTAAGCACTCTTACCTCTCACTCAAAACTGTTTCTAGTTTTCTGCATGTGTCATGCTGTTTCATGATGATATAACTTTGCCTAAACCTACCACTCTGCATGAGACCTCTGGATTCCCTCTCTTTTCTGTCTGACAAATCCTATTTTTCCTCCAAAATTCTGTGGGAACGCCATCTTTTCTGGGGGCTTTCTTCTGAATATTTCATCTATAGAACTTGTTTATGGATCCAATTTTCCCCAAATCTGAGTGCCAGAAAGTAAATTACATGCCTTATTCATTTTAGGATCCTCACGGTTTCTCCTAATTGCAGTGGATGCTAAATAATTAATAGACGATCTGGAACATAGTATTTAAAGATGACTGCTAGTAACTAAACTCATTTGAATTTTATTAATAAAAGTGCGATAACTAAAAATTTAGCATCGATCTGGAACAACTTTCTAATGTTGGGGTACACATGTACTCTGAATGGTTTTTATTTTTGTCCCATCTTCTTTTCAATAGGAGGACAGCAGAGAAGTTAGACATGCAGACTGCAGAGCCAGAGCGTCATCAAATTCTGACTCTTCCTCTTCATGGCCATACAACCTGGGACAAGGTTTTCAGCTCTCTGGGCCTCACTCTGCTGTGTGTAAAATTAGGAAAATAACAGTAATTGCCTCATGGAATTTTTGTGGGGATTAAGTGAGTAAATGCATACAGAGTTCTTAAAATGATGCCTGACACCTAGTGAGTTTTTATACAGGCACTTTAATAGTAAATACATACTTTAACAGTATTAATTCCCTGTGCTCAGAAGTATACATACAAAGGGAATCTGGATATATTTATTCCTGTATTTTCTGCCCATAATGTTCTTTTGAATAAATCCAAATGGTTTACATCAGCTTCTTTGCCTCTAGACTTTTACCAAACGAGCAACCACAGCAAAACTGCCCGATTAAGTATCCAAGTCAGCATTGTCTCATAAAAATATACTGCAAACTATATGTGTATTTTCAAATTTTTAAAAATAATATATATAACTGAAATAAATTTTAATTAATATATTTTCTTTAACCAAATATAACTAAATATTATCATTTTAACATGCAATCAGTATTAAAGAATTGATGACATCCAGTGTGTTTTACATTTACAGCAATTCTCAACTAGAATTAGTCACATTTCAAGCACCCCTTGTCTGCACATAGCCAATGACCTTGTATTAGACAGTGTCTT
>NW_011888786.1:5519913-5524228 GCF_000151845.1 Pteropus vampyrus
ATGATCTAAGACAAGGAAGCCAGCTTCCTCTATATTTGTCACATGAGAAAATGTGAGCTCATTAACTTAAGTTACTCTTAGTCGAATTATGTTACTTGTAGCTAAATAATTCCTAAAATATGCACCTTCCCCACTGCTGTTCCCTAACCCTCATTTTTCTTCTCTCCACTCAGTACGAATCTGTATGTCCTCCCCTCAGAGCCCTGACTTGTCACCTGGCTAATCTCAGAGTTTTTTTCCACTCGTAGCTCACTACTCATGGAGGAGAGCTAGAAAAGTTAATCCCTCCTAATAAACATATTATTGTTATAGTGTTAAGATTCCTACTACCATGAATCTGACTCTAATGAATTTAAAGATGAGATGTCTATGAAAACTAGGAAGGAACTGAAAGAGATGACTGATAAACCAGCATTTGAGTAGCTTCTTACATTTCACAAAGGCCTTTCATACTCTTTCATTCGACCCATGACAGCTTTTTTGATTAATATTCCCTTTCTCAGGTGTGGAAATTGAACCTCAGAATGATTAAGTTACTCTCCAAGGTCACTCACCCATTGCGATATAAACCTGCTCCTGGGGACGTGATATGGCAAAACCATAACTGGTACCACATCTACTTTATTCCACTACCTGTAGAGATGATAATAAAGATTAACGTTTATCAAGCAGGTACTATGTGCTACAGGCATTTGCTCGATCAGGGGAGTTCCATACATTTCTTCTTTCAATCCTCACAATAATCCTATGATCTGGTGATATTATTATCCCCATTACAGAGGAGGAAAGGGAGGTTCTGTCCAGGAACAATACACCAGCCCTGCTCTCCTACCAGGCTGTTTCTGCCTTAACAACCTGCATGGTATATTTCTACCCTTTGCTCTTAGGAGGCGGGATATTTGTCTTTGAGTCCAATCTACTAAACTAAACTCTCCCTACCTTCTGCTTTGTGTTTGTTCTTTCCACTGCCACTGGACTATAAACCTCACTTGTATTTAAGAATGACAACCTTCTGCTCAAGTCATGAAAAGATTCTGCATTAAACTAACTGACTTGATGTTCTCATTGAATTGATATTATTGAATTTGGGCTCTGAAAACCTGTATCTCAAAAGATCTCATGGGATTCTTGACTTTTAAATTAGCTTTACAGTTTTCTTTCACCTCTAAGCAGAAGGCTTAACTTAAAATGTACTTAATAAAAAACATGTGCACTTCAAAGATAAGCAAATACATCTTCAGATGGTTTAAAACAAGTACTTTGTACTTACCCTCCACTCTCTTGATACCACCGAGACCATATTACTCTTAAAAAATACACTCGGGCATATACAGATAATGCACATTTTCACTTGGGTGCAGATATTTAACAACCTTTTTTCGGTTCTGATAGTGGAATGGACCATCAGGCATCTGCTTCTATCCGAGGCCTGCCATTTACCAGTTATAAGACCTTGAACGAGTCATTTATACTCTATAAACCTCAGTTTCCTCATCTCTAAAATGGAACTAATATACTGACCTCCCACTTTTAGAATGTTTAAATAAACTAATGCATGTAAATTGTCTGACATGTGCCTGTGCATGATATATACTCAATGGATATTAATTTACACTCTTCCCTCCTTTAATCTCCCCAGCTCACATAGGTATTTTAATCTTGTTTTTCAGGTCTGTCAAGCTTTAAAATAGATATGGGTACTTCTAAGCTCTTGGTACTAGAAAACAGTGTATATTGAAAGATAATGACAATAATAAATGAAAGTCATTTTAGGATATAGTTACCACTTTTATGACTTAAGGGAATAGTAGAGGTTAAATATTATAATGCCATTTCGTATGCTCTTTGAAGAAAGGCATTCTAATTTTAAACCCTGGTGATTGTCCTCATTCTTGGGTTTTGCTTCTCAGAGATGCTTGAAATTAGATAAATACCAATACTGCATTATGCAGATGATGAAATACATATGCACAAAGAGAAGTATATTTCTAAAGAAGGTTGAAAAGATCTCCACCCATTATCTAAAGCCTTTCAATCACTTTGAAGTGCACTGATTAATATACAGAGGCTGTTGGATAACTTCCCTTAATCCCTATACATTCCAATCGCCTTTAACCAACAATGGCAAACAATCGTTCTCTTTGGAAGGAGGACCCCATTTGTAGACAGTAGCCATCACAGTCACTGGAGGATAGGATTTCTGACTCTCAGCAAAGAAAGTATCAGAATTTGCTGCAAATAATTGAAACTGTGGCTTTGGAAGCTGCTCCTTTAAAGTACGATGATACCTTGTACATAATGCTCTCAAGCCTGCTTTATGTTATCATTTTCATTGTATGTACCTTTATTACCAGAGTACCCCTAATGATATTTGGGGACATAAGCTAATTTTTGATTTTGTATGAATACCATTCAGCATAATGTCTAACAAAAGGTAGTAGCTACTCAAAAAATGTTCGTAGAGGAAAGAAAGGGGTAAAAATAAAGGATGGGAAGAAGAAAAAAAGCGAAGAAAGGAGGAAGAAAGTCTGTGTCATTCATATCATCAGAATCGAAAGCTCGTCATTGTTTCTCTTATACCAGGCTGCCCCTTTTAAAGCAGCCACTTTTTAAATTGAGCTCATTACCCAAGTAGTCAGTAAAGCAGTCCTATCGATAATAGTATCATAGCTCCCTCAATGTTTAATGACTTCACTTAATATCATCCTGGAAGCTTTTTTACTTTGTTACTTGTTTTTAATGGAATTTGAGGCATTGTAAATGACAACTGTTCCTTGGTAAAAAGATGACAAAAAGTATCTTAAGACACTAAAGTTTGATTTTATGTTTCCCCACGGTGTGGCAGCAGAGACTTAAGAAGTTGAAAAAGCCACCAGTGGAGGTGGGATGCGGGGATTAATTCAAGAGTCTGCATCAGGGAGACACAGGTCAGAGACGTTCTCAGCAGGGATGTGCACGGGAATCAAATGGCAATCGATTTCTCTGTGCTTAAAACTGACAAAAGAAAATATCGGTTAACGAGTTTCTTATGTTTACTGTAAGACACCCACTGACTATACTGCAGGCTAACACTCCCTCTTAGCTTTTAATAAGCAAATCTGCTGGAAATGTTACCATTTGTGTTGGAACAAATAAAGGTAAACACAGTAGACTGGCTTTCATGATATAAATCTACAGAAAGAATGTCCAGTTAATTGTAATAACTCTTTATTAGACAGTGAAAATAATCTGTCTTCTAACAGTCTGTTAAGTGAAAATGAAAGCAATCCCATCTGGTTGTTACAAAGAGTAGATAATTCACCGGGAAGTACACAATGGTCCTCTGGCAAGTGGGGAGTGAGCAGGAAAATAAAGCTATTATAGTATTTCCATTTATTCTTCTCCTACCATCACCATCCCAACCTTGCTACTACACCACCACCCTCTTCCAGTCAGAGAAACATTGGTGTTTCTCCACAAATGATGAGGAGGGCAGCTGCACATTGGAAGAGTTCACTGAACAGTAGTAGGGATGTAATTAAATAACCTTCTCACTACGTGATCTCACTATGTGATATGAGAACAAAACCATCTACCTGAGGACTAAAACTCTTTACCTCCCACCCCAAACCCTGTCTACATTAACAGGACTTTACTATTCCCTTGTCTTCATTAGCATATCTTTACTATTCCAGGAGACTTCTCCAGGCAAATAACTTGATAGTTCATTCAAAGAACTTCTTAAAAGACCCATCAACCCTTCACTAGGAAGCATCCACCAACAATGGATGCCCTGAGAACCATACAAACGCTTTATCTCAAAATCTTGCTATGCCAGTTGCCACCAAACCTGGGCAGTTGTATTGTGATTCCTGCGCAAGTCTAATCAAGGCCCCTCACTGAGACACCTGACTTAAAACAAACTTGAAAGTCTCAATGAAAATCCTACCTAGTTTGTCTCCAGAGACACTGCCAAAACTCTCCCAAGGCATTGCTCTCCACACCAGGCACACAACAGACTCATCTTTTCTTTATTGACTGCTTGTGCAGGTGATATTTGGAGAGCAGGCATTAAACAGAAAAGTTCTACAAAGCAGCACATATAAAACAAAGATAAATTAATTTCAGATATATGTAATGTCTTATTTTCAGATATATGTAAATATATCTTTATATTTTGTGTCTTCCTAATTAGAATAGACATCTCATACTCAAATCCTGTACTAAGATAAATGACATCACATTGAAAACATCATTATGAAACCGATTCTCTAGTTTACTTTGTAATTACAAGAGTAATCAACCTCACAGTAGTGAAATAAGTTGTTGTATAAAT
>NW_011888786.1:5524883-5529737 GCF_000151845.1 Pteropus vampyrus
TATTGATATCTACACAATAAAATATAACCACTTGAAGCACAGTGTATGTTCCCACAGAGAATGTCGAGTCTGCAGAGACAGCCCTAATGGGAAAAAATAGTAACTAAATGACTATGGCTTTTCTTTCCTCAAAAGAATTAAAATTATGTTTACGGAGAAGCAAACCCAATCAGTGTGGGGTCATTGGAGGGTTAGAGAAAGGATGAGATACAGAGAAAGAGAAAAATAAATATTAAAGTAAAAGGAGGGATAAAAATGGGAAGGAGCCATTAAATTACAGCTGAAATAACCCCTATGAAGGAAAGGCTATCTCTCCATCAGGGCTTTTTTTATTTATTTAACCCCAAATGTCCGCCCTCACATCCCACATGGAGAACGGTGGCGAATATAGGCTGATCACTCCTTCCCACAGGGAGCATCACTATCTAAGCCTGACCTATTCATCCTTTCAAAAGAGATTTGTGCCTAAAAGAACATTGCTCATTTATTTTTCACCTATTTACCCCTTCTCCTCAGTCTCTCTCTCTCTCTCTCCCTCCCTCCCTCCCTCTCTCTGTCTCTTCCTGCCTCTCTCTCCCTTCCTCCCTCCATTCCTTCTTTTCCATTCTAAACATGACCTATAAGGTCTTTTTGATTTAGTCACTATATCCTTTCCAGTATTACCTAACACAAATCATTCTCCATACTCCATCCTAAACCATCTTAAATGTTTTCCAGTGGCTACTTTTGTTTAGAAACTATTGCTCATTTCTTTACCTCGTTAGCATCCACTTACTCTTTGGATTCTTGCTGAACCATCACTCCCTTAAAGAAACTTTCCATGTGCTCCTGACTAGGCTGGACCTCAGTGGCAGGTGCCCCCGATTTGAAGGAACTCTCTCTCTACTACGTACTTATTGCACTTCTAAGTGTCTCCCTCCATGGGCTTTATCTGTCTCGTTCTTCTGAGTGCTGCTAGTGCTAGTGCTTGCAGACTAGACACACAGAGTACCAGCTCAACACACGATCGTTGCGTGAGAGAATAAAGAAACAAATGAAGAGACTGGCTGATGAATGAAAGATAATGGGAGGAAAACTTACGATGAGCTCTAGATGAGCAAGCTATGGCAAGCACTTAGTGTAGGCGAGAGTAGGTGTGAGAGGGATCAGGGAGCCTTCCTAAATGGTTTCAGAAAAACCCATTATTTTCCCCCTTTAATTGCGGTAAGAATGATCTTCCCCATGATGTTGACAGGGCCTCGTCTTGCAGCCCAAAGCCGAGTCAAGGTGCTAAGTAACTCAGCTCTAATGAATCACTTATAACTGAGGTCAGACACCAGCAAGTGTGCATACCAAACAACAGAATAGGTCCAATCAACAACAATCCTCCCTCATCTACTCGCTAAACATTGATGAGGAAACTTACAGAAAACGAAAGCAGAAATAAAACTGGTGGAATTGTATCCCTCTTCTCTCTCATAATCCCTCAATCTGAATGGGTCAGTGACAGCCGTGAGTCACCGGTCAGTATCTGGGGCACCCGTAAGAAAAACAGACTTGCCTTTGTTTCTTCCGCTGTAGGCTGCTTAGCTTCAGGACCCTCACGTCCTCCTTGGCATATCTAGCAAATCAGCGAAGAGCCTGGTGGGCTGAGCCTGGGAAGACCTGGCGTTTGGGTGCATACATGGCAGTAGAGACTGACGCCTGGGTGAACACTGAAGATGAGAGATTTAGTAGAGCAGCCCATGTGTGCAGAGAAGGTGACATAGTGTGCCTAGGGAAAATGGCGGCAACTTATTCCAAGTCCATGGATCAGTCACAAAACGTCAGGCAAGACCCCAGCGGTCCCCACGCCTCCGTCTGAGGGCTAATAAAAGTTCTGAAATGGCCTGAACTGCTGACAAGTTCGACATAAAGCAGGATCCTGGAAAGTGGATATCAAGAAAACTGTGAGCACCACACACTCAGGAACAACGATGTCAGACTGGAATCAGGACTTTCTCCCCATAAACAACGATACACACAGGAATAAAGGTATTTTTTTTCCTCTTCCCCTCACTCTACCTCATATACTGGAGGAGGTAGGTCATAAATGAAAGGAGAGGGGAGGTAGAGAGTTCTGAACCAAAAATGTGATAAGGAGTTTCAAAGTACTAAACTTTAATATCTGAAATTGATCCAAACATTCTAGAAGATTCCCAAGGTGTCATTAAGGGACAGGAAGAAGGTCGGGCACATATTAAAAAATGAGGCAATTGAAAGAAAGAAAATCTTTTCGTATTTATTGAGGTATTTCAACAAATCGGTTATGTTTCTATTTATCACTGATTTTTATCTTACCCAATATAAGTTATTACATTCCAACCTTCCTTCAGGGTCAAAGATTTTGTCTTACTAATTCCTTTATCTACAGTACTGGACTCTGTTGCTGACACAGGAATTGAAATTCAGTGAGTCCTTCTTGAAATAGAAAACACTGTGCACATAAATTCAGATTTCCCTTAACAGAAGGCTGAGGAAAGGTCTAGTCATGCTAATACGATGCCGCCAAGAGTGTGCCTCACTTTACAGTTACACTACCTGCATCCACAGTCTTCTGTGATCCATGATAGAAGATTCAAACTAGGAGACTTTGAACAACAACTACTACCACTTACGGTGGGCTCTGCTAGTGCTCAACATAGCACATGACCTCGTTTATTCCACACCGAATCCTATGATGAGGCGTTATTATTCTCATCTCACACACGAGACAACTAAAGCTTTGAGAAGTTAGGAGCCGGGCCCAAGGTCATAGAGTTAGTAAGATATGAACATGCAATGGCCCAGTCCAGGTCTTTTTGATTCCGAATCCTGTGTCTACTCCACTCTCCCACATGTTTCCCACAGTGCCTCTTTTCTGAATTTTGAATACCATCAAATATAGCACACCTACTTATTCCATGAAACGTCGACTGTCCGTGGAACCAATTAAGTGTCTTGGGCAAGTGAGTAAACAAGCGTGGGCCATTTTATCTCAAGTCCAGCATCACTCTGAGGAATTAAAGGAAAATGCCATCCCCCATTTAGCCTTTCTCTTTCTCAGGAATCAGCTAGCACACCTTAGGTAAACTACTGCACCTAGCCCTTCCTGTTTATTAAGGAAACACATGCAGAGCGAACAGCAACTCTCTGATGAAAGACACGGCAGAGCAGGGGCAGCAGGTAAAGGTGAGCAGAAGAGTACAGAGCACAGGAATCAGTCAGTTGAGCCCCCAGTTCACAGTCAACTCTCAATCCCTCTACTCAGTGGGGCCTCAGGACATAGAAAGGCCCTGAAAAGATGAACTTTCTTACAGAGGGTGAAAAGTACAATCTACAGGTGGAGAAGACAGGCCATGAAAGAAACCTGTCATTAGAATGGTATTTCCGATGGGCCCATCAGCAATGTGATTGACCAAGTTCTGCAATGCTTGGGAGTGGTCCCATTTCTTATGAGTCAGACATTATTCCTTTTGCTAGAACATAGGTCCTTAAGAGCTAAGTTTGGCAAAATACCAGAATGTGCCAGCTAAAGACAGCATTCCTTTACCTCCAAGAAGAGATTCTTAGAAGTTTTATAGGGGTTGCGAAGCTTTTCTAGTGCACAAAGTACAGTGCTCTTTTGCCTAGATCAGAAATGAGGTTGTATCAAGCTTAGACTTGAAAATATACAATAGAATCTCCTGTAAGTTGTCCAAGTGGTCAGGGCAGAACAGCTAATTCCAAGTGGTTTACTCTCCTGAGTATACTTAAGGACAGTAAAATAGATACTTAATAGCCCCCTAACTTGCCTGGAGCCCAAAAGGAGAGAATATGAACCCTGCCCCAAATCAGGGTTAGATTTAACAGCAGCTAAGAATTATCGAGTGCCTCTTACAGACCATGCCCTATTCTAAGCACTTTACATACTTATTAATTCACTTAATACAGAAGCCTATGAGGAAATATCATGATTACATCCATTTAACCAATTGAACAAACTAAAGGACAAGGAGATTGAATAGCTTGCTCAAGGTCATACAGCTCTGAATGAGTAGAGATGGGATTCAAACCCAGGCACTACAAGCTTTTACTCCTAACCATTACATTATTCTAAAGAGAACAATGTCTCTGTTTTTACAGATCCTATTTAAAATCTGTAGAACCTTTATCTTCTCTGAGGATATTTATTAAGAGGTGAACCCAGCACTTGGCTTGAAGTCTTAGCACAATGCTTAGCACTTAGTAAATAATGTGCTAAGGAATATTTACACAGCAATTTGTTCATGCTTTTACCTTCAACTGAGATACTTCATTTTTAAATGAGAAAACACTACATGCCTACCTGCAAAAATAACTTTTCTACACCTCTAATTGACCATCTATGACCACACCCAAGTTTAAAACAGTACTTTTTCAACAATACAGCATCCAACAAGGGAATCCAACAGCATCCCAATTATTATCAGTAAGTATTCTAAGGAATTTAGAATGTAAGGAACTTAATGGATGCAGTTTTAAAAATTATTTTCTTAGCACCTAGCACAATTCTATGTACTTCGAATTAGAGTATCGCTTTTTATTACATGTACAGCTGCTTTCACGTGGAAAATGAGGATGATTAAAGTCCCTCTGATGACCATGGATTCATGATATGAACTCTGTGAACAGACTTAGAGCACAGTAAGTTTAACGCAGTTTCAGCTCTTCTTTTTTGAGTTCTTTACAACTGTCTCACAAGGATTTAAAATTAACCTATCTAAAACTGAAATCATCCCATTCCCCAAGATTAGTCGCCATTCTGTCTCCTGTCTTCCCAACTCAAGAACATCCTCCTCATCATCATCTACTTCATATCAGAAACCTGAGTATAGG
>NW_011888786.1:5529787-5542734 GCF_000151845.1 Pteropus vampyrus
AATGCTTGGGAGTGGTCCCATTTCTTATGAGTCAGACATTATTCCTTTTGCTAGAACATAGGTCCTTAAGAGCTAAGTTTGGCAAAATACCAGAATGTGCCAGCTAAAGACAGCATTCCTTTACCTCCAAGAAGAGATTCTTAGAAGTTTTATAGGGGTTGCGAAGCTTTTCTAGTGCACAAAGTACAGTGCTCTTTTGCCTAGATCAGAAATGAGGTTGTATCAAGCTTAGACTTGAAAATATACAATAGAATCTCCTGTAAGTTGTCCAAGTGGTCAGGGCAGAACAGCTAATTCCAAGTGGTTTACTCTCCTGAGTATACTTAAGGACAGTAAAATAGATACTTAATAGCCCCCTAACTTGCCTGGAGCCCAAAAGGAGAGAATATGAACCCTGCCCCAAATCAGGGTTAGATTTAACAGCAGCTAAGAATTATCGAGTGCCTCTTACAGACCATGCCCTATTCTAAGCACTTTACATACTTATTAATTCACTTAATACAGAAGCCTATGAGGAAATATCATGATTACATCCATTTAACCAATTGAACAAACTAAAGGACAAGGAGATTGAATAGCTTGCTCAAGGTCATACAGCTCTGAATGAGTAGAGATGGGATTCAAACCCAGGCACTACAAGCTTTTACTCCTAACCATTACATTATTCTAAAGAGAACAATGTCTCTGTTTTTACAGATCCTATTTAAAATCTGTAGAACCTTTATCTTCTCTGAGGATATTTATTAAGAGGTGAACCCAGCACTTGGCTTGAAGTCTTAGCACAATGCTTAGCACTTAGTAAATAATGTGCTAAGGAATATTTACACAGCAATTTGTTCATGCTTTTACCTTCAACTGAGATACTTCATTTTTAAATGAGAAAACACTACATGCCTACCTGCAAAAATAACTTTTCTACACCTCTAATTGACCATCTATGACCACACCCAAGTTTAAAACAGTACTTTTTCAACAATACAGCATCCAACAAGGGAATCCAACAGCATCCCAATTATTATCAGTAAGTATTCTAAGGAATTTAGAATGTAAGGAACTTAATGGATGCAGTTTTAAAAATTATTTTCTTAGCACCTAGCACAATTCTATGTACTTCGAATTAGAGTATCGCTTTTTATTACATGTACAGCTGCTTTCACGTGGAAAATGAGGATGATTAAAGTCCCTCTGATGACCATGGATTCATGATATGAACTCTGTGAACAGACTTAGAGCACAGTAAGTTTAATGCAGTTTCAGCTCTTCTTTTTTGAGTTCTTTACAACTGTCTCACAAGGATTTAAAATTAACCTATCTAAAACTGAAATCATCCCATTCCCCAAGATTAGTCGCCATTCTGTCTCCTGTCTTCCCAACTCAAGAACATCCTCCTCATCATCATCTACTTCATATCAGAAACCTGAGTATAGGAATAGTTTCTCATTCTTCCTTTCTTGCATTACCCAGTCAATCAATAAGTCTCAGAGCACCTATCTCAAAAATATAGCCTGCCTCTATTCACTGTCTCAGGCACCATTATCTCTCGCCCGGACTTATTGAAATAGCTTACAGTGCTCTCTCCACTTTAATGCTGAACTACCTTCTACCTTTCTCTTCATAGCAGCCAGAGTAATTTTTACTCATGAAATAGATGGAAGTTGGTCAGCGATGTGTCTTTTTCAGAGGTTCCAATCTGGAAAGGATGTGTAAGTTGCAAAAAACAACAACAAAACACATTTGTCTTTGGTGAACATCCTAGTAAAAAACTGTGGGCCATTTAAATAGCTCTTAGAAACCTGCTGTCTTTCAAGACACTGTATCAACCCATCTACCTCCAGCAGGGGATGATGGGGAAATGTAACACACTTTTGAGAGACATTTTCAACACTAATTACTTCAACCTGTGTCTGTCATAGTTAACACTGCATTAATAGAGGCAAATGAGTTGACAGGAGATTGCAAAACAAAAGACTATGTTAATATAACATGCATCAAGATATTTTCCTTAAGTCAACACATTACCATGCCCCAAGCCAATTAACTACGTGTAAATTGCAAAAAAAAAAAAAGCAATAACGACAACCCTTCAGAGACTCCAAGAAGGAATAACCGTAAGCAATGCATTTTTAAACCTCTTATAAATGCTTTCTAAATGAATAATACTGTGACATAACATTTTTAAGCAATTATGAATAAATCAAAATACATTTTCACTTGTCAGTGTAAATTCTTGTTATGACTAGTACTTTCCATTGAAAGCATTGAAACAAAAAATAAACAAAGAAAATGAAAACAAGTTCCTAAATTATTCCACCCCCACCCCATTCATGGGCAGCAGAGTGGTTAAAACCAAATCCTACCTTTCCAAGCTACTTCCTGTTCAACCTTAGGCTAAACTCTCAAATCTTCTAAAGTTCGAGGTCTTTATCTATAAAGCGAGGATGAAAAATCATAATTTCTACTTCATTAGGTTACTAAGTGCATTAATTAGTTAATATTTGTAAAGTGCTTAGAACATTGCCTAGCACGTAGTAAAAGATGTTAGCTTTTTATTTTTATTCCTCTGGTCTTTGTTTTTCTTTTTTTCTTTTTTAATGTGTCAGTGCTTCTGTGCTAGACGTAATTAATTCTATAATTCTATAGGTATTTATTTACTTTTTCAATTTTCAAATACTATAATACAAAATTGCGTTGATGATTTAGTCCTAAATAATCTTCACAATCGTTCTCTTTTGGACACCTTTATATTGAGCCCCTGAAGAACTGTTTTAGCATCATATATTGGATCATGCATACCTTCCTCAAAACCTTAAAGTGGATTTAGAATAACATTCAAATTGTATAATATCCCCGCCATGTTTCTTTGTCACCACGGTGTTTATTCCTGTGAAGGACTCGGATTTGGTGAGAGTCTGAGCCTCTTACTTTGCTCCACCCTTGAGAAGGTGATGAGACACATCTGTCTGGCAAGTGCGGGAAGGACAAGTTGTCATGCTCTGGTCCTCTCCTGCCCTGTCCCTCTGAGGTTGGCTGGCCTTAGTTCATTTCTTCTTATGAACAGGTTGGTAGTGTCTGTCACTTTGAGTTTGGACATAGGGCCATTTAACTCTCAAACAAAGCAGATGTTTTGGCTTTCATATTTACCCAAGCGTTTTCTTACTTTGTCCAGATTCACACAGAGATGAGGTGCTATGTATGGAGTAGCCCTATGGAGACCCCAAAAAAGATGTTCACGTGACTTTAAAATACACCTTGCAGCTGACCTTCCTCTAACTGTTTTATGCTCCTTCCTGATTTATGTTATAGCCACTATGACCTTTTCTTCTTCCTTTCTCCTCCTCTCCCTCTCGTCCTCCTCCTTCTTCCAATTCTGTGAAAGTATCAAGGCTTTTTTTTCCCCATTTCCGGCTTCTGCACCTGCTGTTCCTCTGTCTTCCCATTCTTTACCTACTTTTTTATTCTTTAGATTTCCTTATAAATATCAAGCCTTCAGAGAAACTTTCTAAGTGAGCCAGCTGCTATTCTCTTTCACAGCATCTCATCTTTTTCGATCACTCATTTTTGGAACCACTTGCTGTCGGTCTTCATTACCAGATTATAAGCTCCATGAAAGCAAAGATGCTGTTGGTTCGCCTGACCACTGACTCTTCTGCATCATGCGCAGTGCTTGACAAATAAAGTCAATGCATACTTGTTAAATCTGTAAATAACTTCTATCTTAATTGAACAAAACAGCCAGGAATTCACCATGTACAGTGTGCAAAGAAGGCACTTTGCAAAGTTAGGTGTGTGTCTTTGCCCTCTGGGAGATTTTTCCAACATAGCCAGTAGCAGTCTGGCTTGAAACCATCAGATAGCCATCTTTTCCTTCCACTGGTTTTGTAGATTTCCATGCCCCATTTGACAAATGACAACTAGCAAAGAGAACATCAGGAAGAATCACTTATTTAAAAAAGGGGGCAATTTAACCTGAAAAATATCTCAAAAGGAAACTTCTATGCCAGGTTTTATAAACACATGTAAATCACACACAGTACATAGAAAAACATTCATGTCATTATATTAATTTGTTCTGTGTATCTTGTTTTTCAAATAATACAGAAAGATTCTGGGACTTAAAAGTCCTAACTTTAGCTCTGTGTTCTTTAAAATCTCTAGTAATAGTTGGAAATTTTATAGGTTTTCCACAAATACATGCTGAATTAACTAATGTTACATTATATATAATATTATTTTAGATACTAGATATAATATAAAGTAAAATACATATGTTCTACTACTTGTGAACTCAAACATGAAAGAGTGGACAGGCTTACATTCCTAACTTCAAGGAAAATACCCAATCCTCATTAAAATAGAAAAACGAAAGATGCCTCAGAAAATAACTAGTATCCCAGAGAGTTACTCATTGGTGTAGAGACATCTCATTTCTCATAATCTGGAGGTCATTTTTTTTCTTTAAACAATAAGAATACAACAGTGTTCATGATCTCAATGGGTAATAATTATAGTTATGAAAGCATGCACCTATGCTGTGGATGCCCTACACTGGGGATTGAGAAATGTAGCAAGGAACCATAGAACATGATTCTTTTCTTCCTAAGTGAGGAAGAAACTTTATATACAATTGAAATAATTAATAGTAATTCAATCCTCAAGTTATTGTGACATATTTTAGTAAATGAGCACTAATTATTTTGTCTCTAATCCTTATAATCATTAGTAATCAGGAAATGGTGCTCCTTTTTTGAAAATTAAATTATATTAACCTTATAAATTATATTCTACAAAGAAAAATTAAGCAATTCTGTATTGCTACATCAATACATTAGCCAGACTTTTTCACTGGCATGTTTCTTGGACGGATAGATATATGGACAGATATATGAATGCACAGGAGGATGGATACATAGACAAATATATAAGCATCTAAGAATATTCTCATCTGCATGTAAGAAAACTGAAGTCATTTGTCTTTCTTTGACTCGAACATATGATTTCAGTTCATTTTAACAATCATGTATCTCCTATTGTCCCAGGTGTCATGCCCCACAAGACACAAATATGAATAAGATTCATGTGAGATCCAGTGGCTCAAATGCTAGCATAACAGAGTGGTCATATTTACGAAGACTAAGCTTACGGCCTGATTTTGAAATCTATGAATTTTTCACAGACAAACAAACATGAACCATTTTCAGTAAAATGTTATTGTTATTACAGGATGCAAGCAGGGCGCCAAGCTGCCTACAGAATGTTAGAAACTCGCCTGCTTCTCTTTATGTTTGCTGTTCCCTGAGGCGTCCT
Source organism: Pteropus vampyrus (assembly GCF_000151845.1). Lineage (NCBI taxonomy): Eukaryota > Metazoa > Chordata > Mammalia > Chiroptera > Pteropodidae > Pteropus > Pteropus vampyrus. The sequence goes on from NW_011888786.1 coordinate 5,535,092, forward strand.
CCTGGGTACAGGTCCCATCAAGAGGTGCCAAAACATTGCCTAAATAAAAACATCTTTATTAACTTCCTGAAGAACCTGCCATGGGGTCAGCCCTAATCAGCACTTAATTTTAGTGTTATCATGAGGTACTACTGATTAATTTTATAAATGATTAATAAAAGTACCTAATTGAGTTGTACTCTGCTGTCTCCACCATCACAGGCCATTGTTTTCACTGATCCCAGATCAATGGTTCCTTTGATTGAACAGTCAGCTCTGTATTTCTGCATTGCTTTAATTCTTCACTTAGCAAGCTCGTCTGTGGCTCAGATATAATCATTTGGATTTGGGGGTTTTATTTTTGCATTTTTTCGAATGATTAAACAGGTTTTATTGACTACTCAGAATTGATTTTTACTTCCCTCCATAGAATGCAAAGCCCAGTTTTGGGGATGTGGCAAAGATGCCAGCTATCCTACATGTTTGTTCCATCTGCCCTTGCAAGTGGTCACGTGACAGCGCTCTGACCAATGAGAATAGAAGTGTGCTTAGAATGTCTGTAAAAGTTGTGCTGTCTTTTTACAGGCTTTGTCACTTCCTTTATATTGCTTTTGTTCCTTTCTCCTGCCTAGCATATAGAAGGAAGGGTATAGTGCAGAAGCTATTTTGGGATTGTGAAGATGAAAAATAAAGAGGCGGGGATAGAATGATCCCCAAGTCATTGACCTTTACTCTAGACAAATGGTTTAGGTTTGGGTCATAATAATCACCTTGGAATGAGAAGAGAAGTGATTATGAAAACCTGTACAAAAGGACACAAAACACACTTTTAGCGTTTTAGAACTCCAGAGTCCACAGCTCACTCAGAGATGGGACATAGAGCTTCGAGAGTATTTGTTAGTACAAAGCAGTGGTTGAAGCACACTTCCTCTGGTTAAGAATAGTTCAGGAACTGGAAGTGTACATTATAGCCGAGAGAACTCAGCTTTGAGAGATGAGAGTAGCTCATCTGATTAGCTGAAAGCCAGAACTAATGGAATGCACTATACAACTTTATAGAAATCAATCTTCTTAGTCTTTTCATCTTCCATTTTTTCTCAAAGAAGGTTTATTACAATGAAATATTCTCAGATCTCTTTCCAGTCTTGTTAACACTTTTTAATGTCACCCTGGGCAGTAGTAAATCCTTAGCTTGTTTTGCAGGGGTGCTAAGTGGAAAGAGTTGGGAACAATTGTCAAGAGAGGCACTGTCAGCATTATGGTCGCTGATGCATGATCCCAGGTGTTATGAGATAAAAAACATGAGTTTTATTGCTTTGTGACTCTGAGAAGAACTGGTCTTTCTAAACATTAAATGCATTGTGTCATGTCCTGGAAACTTATGCTTTGATCATGTTCAGTGAGCAGAGATGATGGAGCTTTTGTTCAACCTAATCAGTTACAATTCACAGTTGGCAGGAAACTTCGAAGTCTTGTCTTTTAGTTGTCATTCTACTGTGCAATAATTAATAGCTAGCACATATTGATCACTTACTAGGTAGCAGGCATTGTGAACTCTCTATAGTTTAGCTCATTTAATCCTCCTAACTTGAATGCGAGGTATCATTACTATCTTCAGTTTTAAGACAAACAGAATCTTATGTGGCAAAGGGCAAGTTCCTTAACCTCTCTAAGAATCAGTTTGGATAAGGCAATGAGGGATCTCAAAGAATATTCTGGAGCCAGCATTTTTTTCACTGTATTTTTTTAGTAGAAAAAAAAAATTGCTGGCAAATGAATAATGTACCCCTGGGGCTCTGAGGTCATACAGTCTTATGTGATTGTCTGAGCCCTACACAAATCTGAAATTGAGAGTAAGTAGCTGTCACAAACATGACTGAATTGATCTTTAAAATATTTTGTTTACAACTCGCTTTTGGTGAGCAGCTATTTTAAACGATTTTATTCTTTAAATATTTGTCTTTTCTTTATGTTTGCGACATATAACTATCTAGGGTTAGGTAACTATCATCTAAATAAATATAGAATAACATCACAATAATATTTTAAGACTTTAGCAACAATTTTGGTGACAATCTGGTAAAATAATTGTTAATCTTATAATAAACTAAACATAGGTGAGGGAGTACATGGACCATGAAATCTCTCATCTCTGTAAATGTCTTAAAAGTTGCATAGGACTCATTGTGAAGGCTAATTCTAGATCATTGAATAAAGGAGTCTCAAAAACATCTAAGGTAATTAAAACATCACAATAAAATGAGTAGATTAATTAATCTGTTCATTTATTAAATATTTATTCATGATTTTTAAGGACCAGGCTAAACAAGACAGACTCCCAGGCTCGGCTTCCTTGGCATTGCATATCAGCCGACAGTTGTATCAACTTGCTGATGAGCTAATTTAGCACTTTGCCTGTTTTTGTTTTTTGTTTTTTGTCTTTTGTTTTTCCAGTTGCTGAAGGGCAATCAGCAATGTTAAGCCTGCTGACTAATTGAAACATTTTCTAAATTATATGGAACTCTGGAGAAGATGCATTCTACTTAACCTTGGCATTTATTTTAAATTACAGGAATCAACCATATTATATTACCCAAGATTTAAAAATCAGCCTTCTTTTCTAATTGGAATCTCAAGGTTCTTAGATTTCCATTGAAGGCTAATGAATTAAAGAAAATAAAATGTGTTCTCCTTAACATATGCCAGTCAGAACCAACAATAGTGCTATTTATAATTATATGGTACCTTCTTCCAAAGGAGTTTGACATCCTCTTTAGATGACCAATCATTAATGTGTACTGTCCAAACATCAGGGAGGTGACAAAACATCTAAGACTTAATGATGCTATGAAGTGTTGGCATATTATGAATGCCAACTTGATTTCTTTATTCTTTAAGAAAAATCCTCAGCAACTGTAGCAGAAACTGGTGGCATCTTCCCAGATCCCCTTCGCAGGTGGCACAATCCTTCTCTAGTAGAGTGTTGCTCTCAATAGTGCACAGCTGTGCCTTTATCCCAAGAATTGCCCTTGGTTAGAAATGCTCTAACGGGGTGACCCACAGCCTGTGGCTGAATGATGTGAGATACAAATAACCAGCTCCTTCATCTCAAAGTGGGGCAACTCCGTGGGAAATTCACAAACCAGAATTTTCTCATGGATCAGGGTGAGGCTAAACTTCAACTGAACTGACACCTTTGCCCAGCCCTGTCCTATTCTGCCGCCCTCCATCTCTTGTGTCTTCATTTGGGCACATTCACAATGTACCACTGGCACAAGAACCCGCAGTTCTGCCTCTGATTCTGTGGAACTTAACCTAAGACAGGGGTAAGCAAAGGCATGAGCTACACTCATATGGAAGAACCTGTGGCATTTGAGCTGGGTATAAGCAAAGATCCCAGATGGTTCTTGTGACCAAAACCATTAATATGATACAATTGCTTCAAAGCCCAGTTTACAGGCATTTCACATGGCTATCAACACTAACTCCTCACAACTGTTTTGTGGGCTCATCAACTGTCTCTCTGTCAGAGACTGAGGATTTTCCTGGGATGTAAGACTGTCAGTGGGAAAACCAGAAAAGTCCCAAGCAAAGCAGGATATATCAGTTACCCTATCCTGTCTTCCATGCCTCCCCTCCTCCTTTTCCGATTAACCAAAGCGAGTGAAGGTGAATAACTCATGCGAAGTCTCAAAGCAGCAAAGGAGAGATCCAGGATTACAACTCAAGTGTGTCTGACTCCAAAAATTATGCACACTGCGTGGCTGCCTAATGCTCATGCCACTCATTTCTGCCCCATTTGCTATCCAAAGTCTTCCTTTTTTATCAAAGTATTACTAATAAGACTAAAAGCAAATTGCTTGTTTGCTTGATAGATTGACTAATTTTTAAAGACTAAAAGAGGCAAGCAGCAGATGACATCAAATGTGGTCCAGAACAAATAGCTTGTCTAGCCTCCTCACTGGCTTAATTGTCCTGTCTGATTCTAGCCCCTTTTCACCTACTATATCCAAGCACAAATTTAATATCCAATAGGACGACATCATGGTCCATAGTGACTTTCCGGAGAACAGCCATGCTGATTTTAAATTTACTGAAATGGATTTGGGATTTAGTAAGGATGGATAATAAAGAGAAAGCAGAAAAACACTTAAATAAGTATCTCCTTTATTATGGATACTGTAATAGCTAGGTTTTTCATTTACTTCTTCTCAGTGAATCCTACAAAACCCACTTAATAAGAAATTGAGGCTGCACAATCGAAAGTGATGTAAAAGAAATAAAAGCTGCAATGTGTTAGGAAGTTATGAGAGAAAAAAACCAGTAGAACAAAATATTGATTTCAACAATATTTTGGTATAGGTACTGTTACCCTCATTTTAGAAATGAGGAAATATAGGTACAGTGCATTTTAATAACGTGCCTGAGTTCACACTTATAGTGGTGGAGCCTAAATTGAAACAGGTTAGCTGGAGTTAAGGCCACATTCCTGAAAACGACATTATGGTTAACTTTTTGAGAAATAACGTGAGACCAGTATAGAATGGTGACACTTATAAATGTAGATGCCCTTTCTCTTTTCGGGCTCTCACGGTGAGTGCTTCATAAAGTACCATGACTGAAGTGACTGCTGAATGACAGCCTGTAGGGCTATCATCCCTGGGCGCACATCCCGGTAGCACAGACCTGCAGCACCATGGGGCCAGCTGAGCGGCTTCCCCTGGGACACCACAGGGCCAGCCCACAGCCAGCAGGCCATGGTGCTGCAGCTGCAAGCAGGAGCACAGAGGAGGGCAGAGGTTAGGTGAAGGATCCCTGATCAGAGGCAGGTCTTATCTTCATGGCCATGAAACGTGATGCCATCAGTTCGGCCAGAGTTAGTCAAAGTCAAAGCTCTGACACATTCAATACTTCGCAATTCCACTCCATTCCATGCCATTCATGTAACCTCTTTTCATTCCATTCTATTCTTCTATGTTCTAGTCCATTCCACCCCATTCCACTCTATTTCAATCCATTCCATTCAAATGTATTGATTAGTTACCCCAAGTTAGTCTCTATGGAAGAAGCAGTTACTGCTACAGAGATGAAAACCTTAGGGTTTTCTCTCAAGAAGCTCTCAGGCTGACCAAGCTTCATTCAGTAGATCATTTTACAAAGCCAAAAACGGGTTTAGTAGTTTACAACATATCTTAATGTGTGAAATAGAATGTGTTATATAACAATAGAATATTTCTGACTCTAAAACCAGATTTGGTCACAGGGTTCTTTCTATCACTAGACAAATCTACTCAGAAGATTTTATTCTTGGAGACTTTATTCATGAGGGTAAAATAAGACATTGCCAAGGTAGATTTCCAATGAACCATGAAAACTAAAAAAGGTGTGCTTAGCTATGTTGGGGACACTTCCAATGAAGACCCAGGCCACAATCTCAAGTTAGAGTGTGTTTTTCTCCTGAAGGTGCTAAATAATGACTGCTAGATTTTTTTAATAGATAATTTCTATAATTTTTACCAATCTCTTTTTTCCACAAAGTACTATGGCCTCAGCTAGCTAGGACAAATGTAGTACAAATTCTCATTTTATTTCTAGGTATTCTAGATTCTGAAACATCCTGTTTAATTTCTGCAGAGACCTGAGAAACCTGAGTTTCATTAACTCTATATTTAGCAAAGCATACTTCCATATGAATTGACTAGAGAAACAAAATGTGCTCAACATTTTATGCTGTTACTTTGGGGAGTGTATTCCGGTCTTGGAGTTCTCCACTCTCTGACCACATATTATTTTTGCTTTTATTCTAGAGTTTTTCAAGGATTGGCCTGTGTTTTATCTAAATTAGTAGTAACTGGATATATTTTTAAATATCTATTCCTGGATCCTACTCCATTCCTAAAAACTTGAATCTTTGGAGCAAGTATGCCAAAAATCTCTAAATAATCTCTAAATAATGTCCTTTACGATTCACTGAAATAGTGATTAGGTCAAGTGATGGTGCCATGGGCTTTTCCTAATCTGCCTGACAGTGATTTCTGGGCTCTGTGAGAGCAAGAAAGGCTCAGGTGGTGTGGTTTCATTGGCTCATAAATGCTTTATTTAATTCCAGAAAATCGAGAAGAGAAAACTGGGCCAATAGAGCATAAATGCCAACACTTAGGTGCCCAGGTGGTGCCTTGTTGAGGCTGGCTATTTGAGATTTTGCAAGCTGGGCAATATTGTAAGTTCTCCTGCTGTACACATTCTGATACCAGAAAGGCAAATTGTCGTTTAATGTTGTATAGCTGTATTTGCTAATTCCGTTTTCTTTGTATTGTTTTGTTCAACTTTGCCTTTTAAGTTTCATTTCAACAAATAACAAGTACCCCAGAGATAAAAGGAAGGGACATTCTCTCTATATTTACGTACTATATTTACATATATTTACATACTATATTTACATATATTACCTCACTTCCTCTGCGCAACATTCTGAGAGGAGGATATTGTTACTGCTATATTAAAAATAAAGAGGATCAAATATATGGTAGCTGAAGGAAACTGGACTTTGGGTGGTAAACACACAATAGAATAGTATACAGATGTCAAGTGATAATGTACATCTGAAAATTATATAATTGTATTAACCAATGTTACCCCAATAAACTTAATTTAAAAAAATAAAAAATAAAGCAAAACAAAAGAGTATGAGTAATTCATTCAAACTTAATAACTATCAGCCCCAGATGTTGGGCCCTGTTCTACTCAATGTAAAATCTGTTTTTCGTTTTTTGTTTTCTGCTATACCATGTTCCTTCCTTTTCTTCCCTTCAAATATTTACCACTTAAAGAAAATAATGAAATTACACCATATAGTAATGAGAGAGAATTTCTACGAAGCCACATAATGGTCTCATTTCCCCATGGTCACATTGGGTATCCACTCAGTGAAGGGTCGGCTTCTGCTCTTTGCACCACTCATTCAGGATTAAATCAGCATAGATATTTCAGATAATCTTTTCTTTCCCAAACTCTAAAGTAGATCAAGATTCTGGCCAGTGTAAAAAGTACTCGAAACTTTGTTGTAATTTTCAAACGTGTATTTTGTACATCAAAGTTTTTTGAACAGGATAGTGTTGAAGGTTGCTTCAATGTTGTGTCTAACGGCCTCTTATGGATAGTGGTGACAGGTATTGGTGCCACACCACATCACTGCACACCACTGAATATTGGTGCATTGAAGTTCGTGGCACCAAAGTAGTATAGTCTTAAACATATACACTCTAAATTTCAGAAGCTTATTGACTTGTGCGTATTTGGTACAGGTCTCCGCAAATTCCAGAAACAAACAAATCATCATCTAGTCTGAGTTAAATAGTGTCCCCTGAAAATTCATGTCTACGAAGAACTTGTGACTATGACCTTATTTAGAAATAAGGTCTTTGCAGTTATAATCAAGTTAAGATAAAGTCATACTGGATTAGAGTGCCCTAAATCTAATAAAACAGGAGTCCTTAAAGGAAGAGAGAAATTTAGACACAGAAACATAGACACATAAAAAAGGTGCCCATGAGAAGACAGGTGGAGATTGGAGTGATGCATTTATAAGACAAAAACATGCCAAGGATTGGCAGCAACCATTAGAAGCTGGAAGAGAAAAGGAAGGATTTTTCTCTAGAGCCTTC
>NW_011888786.1:5542784-5550645 GCF_000151845.1 Pteropus vampyrus
AAACTGGACTTTGGGTGGTAAACACACAATAGAATAGTATACAGATGTCAAGTGATAATGTACATCTGAAAATTATATAATTGTATTAACCAATGTTACCCCAATAAACTTAATTTAAAAAAATAAAAAATAAAGCAAAACAAAAGAGTATGAGTAATTCATTCAAACTTAATAACTATCAGCCCCAGATGTTGGGCCCTGTTCTACTCAATGTAAAATCTGTTTTTCGTTTTTTGTTTTCTGCTATACCATGTTCCTTCCTTTTCTTCCCTTCAAATATTTACCACTTAAAGAAAATAATGAAATTACACCATATAGTAATGAGAGAGAATTTCTACGAAGCCACATAATGGTCTCATTTCCCCATGGTCACATTGGGTATCCACTCAGTGAAGGGTCGGCTTCTGCTCTTTGCACCACTCATTCAGGATTAAATCAGCATAGATATTTCAGATAATCTTTTCTTTCCCAAACTCTAAAGTAGATCAAGATTCTGGCCAGTGTAAAAAGTACTCGAAACTTTGTTGTAATTTTCAAACGTGTATTTTGTACATCAAAGTTTTTTGAACAGGATAGTGTTGAAGGTTGCTTCAATGTTGTGTCTAACGGCCTCTTATGGATAGTGGTGACAGGTATTGGTGCCACACCACATCACTGCACACCACTGAATATTGGTGCATTGAAGTTCGTGGCACCAAAGTAGTATAGTCTTAAACATATACACTCTAAATTTCAGAAGCTTATTGACTTGTGCGTATTTGGTACAGGTCTCCGCAAATTCCAGAAACAAACAAATCATCATCTAGTCTGAGTTAAATAGTGTCCCCTGAAAATTCATGTCTACGAAGAACTTGTGACTATGACCTTATTTAGAAATAAGGTCTTTGCAGTTATAATCAAGTTAAGATAAAGTCATACTGGATTAGAGTGCCCTAAATCTAATAAAACAGGAGTCCTTAAAGGAAGAGAGAAATTTAGACACAGAAACATAGACACATAAAAAAGGTGCCCATGAGAAGACAGGTGGAGATTGGAGTGATGCATTTATAAGACAAAAACATGCCAAGGATTGGCAGCAACCATTAGAAGCTGGAAGAGAAAAGGAAGGATTTTTCTCTAGAGCCTTCAGAAGTAGTTACACCCCTGCCGATATCTTGGTTTGGGACTTCTAGACTCCAGAACTGTGAACCAATAAATTTCTGTTGTTTTCAGCCACCTGGTTTGTGGTACTTTGCTACAGCAGCCCTAGGAAACTAGTATATTGTCCATAAATATCCACTTATGATGTGCAAGATGTCATGCTCAGCATTGAGAATATAAGCAGTGAAAATGTAAGCCTGGCATCTGAGGCCCATGTCAGGGCCTGCAGGTGTAGAGAAGGAAGCAAAGGAGCATCCACTTCCTCTTAGTTCCAGCTTATTACTTCTCTTCTAGAGCCACAAACCATTACTTCTTTTCTTCCTCTTCCTCATTAGCCCATGGCTCACATTATCCCTTAGCTTATACAGTGAATTTCCTAGCATTTCATTCCCTAATATTTTGTGACTTATACTTGTATTTTCCCTGCAATATAATGAAATGGGTCAAGATATAAATGTACTCTCCACACGGAGCACATATTACGTGATAGTTTTTTTCAAGCCTTGTGTCCCAGCACCCAAGCTTAGGGAAATCTCACTCAAGCCTTCATAATGCCAGTATGTGCCCTCTATAAATGTAGCAAAATTAAAGCCACAAAACTATTATCACAAAACTATTATGTGCATTGTAAATCAACTCTTGAAATCCATCCAATGCATAAAAACAGCATTACAATCGCTATCAGTGGAATTTCAGACATTCATTCAGAACATGAAACATTCATGTGTAGATTACATTAACATTAATCCATTCAATTTCAGACACTGCTCCATACACCTTTCCATATGCACTGTAAGAATTCTCCCGGCCATTTTCCCAATTACACATGATAAGATCAAGGTGCACAAAGTTTCAATAACTTAGTTATACACTATCACACCAAATGGAGATACTAGACCTGGAACTTAATTAGGTCTTCCGATTTGAAAATCTAAGTGCTATTTCCACTAAACCATGTGGCCTCGACAAATCTATTTTCGCACAAATCCTAGGGCACATGTCATCACAAGAGGAATCTTTTTTTTTTTTTTTTTTTTGCTTTTACCAAACAGGCACCTGGTCAAATCATTAAGAAAAGAAGTCTTACTTTTATAGTTTAAAAACACACTGCCACATGACAACTTTTACTAACAAAAATAGACGACCTCACACTTTCACAGCAATTAAGCAGAAGTTTTCCAACAAGAAGCCACAGCTACAATTGTGAGCGTCAATACTTCGACATCGAGGCTTACATCAGGTGAGTGTGTGCAAGAGAGAGGCTGCTCTCTTCTTAGGGATCATCGGAAACTTCCTGGATTTGGTTAACCGATGTCACCATAATAAAAAATAAAATAAAATAATTTTTTTTAAAAAGATTATGGAAAGAAGCCATTGCCGCTGTCAGAGGCTCCTTCTAGAAATCAAGGCCTTTCTGATATAAATGTGATATAAACAAAGCATTAGGCATCAAAAGAGAAGCTTGGAACAGAGGAAATTATGTTGATGTGAAGAAGCAAATTTAACAACACAAATAAGAAAAATCAGATTAGACAAAATATCTCATCAGTAGAAGAGATATATTTTGACTAGAAGCACTGAATAGGCACAAGGATTCATTATCCAAGTAGTGAAGAAGAATGAATAGAATAGTGAATCAAATGAATACATTGGGGAAAACAATGTAAATTTCAGGTTGAAATGACACAAACTACCATTATTGCCGAAAATAACAAATAATACGCTACTAAAATGAGAACATCAGTAATAAATTGGTTAATGAACACTGTCAATTCAATGATGATTTATGATCCATGCACAACAAAGTTTTAAATATCGCACAATCTTACAACTTAAATTATGAAAAAAATCAGACATTTTTTCATATTTGACAATTCTAAAAAGTTGCATAACACTGCAAATAATGAGTTTTGAAGTGAAAGAAATTTTCCTAATTATAATAAAAAGACAAATTTCTATTGACTCTGCTCTAAGCCTGAATTATCTTTCTATGGTCTGTAAAAATATTATAAAACCATCAAACACTGTGCAAGCAAAAACTAGAAAAAATATTATACAGATGCATAAAGCAGTTATCATATTTAAAAGAATGTGACTGCTTTAATTTTTTGAGATTTATATAATTTGTCAGCTTTCTAAAAATTCTAATTTTGAAACCTATAGTTTCTCATCTTACATAAATATTCACTTTACAGTTAGTTTTATATTTTGATCACGTAATCTTTTTCTTAAAGATGGCCCCAGATCCACAAAACTAAGTCTGCTTCTGTACAACAGTAAGGTCAAATGACTTAAGTAAACTGCAAAGCCAGTTCAAAAACCAAGATCTAGCACAGTCTATGTAATTTGAATTGTCAGAGCTAATTTGTCAGCTCTGAAGAGGGTACCACTGACATAGTCAGCCTTGTGAGAAACACACACACGCACACACACACACGTATGACAATTTTAAGACATACTCATATTATATTGCTGCATAATAAATTACCCAAAACTCAGCAGCTTAAAGAATTATTCATTTATTATTTCTCATTTCTGTATTCAAATGTCTGGGCAGGCTCGACTGGGTTTTCTCAGAAGATCTCACAAGGCTGAAATCCGCATATCTGCTGGCTGGGCTCTTATCTGGAAGTTCTAGGGACTAATCCACTTCCAAGCTCATTCAGGTTGTTAGCAGAATCCAGTCCCTTGTGGCTGTGTGAGGTCCCATTTCTTGGCTGGCTGTCAGTCTTCTCTCTGGCTGCTCTCTTCTCTCAGAGGCTATCTGCATTCCTTCTGACATGGCCCATCAACAGGACACTGAGTCCTTTCCATGCTCTGACTCTCTCCGGCCTGTTCTTCTATCACCAGTAAGAGAAAGCTCTACACTGTCAAGGAATCATGTGATAGATAAGGCCCTACCTACAGATAATCTCCCTACCTTAAGATCGACTTTTCCATGTTACATCATATAATGGCAGGAAAGAGACCTCATCATATTCAAAGATTCCACCCACATTCTAAGAGGTGGGATTAGACAAGAGTGAAGGATTACTGAGAGCCATTCCACCAAGACATTCCTGTAGGGTTACATAATTTCACCTTGCATGTAGAGTCTTTGTCAGGAGAAAGCAAAGTTAACTGTGTCTTGGGGAGCTTGAACCCTGGTCCATATAAAGCTAAGGGAATAAGACAAAGAGAAATATAATTCAATAGATCAGAAGAAAGAGAAGTAGAGAAACAGACTTGCCATGACGCTAAATACCAAATATATTCTTTTTCTTTGCTTATTTGCTAACATATGCTCCCTAGAAGAGCTGAAACATTCTAAAATGTTTGTTTTTCTTAAAAGTTATTTGCATCTCCTAATTGGTATGTCATTTTATAATTATACTCAGGCACCAAATCTAAAGTTTTGAACCATTCTCATGTCTTCCTTCCCCGTTAAGCTGTTTATGCTGTGGAATGTCTGAGCCTATAATTAAATTATTGTCTCAAACAAATTAACCAATCCATGCATACATTAACACATCATTATAAATGTGGAAAACATAAATGTGAGCCAAAGAATACCAAGTTGAATGGTGCTGCATAGATCTGGACTTGCTTTTCTGACAAACGGCCTCAATTTTGGGGATGGGAAGAGGCAGAGAAAATAATTCCAGGACAAAGAGAATATTTACCCTTACCTGAAATAATGGGAAGGTGTGATAGTGGAAATATTTTTGAGCAAATAATTACTCCAATACACCTTTCTTTCTCACTATGGGAAAAAATATATTTCCTCAGTCCATTGACCTAGGGCTCGGCCATGTGTCTTGCTTTGACCAAGAGAACTTTCAATGAACGTGAGATGAAAAGGAGCCTTACATGTATTTGTGAGGTTTAACTTGGCTCTTGGGTTCTGGTGATGCACTATGATAAAACTAAGCCCCTTCGATCTGCATGCTAGGACACATAAATATGGAGAAGAACAGTTAAAACCTGCAGTTCAACTGATCCTCCCAGGTGAACCCAGTCCAGATCAGCTGAACCAGAGTCACCTTCACACCTGTGAGTGTGAAGATAAATACTTGCTTCTGCAAGCTCATTGAGAAGGGGATGATTTCTTACACAGCATTGTTGCAGCTGACTAATATATAAGAGAAAGGAAGCGAAAAATCTGGAGCTACAGATGTAGATTTGAATCTGAATTGGCTAAGTAGATATTTATATTATAGCTATATGTTTATATATCATATCTCTATATGTGGTGCTTGCATTTGTGTGTGAGTACTGTTTTCTTAACATTATATCAACACATAAAATTGCGGTCTTTGGTAGGTAGTTTCATGCTGAAATTTATAAAGATGTCTTTATCTGATAATATACTTCATAATAAAATGTAACCACAGTGAAGCTAAAAGTGCTATTGCTCCTTGTCGGGCTTTCAGCCACTGTGGTCTCCAGATCATTCACAGTTGTAAAAGGATCTTATAACTCTGTAAACAGGCATATGCAGAAAACTGCTTTTGAGAAGGCTATGACCTTCTAAACGTCCCAAGCTCTTTATCACATCTAATTTTATGAGATTCTATGTTTCATTTTCATCAATGCAAGGAAAATACTTGCAGATTGCATCAAGGTCACAATTGTCACCTGGCATCAATATAGCATCAAAAGAAAAAGAAATGCTAGGGTAGGGAGAACACTTGAAAAGCAGTGTTGAAATAAATTTAACTGGTTGAGACAGCCTTCTTCGATTTTAACTGTTGTAAAAATACAGCTCTGTCTAAAAACACTTCTTAACATAGATTTCTTTTCCTCCTTAATATGGAATTAAAAAAAAAGTGAATAGCAACATCTTACATACAGTGAATTCTCAATACATAAAGTGCTAAAAGTGTGTGCCTTCTTACAGACTTTTGTGTTTAACTTGGCTTAAAATTGCTGAGATCCTAACAACGAACTGCAGGAGCAGAGTGAAGGCAAGTTGGTAATGAGTAAATAAATCTTACATATAGGCCTTCACAAGCAGGGAAAACTCACAGGCAGTGAATGATGTGGTTGAAACTAGGAAACTCTCCCACTTATAAAATTATTTAAGGATCTTCATTTTTCTTTTTGAACTCAGTTTTAATTCATATCATAGGTTAAAATTCCCTTTTTTTTTTTTTAATCTAAAACAGGGCTTCTCAACCTCCTCAACATTGACATTTTGGGCTGAATATTTCCTTATTGCGGGTAGCTGACCTGCTAATTCTAAGATGTTCAGTACCATCCCTGGCTTCTACCTATTAGATACCAGAAGCACCCGCTGATCTGAAGCTATGGCAACCAAAAATGTCTCCACGCATGGCCGAACATCCCCTGTGGGCAAAACCCGCCCCCACTGAGAACCAATGATCTAGAGAAATACAATGCAATATGCTCTTTATTCCAATACTAGATACTAACCACAAGCACAAAAATAGCCACAATTATATGATGTTCACTATTTGTCAGACACATGGGAACTCATTTTACTCCTTACAAAAGTTAAATGACTTTGTGTATTATTATTACCTCTCTATTATTGATGAGAAACTTAAGCATAAAGAAGTTAAGTGATCTGCTCAACTAGTAAGTCGGGGGTGGATCTGAATACAAGGTAAGGGGCTTCTGAAGAGAAAGTAATAAATTAAATATTAGGCTTCGGGTCATCAAGATTACAGCAGGAACTTGAACACATGAGTGATATCTCCTAGGAGTTCTCTTTAATCATCTGTTAAATCTGGGAGCTGAGCTAGATGACCTCAGAGATGACCCTTCCACTGCTACCAATCTGTGAGTCGCTATATTATAGGCAAGTCTATTTAGTTAGATTTATTTCAATAAAGGCAAGCTGACCACACATCAGATAATGTTCATCTACAGTGGTCCAATTCCTAATGGCAGCCATCCATCTTCATTGATTTAGATTCATGGCATTTTAGTGCATATATTCCCCTAAACCTGTCTGCTATGAGAAAATTCTGCAGGGAAGAGAGGCTGCTCACAAAACAATCTCGCAAATTTCTTCATGAATCTCATCACAAGCTCTTCAAGGTCACGGCCAGTCACACACATGGCGAGAATGCACTTAAGTTTTCCCTTCTGGCATAGCCAATGGGAAAAAGGAGTTAACTGCTGGCCAGATGACCATGAAGATTAAATTTAAAGTAAGTGCTGGAAAACTTGATCAGTAAAGAGGGTTAATTAATTTAATAATGGACACTGGAAGAAGCAGCTAGTTTCTTCACCTAAGGTGACTACTGCTCACAAAAAATTAAATGATTACGGTGAATGAGACTATGCTGAATTCCATGCCATACCTTCACTGAAAATTTCTCTTCACTTGTTTATCTGTCTCTAGCCTCTCTCCTCCCTCAACGAATCTGTCTATTAAGTTGCTGGTAAAACCAGCTTTCTGTTATAGTTACTGCCCATTTCATACCATCCCTTAGAGCTCATCACCACACGTGTCCCTGATGGGTCAAAGTTCTTGACCACTTTACCTCCCTATCCGTAGACATGGTCCCAGACATGCATTCTTACAAATTTTAATAGAAAAATAAAGTTGTATATGATTAGCTACATGGTAGATTACCTTTTGCATAATAGAAGATTCCAGAACTATGTCATGCATTTATTATGATTTCGACAAAGAAATTTTGCAAAAGTATACCATAAACATACATTTTTAAATATTTAAAAGAAAATGCAAAGCCAGGAACCTCATACT
>NW_011888786.1:5550695-5566709 GCF_000151845.1 Pteropus vampyrus
TATTATGATTTCGACAAAGAAATTTTGCAAAAGTATACCATAAACATACATTTTTAAATATTTAAAAGAAAATGCAAAGCCAGGAACCTCATACTAGTCCCAATGACCTTCCCCTCTGTCGCCTTCCACACCCAGAGGCATTACCATACTTTAAAATGCTTTCAGAGGCTCACTTATGGTCGCTTGCTATATATTCAGATATATTTGTAATCCAATAACACTCTCGAAGTTAAAAAAAAAAAAAATAAAAACAAAGTCATGCAAATAGGAGCCATGGTTTTTATCATATATATAGTATACAAATATATGTATTTACGAATAAATTGCTACATATAAGAATGCATCTTTTAATATTCAAAACTGAAAATAAATGCTTCTTTACTTCAAACTCTGAAAAAATTTATTAAAAGGCACAGCTATATTTGGAAAAATATGAACATGCTTAGATTATTCAAAGTAATATATTAGGGCAGATGATAAGGGTGACAGATATCTAATTGGATCACTTTGGTTCTTCCAGCTTTTACTGATAAAATTTCACACATTTAATAATTTGAATTCTACCTGTACCAAATTCATAGCCAGTCTCATATTTCCCTGCCGTTAGGATACTAGGAACTTCCCCTACTGAATTATTAAATGACCTTTGGAGTTGGCTACAGTTCATAGAAATGTGACAGTTCGATGTATCTTATGCTGTCAATTGCTACCAAAAGGCTAACCATCCTTGACAGCCTGATAAAAATTGAATTATTATTATTTCAATGGAAAGGATGCAGCTCTGCCCAAAGCTGCTAAATGTGGAGCTTTTAGAGTTTTCAATTTCTCTCTTGGAGAGGGGGCACTAGAATTTTTCATGGGGATTAAGTAGCATATACAAAATATCCAGCCTCGCCTGGCACACTCTGAGTCTTTATACCTTCGTTCCTTTCACTGACCCTAGAATTTGTCGTCCTCTTTCTTTCCTACATGCCAATGCAGCTTTAAAGAACACAGGCAGAAGTGCGAAACGGAAGAATGGAAGAAAAGTTGGATTGTTAAGAGATACTTCAGATACAGTTAAGATGCTCAGATCCTACAAGCAAGTTCTTCCCTCAACTGGGCATCTGTTTCCTCATGTGTAAAAGTGGCTTAATCCTGTCCAGTTCTATCTGTTCATTGGGTTTTTGTGTAGATCAAAAAAAAAAAAAATAGGAAAGAGCTATTTTTAAAGCCTTTAAATATGTAGCTATTCTTATTTCTACAGCAAGGAGGTATTATGGAATTAATCTGGTAAAATTATATTAATGAATCATGTGATTAGGAAAGATCGATTCAATAGTTCCCAAATTCTATTTCCTTAGAGAAAAAAAATGAGCTCTTAATCTTATTATTTAGTGAAAACTACTTCAAACCACAAACATAAGGTCCTAGAATGAAAGTACTAATTATTTAATTCAGTTAAGGGTGTTATTGGAGATAATAGAAATGCAGGTAAAAGACTAATTCACACACACAAAATAATAATAATAATAAAAGACATTAGCCTTTTTCCTTTACAATTAATTTAGTGAATTGAGGCAGTTTACCAATCTTGCATTAGAGGAATTATATTAAGAATCCAAAAATTAATCATCCTAATACAGTAGAAATAGTGTGTAGAGAGCATTTCGCTGTTTTTTCCTGTTATGACAGAGCATAAGAAATCCTTACCTATGAAATATTTCTTGCCCAGATCCTGTTCAAAAATAAGACTGGGAATACTTTTATTTTTAAAGTGGGTAGAGATTGAGGAGGATGTAGAGAACAGAGTGTTATCTGTACTTGCCACAGCAAAGCATATTTTTTAATACCTAGTTTTACAGGTTTCCCTGGCAGACTGACCTTTCTTTAGAGGAGCTTATCTTGCTGTGGAGCATTATTCCAGGCCTGCTGGGGTTCACACAGCTTTGAAACAGCAGAGTCGGAAAATTCAGGGGATGTGGGAGCAAATATACAAGCAACATAAAGTTTCTGCTAAGTTAGAGTAGGTTGTAGAAGAACCACTGAAACTCCAAAGGTGATTTTACAGCTTCCTAGTTTACATCTTACTCATCAGTCCTAAGGGGGTAAAAAAAAAAAAGCATCAAGAAGCTCAGCCTCCTGGCGAGCAAGTACTAGGTGGTGCCCACTGGGAAAAAATAAAATCTTTCCTATAAGAGCAGAGAGAGCACTAATGAAAAAGTCCAGTTAATTTAGTATAGTTGTAGAATTCTAGGAAATAACATCGGAAAGCTCAAAATGGGGCATAAGAGTTGTGATAACTTGTAAGTACAGGTGCGAGTAGTCTGAAAGTATTTTATTGTGGAAAGATCAGGAACATTTGCATTAACCACAGCCAGCAGCAACATGGCCACCTGTCTCTCTCCAGCTTTGTGTTAATGTGCATTTTCATCTCCAAAAACTGAAGCCAATGATAACAGCTTCCCATAAGTGTTGAGAGGACTGAATGAGAGGTATATGTGTGAAAATACCTATCATAGTATTTGCATAGCCTCCACATCCAATGGAAGTTTGTTTCCTTTCCTTGTTACTGATGCTAATGGCGGAAGGCATAGCTCTCCAAGGGCCCTGGAGGCTGAGTTGAGCCTCGCACATCTGGAGGCCTTCCGAGATGCAGGTGCCCCTATTCTGCCTGATGAGGCAACTTACCACTTACATGATCTCAGGGCATGCCACTGAGACTTTCTGAGCTTCCATTTTGTCACTCATAAAATAAGATCACAATAATTCACCATCTGATGTGGTTGTCAGCAGCACTAAAGGAGAAAACAAAAACAAATTGCTGTGCGTGTTAATATTATCTCTCATTTTTACCACCATCGTTGTTAGTACAGGCCAAGAGAATCAAGAGCTCTATCTTTTCTCTTTCTCTTTTCTAATAAAAACACTTGTCATTGGACTTAAGGCCCACCCAAAATCCAGGATGAGTTCATCCCAAGATCCTAACCTTAATCACATCTGCAAAGACCTTTTTTTAAAATAAGGTCACATTCACTGGTTCCCCAGGGTTAGGAGATGGACCTATGTTTTGGGGGATCTCAGCTCAGTCTACTATAGGGAGTCGGATGTTAAGAATATACACTGACATGTTATGTAATGCCAAGTAGTGATAATCCTCAAAAGAATAAGAGGGTAAGGATGAATGGGAGATGCTCTTTGGAGAGAACAGTCAGTAAAGGTCTTCCGAGGGTGACATTTGAGCCGAACTCCACAAGGGAGTAAGAAATGCAGATAAATGGGGGATGTTTGTTCTAGGCAGAGGGAGTAGCAAGTGCAAAGATGTGAGACAGGAAAATCAAGAAAGCTGGAGTGGCTAGAAACATAGCGAGGGAGTAGGTGGCTGTAGAAAAAGAGATGAGGGTGTTGTTGTGGACTGAATGTTTGTGCCACCCCTCCCCAAATTATATGTTGAAATTCTAACCCCCAAAGTGATGGTATTCGGAGGTGCGGCCTTTGGGAGGCGATTAGGTCATGAGGGTGGAGCCCTCAGGAACAGGATTGATGTCCTTATAAGAACAAACACGAGAGCACTTGCTTTTTGTCTCTGTTCTCTGTCCTGGGAGGACACCATGAGAAGAAGGTCATGTGCAACCCCGAAGAGGACCTCAGCAGAACACGAGCATACTGGCGCTCTGATCTTAGACTTCCAGGGCCCTGAAGAATAAATTTCTGTTGTCGATAAGCCACCCAGTCGATGGCATTTTGTTAAAGCAAGCCCAAGCTAGGACAGGAGTGTACGGGTCACAGGGAGCACTCTGTTTCATATTCTGAGATTGATGCGGAGCGAAGACAAGGCTGAGAGTGGTAGTTGTCTTCATATTTAAGGAAGACACTCTATTTTAAACCAAACCCTAAACATAGACCTAAAGGCTTAAATATTCTTTTCTCAAATAATTGGCTCTAATAATGAGACAAAGCTCCTAAAGCAATTCTATGCCAATATTAGAACTAAAAAAGCAATTCTATGCCAATATTAGAACTAAATTCAGGTTTTCCTACCATTTCTTTTCATCATCCTGTGCTTCACTGAACATGTCATGCGTTTGTATAAACGATTTCCTTCCGCCTGCATGCCTTTCCCCTGCGTGCCTCTTTCCTCTGTCCTGGTTAGTCCCGTTTGTCTCGCCTCTCCAGGAAAGGCTACTCGTCCTTCCTCCATGCTCCAGGGCTCCGAGTCCCCTGAGTATTTCCTCCACTGTACTGTCAGTATCTGTTTCTAAGCCTGCCTCACCCGCCCTCCACGCCCGGACTGCACAGTCCTTTATGGTCACATCTATGTCCCATTCATCTTTGAAATCTCAGAAACAAGCACATTGCACAATGGGTACCCAATAAATAAATGATCATTCACTATGTGAATAATCCTGGTCTTATTCGACTTGATTTTGCCTGGGTTTATTTATTCCATCCCACTATTTAATTAAACATAGGCTCTCTTACATATTCAATAAATTTGTACAAGTGCCAGGATGTAATCTAAATATTTTTCTAACAGTTCATCAGACTCACTCTCCGATATTGGCCTATTGCCCTTGGCTTGCAAATACTTCAAGAAGGAGTTGAGTGATAGCTGTTTTCCCTACATTAAATCTGGGATAATAAATGTACAGGGAGCTTCATTAACCTGTCCGAGGCCACCTACTGAGTTGCTGCAATAGAGCAGCCAAATCTGTGATTTGGGGAGCTGCTTCCTTCTGCCCCTGCTGTGCGCTGTGTTCACTGAGCCAGGCTGTACTTGTCATGAACCTGAGTGCTGAAAAAAATCAATAAAATATGTAAACCACACCCCACCACACACACAACTACAGCATGAATAGACCTAACAGCTGTGGCCTTCAGTGATACTGCCAGGACGGTAAGATTGTCGGAAGTATACAATTTTTTGGTGTATCAAATTCTTCTCATTGGGCTTTCTCTAATGGAAACCCCAAAGCTGAGTTATGTGCATTTGGGTTAAAGCATTATAGTCATGTGTAGGAATAAGAACACGGCACTAGAATGGGTGTACCCCACAAAAGAAAAAACATACCTGAACCATTTTAGACAACATATAGTCTCAAATATTGGTGGAAATAAGGAACATTTCCGATGGACTTCTCTGTCATGTTTGAAAAATATTTTCCTTTATATAGAATATATCATGAGCTAATAAGCACCTAAACGGAGAGGCCTCCATTCTACATCAGCCAAAAATAAGATCCTGTGACCAGTGTTCCCTGTTATTCCCATTGTTGTCAGAGTTCATATCTCAGCTCCAGATAAAGGTCCAGTTCTCCAGTCTGTCGGAGGCTGGGAGCATGCTGGGCAGATGTGTCTGTGGACACAGCTGGATGCTAGAAAAATCACATGCTTAGTTAACCCTGAAATGATTTCAGATCCCAAATATTGAGAGGAAAGAGTAACGTTTGGTTGTTTTGTATCAATGTGCTACTGAGATAAATGAATTGTGCTTGGTAAATTTATAAAGCCAACGGATTTTTTTTAAGGGATGAGATATAGTCATGTAATAAATCTCATTTGAGAACACTGGGAAATGTTCATAGATTATTGGCTTTCAAGTTGGAGAGCCTTCAAAGAATAATTACAACGAAGTTGATATGATGGCAATTTTTTTTGAGAGTTCTTTCATCATTGGAAGTGTTTTATCAACAAATATGTTAGGTACGTGGTTCAACTAATACTATATCCAATTTAGCGGTTAGGATGATCCAGTCTGGAGGAATTAAATGACTTGCCCCAGTTCTCACAGATGATATGTATCAGAGATAGAATGCAAACTCAAGTCTTCTGTCTCCTGTTTCACATGAAAATAAAAAGTCAGACTTCCCAAGGTTGGGTAGCCTCCTTGAGGATCAGATAATGTGTTGTCTTTCTCCCAGGCTATTTAAGAAACGGTTGCCATTACTGTTTCTTTTCAAACTGCCCGCTACCTTGAAATAACTTGATAGGGCAGTTTATTTCAAAGGGTGTTCTGTGGAACACTAATTCTAAAATATGTCAGCAGGCATTATTTAAAATATATAAAAAAGTGGTCAAGAAAAATTCTGAGCTAAGCTTTGTGAAACGTAATTCTTTACTGCAACATGTACCACCATCTTAAATATAAATATGTGTATTTCATCATCTTCCAGTAGTGATAGAGTACACAGCACTTCATAAATACATTTGACCATGTGACTATTTTTATTATTTCTCACCTAGATATTTAGAAATGCTTTGCCAATGGAAATTCTAGTGTTCTGTAGTTACGGACCTTCTTAGATTTAACATACTCTACAGGAAATGTACACATAGTGATTTATACTGTAACAACACCAGTGTGCTTACCTCGGCTAGTTTCACCATGGATATTACCTTAATCATACTCATTAAGATGGCAAGAAAGATCAGAAGAGTAAAATGCAGTATTAGGGAAAAAATTTAAATTAAAATTGCCACCATATATATGTAATATAGAAAAATATCCTGTATAAAGGTAAAATGTATGATTCCAGTACTATTTTAAAGATAAAACTTAGAATTCCCAAACGGACACATTTAGGCCACAGTGAATTTAGTTTCCTTCTACTGGGGATGTGATGTAAACGCATATGGTTATTCTACATTGCATATTTGAAAGTCGCTAAGAGAATAAGTCTTACAAGTAAGTCTCAACACAAGAAAAAAAGAACTGTATAACTATGCAAGTGATGGATGTTAACTAGTTATTTTGCACTGGATACATATATCAAATCACTATGTCGTATGTCTTAAACTAACACAATGCTATATGTCAATTATATCTTGATAAAACTGGTGGGTGGAAGAGGTGCTCAGGGGCTGGACCAGCAATGGGTTAGTGCATATGAGACTTACGGATGAAGGGAAAGGGGGAAGAATACTGATATTTATGCTGAAATTCCTTGCGGAGAGTCTTAATAGAAGCTACTGTGACGAGGAGGCACTTCTGATGCTTCCTGATTTTAAAAGGTAGTTAACAGAAGTGTGCTGTGGCCAGAAGTGTCTTTGGCCATACACTTCCTGGAAACTAGAGAGCTGTGCTGCAAATCAGATTTACTTGGGACATTTGTAGGCAGCATACTTGTTACATTAAATAAGATGCAGTCCACGTTTATCAGGATTTAAATTTACCAAAGTAATACAAACCATACATCACTAGCTTCGTTAGGAAGTGATGCCTTATTAAGTGACATTCAAAAGAAATATCTAGGTACGAAGACTAAGTATATCAGCACTATCTATTTAGACACCACAAAAATTATCAAAAGTGATGATTAAAGGAAAACAATGATCTCTCGTCTGTTTAGAGCCATGCCATTATAATAAATTAATTGGAATGTGAAGCAAAGATTATGTAGATTGTGCTTTGCTGGATGCTGTAATGTTAAGACTGTGGTCATCAAAAAGAAGGAAGCAGATTGTGAGCAGTATAAACAGTTCTTACTTGGCCATTTATTCTTTGATGATGTGACTTCCTAATTGTCACTCTGTGCGATGCATTTCATTGAGTTAATAAAATTACTTTGAACCCGCAGGCATGAAAGGGTCTCCCTCTATGCTTTTTTACCTAGTGGATGAGAACATGGGCTTTGGAATCGGGACCTCGATTTACATATAAGCTCTGCCATCTGCTTTGAGCAAGACAATTATGTTTTTCTAAACTTCTGTTTTCTCATCCATAAAAAGTAGGATAATACGAGCTACCTAAACAGGTCTAGTTATGGCTAACTGGAATGAATATAAAGCTTTAGAACAGTACGTAGTACATAATCGTCACTAAATAAATGGTGAAAATAATTATAATCATAATTATCACCTACTTTTACAGTGGATAGATGTGAACTCAAAAATTCATTCAGTCCAAATCTTTCACAATTTGAGGACATTGAACTGCTTAGTTCTAAATAGTTTCGAAGCACTTTTTACAATTTATTCGACAGCGTATTGTATTGTCAAGCTTTGTGGTAGGCACTGAAAATCTCTGTGAATATATATATATATATATATATTCCTTATTCAAACCTAGATCTATTCAATAAAGAACTGATAGCATCTGTTCCTTGAGTTAAGAGTGTAGGGAAATAACACACAGGATGTATCTATCCTGTGATGTAATGCAGATCTCAACAATGTTAATGGAAGAACAGAAGAAACAATGAAGCTGCCATGAAAGTCAGTTCACAGAAGAGGTGGCAACTTATTGGGTCTTGAAGGAAGAGAAGAAGCATGTGGACCATACCCTTATAGGGCAGGCAGAGAGGGTATCAACTCCATTTTACTAATAAGAAAACCAAGAACTTGACAAAAAAAGATCGATTGTTCATAGCCCCATAACAGATTAGGGGCAGAGCTGGGACCAAATCACTCCAATGACCCATATCTACTAATATCTTTATTCAAGTTCCACTCTGTCCCCCATTCTCCCAAACAAGTAACAGATCTAAGTTTGTAGAAAAACAATCGATCAATTTCAGCAGTGTAGTTTCATCGGGGATAACTTTTTACTTAATTTTTTTTCTTGAACTTTCTTTTCTTTTTCTTGCCTTATGCCTTTATTTGCTTTATTTCATTTTACTTTGACTTTTCCCTTCTTAATCAGGTGATACTCCTTTGAGCATATTTCATTCTCTCTTTGTATATAGCAATTTGTTGCCCCCACCCAGAAGAGCTACTTTATGTATATTCTAAAAATAAGCAAATAATGTAAATGTAAATGAGTTTCCAATGATAATTTACTAGGGCCTAAATTGAAATTTGTTTCATTTGGTGTTGCCTGAAGCACAATGTCCTGACTTAAGGTCATGTCCCATTGGGCTATTCTAACTGTAAAATGAACTCTGCATCTGATAATCAGATTATGGGATCTTCACGTTTACCATAACTCTGATTAAAGGCCCTAAGAGCAAACGGACCATAGCTGGTTTTGCAATTGAGCCTTATTAAAATTTAAAGTGTATCCATAAATACATAAGTGCCTATTATACATCAAAGTTCCGAAAATTAAATATTCACATATACAGCTCATTTTACAAAACCACACACTCGAAATTACTAAAAGCCAAATAATCTTACTACTTGGTACCAAATAGCCTTAGTTATTTCTGCAGTGAGTATATTGTGGCAATATTAAGCATCTTTTGTAACCTGAGAAGACATTTTATTTCATTTGGGGGAAATGCAGCAAACATACCTCTCATTCGTGGGACACTGTTGTAATGTGAATGTCTAAACAATGATAAGGTATCACATAATATTACATTAATTAATGCATCAGCAAAGACACTATTTGGGGCTTACTTACTTCACTGATTGACTTAATTGGGGCCCTCTGAAGAGGGTAATAAATTTGGGCATATTTCGGTTTATGACTATTCCCAGAAGATAGCAAGCTCTAATTTCTGTAACTCCTCAGAAAGGTGCAGCTAACACGTCCAACGCTGTGTGCTGCCGTGGAAAGCTCGGATTGATGCCTCCCAGATAAACAATGAGACCTTGTTCTTATTGATATGAAATAGGTTATACTACATAATTAACAGGGCTGCAAAGAGAAAGCAAGTGAGTCAATTAGAACTACATTTTGATTTGTCTTGGAAACATTTTTTGATGTTAAAGGTACTTGTCTATTAAATCGCATGGGGGAAAATCATAGAACTCATTACGTGGAGCGTTCTACTTTGCCACAGCTGGAGTCTGAATTGCACACTTATTAGTTATATGCACGGAAGCAAGTTGAGCAAGTACAGATTGGTAAGAAAATGTGTTAGTGGGTATATAAATGCAGTGAAGTATGTGTTTGCCTGAGAAGGCAATGTTAGTGGGTATATAAATGCAGTGAAGTATGTGTTTGCCACCTATTGTCCGAAATGGACAAGAAGCACTAGAAAAAAGATGGTTTTTGTTTCAGCATCGTTCCTTGATAGGAAGGAAAGAAAGAGGAACTTGATGGGAGAATTCATTAAAGTCTAAAAATAAAGGGGATAGAAGCACAGTTTCCTTAGATACCACTGAGACAGCAAAGTCCATCTGATCATCTCTTAAGATCAAAGACTAAATGGAATTTCAGGAATTAGTTTAATCTCCTCCGATCTCACAAAATTGATCTCAGGAAGAACTCATAGAACTTGCACTTTTTAAATTTTGATCAATTAAAATCTCATGAACAGCAGTGGTTCACTGGTTTTCCTCATTTTGGGGAGTGAGCCAGTTTGATGTACACTATGTTTGCCACCAGAAGCATCAGACTGAATGTTAAAGAAGCAAATATTAAGGCAATTATACAATTTACTATCATTACGAAGGAAATGATTATAATGGGTTCCATAAATTGAGCATTTACTATATACCAGGAGTGATATGAAGTATTTCACATATGTTACATCATTAATCATTAATGTCATCTGTCTCGAATCACTTTTCTTTTTTTTTTTTGATAACAGAGCCCATCATTGCTTTTTTACATATCACGTTGCCTTCCATACTGTTCATTTATGAGGCAGATCCCATCCCTTTGCTAGAGGAGTAAACATATGACCCAAAGCTGATTAATGAAAACTCTATGACAATAATTAGTTTAAGAGTGAACATGTGATTACAGACTGGCCAGCATGATAGGAGCCTGGGATTTTTCCTGAAACTATCCAATTTGGTGACAATTCCTCTAGTAATCCGCCATGGATATATGACTAAAAACATCATTCCCTTTCTATCTCCCTATATGCTCTTTTCTGCCCTTCTTAATAATACTAGTAGCTAGCTCATTCATCACAGAAACAACTACAGGTGAGCCATTTTTCTATGCAAAGGAAACAAATTGAGTCTTTAATATACTTATATTGGAAAGTTGCTGAATCCTGGGATACATAAGACTGTCAAAGTATTATTGAAGCATAAAAGCAATTCTAGAAGAGTCAGAATGAAAGATTAGAGTTTGAGTGGCTATCATTAACATGTCATTTACAGAGGTGGATAAGCCATTCGCTATCGATAGTAAAGAGACATTACTGAGAATGAACTTATGCACGCATTATATCTAAATGGCTTCTCTACCTCTCTTTGGATAGCTTATAGAAATCTCTTCTAACTAAAAGAGTGTAACTGTTTACTTCTAGTAAACATTCATGCTTAAATTCCTCTAATCAAGTGGCAAGTGATATTTGGA
Organism: Pteropus vampyrus; assembly: GCF_000151845.1. Classification (NCBI taxonomy): domain Eukaryota; kingdom Metazoa; phylum Chordata; class Mammalia; order Chiroptera; family Pteropodidae; genus Pteropus; species Pteropus vampyrus. The sequence goes on from NW_011888786.1 coordinate 5,561,875, forward strand.
CATTTAATAATGACCTGATGACTTTTAATATCAGAATCGAATAATAAAACATGTTCATTGTATATCAAACAGAAATAAGAAAACTTTTCCTAACCAAAACAAAGTAAAAGAAAAGTATCATCCTGAACTTCCTATTTTATATAAGGCCCACAACAACATCAAACCCCTGTTTAATCGGTATTATGTTTTAAAATTTGAGAACATATGCATATACAGAAAAGATTACATCAACACATTTCAGATTTTAACTCAGTATGAAAAATGTTTTAGCCTAAAATTATTCAACCTGAAGATACTGAAGTGAACAAAAATACTTTCACATTTATATTCCACCTCTCAACACTTGCACAAATACACAGAACCCAAAATATCTTTTGCAATTATCTTAATTACTATTACCTTTGATTTATCTTACAAGGGTAATGCATTTGAAATTGTAATTTCCCATTAATGTCAGCTAAATTTTACTGGATTTTAAAAACATTATTTCTTTTTTGGTCGTTCTGATATCTTAAATATGTTTGAACCAATGAATAGGATAAACAAACAGTTTTCACCTCAAAGGGTCATTTTCTGTAGGGCTATAATTTTGCAATGCTAAGAATTAGGAGAATCTTGTAAAGAAAGATGTATTTTCCCACAGGCATATTAGTATATTTAGTATAGAAATTGATATATTAAACAGTTATACAAACTCAAGGTGACTTCCATCAACTTAATGCTTTGTACTTTCTATGCATTTGAAGTATTTCTCCAGATAAGACAGAGAAAAAAATAAAATGTACATTGGAAAAAGAATCTGGAAAATTTAATCTTTATTTAAGATCTGTAACTATCTTTCCCTGTGAATTTTAGCATATTGCTTAATCTCTGTATCTTACTAAATCCAAATTGAGAAGGCTTTTACTTATATTACAGATCTTTCCACAATTAATATAAGAACCAAATGAGATAATCAATATAAAAGGCAATGAAAATTACAAAATGCTAAATTAATGGGTGTCCTGTCTAGCATTTACTACACATAACCAGATGTTAAATGACAAATTACTAAATATAGAAATGATTAAGAAACCATTCTCAAATTTGACAGTAGAAGAGATACATAAAATATATCAGCTGCTATAAGAACAGTTTCGTTCAAATGCTATGAAAGTTCAGAGGAAGGAAAGATTACTTTGACTAAGAGAAGGGAAAGAGAAGTGAGAAACAAAGCAACGTGTTTATAATAAATGGTTCTCGGGAAATCCTAAAATGGGGATCTCACATCAGAAGACATGTGGCAGGTGGGGGAGGAGGTCATGGGTTTGAAGGAACAGGATTACCTATGGCCTGTTTTGATCACGCAGCATGGATGTCAGTGTTTTAGTTAACTTTGGGGATCAGCTAAAAAATTCTGAAAGAAGAGGAAGAGTAGAAGGGGAAAGGTAAGAGAATAATCAAACACCGTTTAGTGAACAATTCATATACCTAAGACATTAAGCTAAGTCTTTTTTAAATTCTAGGATCTCAATTTTATTGTTATTTTATTTATTTGTAAATTAGAAAACGAAAGTACATTAAGGATTAGCTGAATCCCAAACCATGACTGTCCACACTACATCTTCCTCTCCCTGTACTCTTTTGCAAGTAGATTGTGGTTCATTTGATTTTCCTCACTTAAACCATTTTTACACAGACGTTTTATGTGGCCCACTGATGAGTACAGAGATGCAGTGCCTGCTTCCAAGTGAGAATTAGCAAGCTGCCCAGAGTGAACCTTCCACAGTAGATTTAGTCAGAAAGCAGAGTCGAGAAATGAGTGCTCATATGCTCCTGCTCAGCCCTCCAATGACCTCCTCCTCAAAATATTTTATATTTAATTTAGATGGAAGACATTCACATCTTGGAGAAAGATGAGCATATAGCTCCCCCTCCACATACCGCTAGAAGCATAAGTATTGGGGAAGTCCTCCATCTAACCTTCTCACGCTCAGGTTCTCGCTCAGTCTCACACCTGCCGTGGTTTTATAGGTGAGGCACCAGAGCATATTCTTTAAGAGCATGAGCTTTAATTCAGACAAGTGGAGAGGAAAGCCATAATTCTACTTACTAGCTGTGTAACCCAACGTAAGTTGCATAAAATGGAGATTAAAATAACAGAGAAGCGTTCATAAATATAAATATATGAACTGCTTAACCTCGAACCTGGCATATAAGTACTCCAAAATGGCAACTATTTGTGTTATACGGCTCTCCGTGTTTAAGTCAGTACTATCTATCACTTATAATATGCCGCTAAAGCCTTGATTTGTATATTGATAACATTCATTAAGGTTTCATAGCTATTCAGTAATCATTTATAGAGTACCCTTTGTGTCAGGCACTATATTGGGTACTGGAGAGGAGAAAGGATATAAAAAGATGAGTAAGATAAAATCCCTAACCTCGTGAGGCTCACAGGACAGTGAGGAGTGGACAGAATGCTAAAGAGATCACTAGAATATAAAATGGGTAAAAACATGGGTAAAACTTATAACTAGCTTTATCCGAGCAAATTAAAGAAAGCTCCAAAAAGAAGTGACATTCCAGATGAATCTGGATATCCAAGTAGTATTTATCTACCAGCTAACACAAAGGAGTTAGGCCATTCTAGGTAGAGAAAATAGTACTTGATAAGCAAAGATGTGGGTGTAAACAAAGAATTTTAAGGAAAACTAAAAGTCATTAGGAATTATTGAAGCAGTAGTCACATGGGAAAAAGCATAAAGGAATGAGACAATAGGTGTAGTTGATCTCTGGACTGTGAGAGGCCTCTTGTGCCACAATAAACAGACTGAGGAAAAACAAAACATATATTCGGGTCAATGTTAGCAGCAATGTGAAGGATGGCTTGGTCTGGGGATAGACTGAGGACAAGAAGACCAGTTAGGACACCAGCGTCAGAGTCTCCGGACAAAAGATAATGGGTGAATTACCCAAGACAGTGGTTGTAAGGAGAAAGAAGAGACACTGAGAGGTATTTGAAAACAGAATCCATATAGGTTGGTGACGGGACGTGAGGCAAGGAAAGAAACAAATGTGAAGGTTTCTAGTCTGAGAAAGGAGGTAAGTGATCAAATGCAGGATGAAACTGAAACATCTAAATAAGCCTAATTATGTAATTATTCAAAGTTAGATTAATTAGCCTTCTTCCCAACTTTTCCTGGTTTCTAGCCCAATGCATATTAGTACAGGCAAACAAACAAAACAAAATTACAATTTTTTCTGTTTCTTAAATGTAAATTATGCCTATCTAACTTAAGCTGATAGAATTCTAAATTATGTTAGAATTGGATTAATGTTCCACAATTACATATGTGATAGTCCTTACTATTCAACTCAATTTAAATAATTGTCTCATTATATTGGTATTAAGTCATATTTAGCGATATTTACATAATAAACTTTTCAAAAAAAAGATTTTAAATTTTAAATCTTTTTTTGTTGCTGACCCTTTAAATAACCCAGTGAGCTGGACAAATATACCTAGATCTCCCATTTTTAGGTGGATTAAGAGATTTAGGTCTGCTGAGAAAACAGACAGGCAGACATGGGTTGCTGAGGTAGAGTCAGATTTTATGAATGAAACGTCAAGGAATCCACAGATGCAGCCTCGAAGACATACAGCACATGAAGAAAAATTGCAAACAATAATGCATTAAAATATCTCCATGTGGTATAATGTGAAATTTGTGCAAATCATTAAAGAACTGCCAGGCTCACCAACTACTTTCTTAAAACTATAAAGACTATCAGTATAGGGAACTGGCATTTCCTATTATAAGTTTTAGAAATCAAATATTAAAAATTCAGTTATGAACAATAAACACTTTAAAATTATCTCCTATTGTTATGAGTTGAATGATGCCCTCCCCTCAAATTCATACATTGAAGTCCTAACCCCCAGCACCTCAGAATGCGACCTTATTTAGAAATAGGATTGTTGCAGATATAATTAATTAAGTTAAAGTAAAGTTATACTGGATTAGAGCGAGGCCCTAATCCAGTTTCTTCACTGGCGCTCATTGTAAGCAGTTTTTGCAGAGAGCTGTTTCCTCTTCAGGAAGCAAAATTTCCCCCTCTCCAATTTCTCTCAAGTGTCATTATGTTGAAATATTCAACAAAAGTTGGGCTTCTTCACTAGCCAAGTTGAGGACATTAGTTTCGTACTGCATGTGATTCGGAAGTGGGTCTCAAGAAACTTACAGTTTGTATTAGTTGGCTAAGGCTGCCACCACATAGAGGCAAAGTGTGTGGCTTAAATAACAGAAATTTATTGTCTCATAGTTTTGGAGGCCAGAGTCAGAAATCAAGGTGTCAGCAGGTTTGGTTTCTTCTGGGGACTGTAAGAATCTGTTCCTTCCCTCTTCCTTAGATTCTGGTGTTTTGCTTGCAATCTTTAACATTTCCTGGCATGTAGAAGTGTCACCCAGATATCTGTCCTTGTGTGTGTGTGCTTATGTTAAAAAAAAATTTACAGAATGTATTTTGAGTTTGCAATATCATTTTTTTTCTTGATAATCTCAGTATACAGCAAAAGAGCTGGGAAAATGTTAAATAAATATTCATTGGATAAAAAAGTTGGTAGTACAGTATTACGCATTTGAGAAATCATGAAGTTCTTAGGACACATTTTCAAAAATTGATAAAGGGCTTCTGTGCAAAGCAAAAGAGATAAGGTTCAGTAAGTGATGTAAAAACAAGTGCCATGAGGGGTTAAATGGAAAGACTCCATCGTGATATAAGGGAAGGAGGTGGCGTTTGAAGAGAACTCTGAAAGATGTTCTATTAACTGAGGTCCAAGCAAAATATAT
>NW_011888786.1:5567814-5589995 GCF_000151845.1 Pteropus vampyrus
GATGTATGAACAGATCAGCCAGTGATTTTGATTCCCTGATATGTGTCAGGAATGGGTCTGGGTGCTGGAAATAGTAAAGTGAGCAAAATAGATAATATTTATTTGTGGACTATTTAACTTAATTTGAGCATCAAGGAAGTATTGGGGAACAATAGCAAATGACACTAACAAGAAAGGACAGAAGCCTAGAACTGTCTTCTAGATAGCTTGAAACACCAACAAGAGGCAAGCACATATAATCCCAGAAACCATGTATAATCTTCAGTGGTTCCTGAAAATAGGACTGCATATCTGACAGTGGGTTAGCAGCATTAATTTAGAGAATTTCAAAGATGTTTACTTCTCCTTAAAGCCAAACTTAGCATTTTATTATTATTAACATAACCATCATCATCATCACTGTCATCATCACAACTATACTGTTTACCGAGCAATTACTGTGTGGTAGGAATTAAGCACTTCCTTTACATCACATAAACCCTCCAGACAATAATATGGGGTAAGTTTTATGACCCTTATTTTACGTGGGAAGAAACTGAAGATCGGGGATGTTAACTTATTTGGTCAAGTTCGTGTTGAATGTAAATGTCTGAAGCTGGACTCAAACCCAAGTCTAACTGCAAATTCCTTTCTCTTAAGCATTATACTCTGCTACATCTCAGAAAAAGTCATCCAGACTCACATATTCTTTCAAAAACATTCTAGACAGCAAGGTCATTTCAAGACTCAAGTACCACCTGGCAACTTGAGCCATCTCTCCAAGTTCTTAGCTCAGCTTATTTATAAATCCCCTCTGAGTATTACTTCCTCACCTTCACATTTTTTTAAGGTCTGTCACAGTCCTCTGAGATGACAGGCTGAAGGATGGTGATGAGAATGTGGTAACATAAAGTTCATAAACAGGAGAGGCTGCCAAGAGTGGACAAGAAGAGGTTCACAGAGGACACACGTGGGAGAGAGCAGCCCCAGCTGTTTTAGCATATGTGCAAATTACCGGTGTGTCTGCATACCCACGCAGAACTGACCATAGTCGGTTAGAAGAATGGACAGTCACACTCAGAAATGCAAATGGATGGGCTGTGGTTGCTCTATTTCCCAAGCCTTAATACTTTGGCTCTTTATCTTACACACATAAACACAGTAGACGAAACCTCCACATAAATAGGCAGCAGGTGCACTGGTATTTTCTTGCCAGGATATTATGCAAGTGTTAAGCTGAGATGATCAGCAGAAGCACACATCCATTGGATTCCCTGCAGAATGCGGGAGGAGGAAGGTCGAGCTGAGCAGGCGGGTTAAATTAAAACTCATCTGCCTTGCAGAAGGGCCACTTATTGCCCAGAGTTGGAAGGTACCTAGGGGTGCAAGAGCTTTAATTGCACTGAAATGAAATCCAGAGCTTGTGAACTCTGGGATGTTTCAGATGTAATGGGAAGTGTCCGCACAAATGCGAAATGATTTAGAAAAAGGGAAGCAATTGTAATAACCCTATGAATGTCTATCCAACACTATGCTGAGTGTTTTGTTTATACTGATACCTCATTATCACATCAAACTTATAAAATATGTATGAGACACTATTATATTGATACATAAACTGGATCTTAGGGAAGTAAAGTAACTTTCCTAAAATATAGATGTTTTAGTGATATGGCAACGTGTGTGTGTGTGTGTGTGTGTAATAGATACAGAAAATTAGATGTAGAAAGAAAATTTAAACCTGAAACTGTCTGAATTAGTAATTACTGTAACAAAGTGCCATACCATACATGTCGATTGCTGGAAATTCTTCTATCTGAATAGCCGGATTACTTATAAGCACATACTTATATTCTAAAGAACTTTCCTCTATTTCTAAAAGAGCCTGCTACTTGTCAAAAATTCTAGCAAATATGTGTTTTGTCAGTGTGATGTGTTATGACTAGTATAACTCTCTTATTTTAACAAAATTTGCTGTTGAATTTTTCTTTTGTTAGATAGATCAGCAAGCTTTGGTTTGTACTGCCTAAAGAGTTTAAAGTAAATTGGTCATGCCTTCTTATATTTATTCTGTAATACAGTCAAAGTCTAGGGCAAGAGAAATTTAAAGCACAAATCCAGAGCTTGTCATTTTTAATTGTTGTATAATATCTCATGTAGATAAGCCAATAAAACCACAATAAAACAGTTTCATCAAAATGGGTCTTAATGTCTTAATATATGCATCCCGATTCATGCATTCGCTTCACTTCTTATCATTTTCCTTTTAAGCCCCCCATGCATATTTTATATAAAAACAGTATTGAAAAATGCATGGGTCCACTGAGAGTTCACAGCCTTCTGTGCCTTCGTGCATTCTCTTCTCTCATTACTTTTCCCCATTTCCTAGTCATACTCCAAAATTCAATTGGTCTTTATCTCTCGACTAAACCTTCCCTGACTTCTCCAGCTGGGTTAGGCATCCATTTCAGATGTTCCAAGAGCATCTTGAGCAATTCGTTATCACCACTGTTTACTTATGGCAATAACAGTAGGAACAGTCACCAGGAGTACTAGGGTTAGTAGTATTAGTACTACAAGAACCAGCAGCAGTAGTAGCAGTAACAGTGATACTAACACTTAAACTCACATTAACCAGCAGCAACAGCGATTGCCATGAACTGAATGCCAGACACAGAACCAGGAATTTAAATATGTTAACCCTAATCCACTGAAATCCCAAGGGTTACCAGGAATTAATTATCCCCACTTCGCAACTGAGGGAAACTGAATTTCTTTTCATTTCTCTTTTATCATTCGGTGGCTAGTTCTCTCAATCACATCTGATTTTCCATTTTCACGTTGCCTTCTTTTTCTTCCTTAAGTAGTGTATCTATATGATTATTTCCCACAAAGAATTATTTTCTGTATTTATGTTAGTTCTACTACTTTTCTAATTTCTAAATCCTTGATTTTTTTCCTATTAATGCCATCCTTCTTTTATCTTTAAGTTTATTTTGTTTCTTTTTCAACAGTTTGAGCCTAGATGCTTAATTCATTTTAGGTTTCACATTTTATTAATGCAAGTATTTAAGCTTATGAATTTTCCTGCAAGAAATGCCCTAGCTGAGTCCCATACTATCTAAATCTATATTTGATCCATTCTGAGATACCATTATTTAGGTCATTTCAAATTGTAACCCATCTTAGAATCAAGAGATACTTTCATCAGAGGGAGAACATTTGCATCTACTAGCACACTGAACTCCATTCTGATTGGATCACAATGGTTAGCACACTGAACTCCATTCTGATTGGATCACAATGGTTATCAGGCAGTTTGCAGTCCCGAAATTGCTGCCGCTCTCAAATCCTGCACAGCCTCCATCATGCTGTCCCTGTTTCCATCCCTCCAGCTTAGTTAATGCACATTGTTGGTGCTCCGAGAGCTGACTTTAGTTGCCGTTTCGAGTATCTTCAGTTCGTCAATCCAAAAGTCTATGAACACTTTCTGAGAAGATAAATAAAGAACTACCATCAAAACTTTCAAAATGGATGTAAGGGCTTAGAAGAAAATTCTGGAGATAACGGAGTATTCTCTTAAGTAATGTCACATCATAATGCACCTAGTGGCCCAATGAACAAAAGATTCTAAGGAATAATTAGAAGAGATGAGTCATAGTTTATTGGCAGAAACTTTCTTCTTAATGAACATAACCATGTATCTCAAAACTGATTTTTTTCCTTACACTTGATGATGAGCTACATTTTGCATCTTTAAAATTATGGATTGCTAGAAATTAACAATTTTTTAAATTTCCATTTTGATCTAGGTGTCTTTAAGAAAAAATTTTTTCTTAAGAAATCCAGGTTATACTGGCTTATTCCTTTCTAGTTCTGTTTTTAATATCCAGCTTTACTATATAGAGATCAGAAAATGTCTACATTATTTATATATTTAAATTATCTAATGAGTCTTTTTTTTCCTCCTGTGGGCCTCAAAATAGCCAGTCCTATCAATGTATAATGGGCATTTGCAAAAAAAAAAAAAAAAATTCCCTCTTATCAGGGAACAGAATTGTTATGCACTTTAAGGAGACCCTTGGTAGCCTTTAATTTACATGGGACTATAAATAAAATAAAATTCTGTAATCCTAGTAGAAGTTGAAAAATTAGAGAAAGAAGGAATAAGATTTGATGAACACTGTTTGACTTTAGATGTTGCAGGTGAATACTGAGACCAGGAGTGTAAGGCGGAATATGTACTTGAGAGACTGAATAAAATAAATGGAGAATTATAGAAGATAAGACTAGATTTGAGAATGAAATCAGAAGGAAGTCTCTAAAACAGACTGCAACCTTATGTTCGATCTGTCCATTTGCCTCCCCCTGCGTTTGCCCTCCTGCAACATTTCTACTTTGTCTGCCTTCGAGTTTCGCTATTTCTGAAAATCTGAATATTACCTCTCCTATTATGAACCCAACAGCTTTCTTTAGATATAGTTTATATCAATTTACTCTTTACATAGCGTTGCTTTAAGGTACAATACCCACGAACTGATAGAATAATACAACGTGTATGTCATTAAATATGACTATTAGAAAGAGCTTGTCTATGTATCTTCTAGAATAATCTCACTTATTCTTGTGCACAGCACTTCGATAAACAGTAAACCCCTTCTACCCAGTCTGGCACCTGTGGTACGGTCACTATTGCCCTCCAGCTGATTAAGTTGAGTCAAGGAGATGAGTTTGGCCTGAATTAGGAGCCACCCAAATTAAGTAGAAATAAGTATATGAGAGGCTAGGAATATAGCACTTCCTGAATTAGAAGCCCAAGATGATTTTGAAGTTTTCAGATAAGAAAAGTTTAGGGCAAACATCACTTATTCTGTTTTGAATGAAAAAGAATACTTTCTATACTAAGGGTCACATTTTCAAGAACATAAGAAAATATTTCTCCCTGTAATTTCTTATATTTAAAAAACAATTTGGCTGTTGAAAAAGAATAATATCTAATACCTTGCTTTCTCTTTTTTTTCTGTAGCTTATTCGAGCATATGTTTTCTATTATGTACACAATTTAATTATAATCTCCCCAAGGAACTACATTCAAACAATCTCTCCACTCATTGTCCTAGCCTGATACTCATTGCCAAATATTTAAAGCACATTTCATATTACACTCTTCATGTCATAATTTGTAGTATGCCAAATTTATTTCATTAGTTAATTATAGAATAGCGACATGTGGATTCGATAGTATGAAAGATATCACAAGTTATATAATATTTTTTTTAAGTAAGTGCTTACCATCAATTATTGAGCACTCAGTCTGTACCAGGAGAAATAAAAAATGAATATGAATAATTCACATGTGTCAATGAAAATATTAAAACTTAGGTTCATTAACATACACAGAACTAGTAAACAGTAGAGCTGGGGTTGCAAGTCAAGGCTGTTGGACTGCCATGCCCATTCTGATACTAAACCTGAAGATGAAATAACCAGATAGCTTTTAAATATTGATTTTAAATATTGAAATAAGTGCTGCAAAACAGGATCTTGGGCTGTTGCCTTCTTTGTAAGTTTGTAGTAAAGTTGAAATGAAGTCATGTGAGCAAACGTGCCTCTGAGCCCCGTCTGGCACCTGGAGGTTCCAGGTATTTGAGTTGCTTTCCTTCCTCAGAATGAGTAGCTGCCCCTGGCAAGCACTTCACCACTCCTGCCTTTTCTTCCTTCTGTGCTTGGAGCTAGAATACATTTCACAGACTTCAAAGAGTGGCCATATGACTGAATTCTGGCCAAGAGAATGTGACTGGACATAATGTGTCTCACTTTCAGATAGGCTCATAAAACTTTTGTGCATACAATCTTCCAGGGCAGATGACCTCTAGAATGTCCTTGACAATCACTTATTGAAGATGGTAGAGCCACAAGATAGAAGGAGGTTGTTTCCCTAAGCCATCACTTGTAGGAGAGCTATTTAAACAAACGAGAAAATTAACTTCTATTTGGTTAAACCATAGGAATTTTAGTTTGTCTCTCACAGGAACTTGCTTATTGTGTTGTTATTGATGTGCTCTGGCTGAAAATAATCCAAAATCCTTCAAAACTTTGGATACCAAAGTAGAAACATTAGACCCAGCTTGCACACTGACTAAAAACCAAAGTCCTAAATTTGCTTAATGCACTCAGAATTATTTGAAATGCTGCTCAAAGCTGTTTCTGGAAATATATCTCACTAGTGAATTATAAATCTTTGATTAGTAATTTATCAAAATGTAAAAACTTTTAGAAGACTTCAGTTATTTAATTTTAATTATTTTATCAAAGTATTACTTTCTTTATAATACATCTTTATCTAGCCCTTGAATTCATAACATTTGAAGTGCTATGATTATAATTATTTTACATTAATATGCTAATTTCTTCAGAGATTACACTCAATTGAACATTTACATTTTTAACCATGTAGACTTAATTAGGTCAATTAAAATACTATTGTATTTTATTTTTACTTTACGATTGCTCCATTATCATTTAATGATTTTGATAATGGCAATAAAATTTATTACTTTTTTCTAAAATTTAGTTCATGGTGCACTTCATTAAGAAAATCAATCAGCTGCACACTCACTGAAGTTTTGCCTATTTTTATTTTAGCTTAGTAAATTCCGATCTATAAACTAATGTTCAAATTATCCTTCTAGTCATAGCCTCCATTACATACTAACATACCTCTATAGCTAAAAGGAGTTTACTTGCTGTGTCTTGAATGTGCTTTGCTAGATGTCACCCTGGGACTTCACTCTAGGCAGTTTGCTATGCCTGGAAAACCCTTGATTCTGACAAGGAGAGTAAAACTAATCTCTCTCAAATGTCGATCTCTAAAAAATTCAAGACCCTTCACCATCTGGTCTTGTCTGACTGCTCTGCCTCCTATTACTTTGAGAATTGCAATTCCATAAATGTCCTCTATTCTCTGGCGTCTCTGTGCCTTTGCACGTACCTCCTCCTCTGCTACTGCTGCCACGCTTTGCCTTGACCACCTGGTCAGTGCCTCTCAATCTTTGGAAACTGTTCAGGAGATACCTCCCAGAAAATAATTTATCACTCTTTCCTTGGCATTATCTCTTTGCCTATATCTGCTTCTATCATCACATGCTGCATACTGTTACTACCATTTACTCGTGCCCACTCAATGCCAAACACCAAACTAGAGGTGTATGTATATTCTTAATAATTCAATGAGAAAACCCACAATTTTAATATTCTTATCACATTTTAGAGGCAACAAAAGTTAACCTATTTGTTCATATTAGTTAATGTATACCTTCTCAGAGTTCATGCTAAATAAGCATGAATTCCCCTGGAATCTACCCATGCCATGATCTGTCTGCTTCTAAGGCCTAGAATCTTTATACGCTCAGATAAATAAACAAGCAAACAAACACTTATTTGCTTGTTTCCATATATATGACTGAGAGGAATCAAGGAGGGAGGAAGAGAAAAAGAAAGGGGAAGAAATAGAAAGTAAGAGATTGAGAAAAAAAGATTTAAACATGGCAGATTCTTCAATTCACCATTATACTCAGTAGGAGAATGATGAAGAGTGAGTGAGCATGAGAGAGGGAGGTGACTGCAGCTTGCCCATGTCACTTCATTTTCTGGCACATCACGGAATGTGAGCATCTTCTGGTCCTGAGTATTGTTCTAGTTTTTATTTTTTATTTTATTTAATTTTTTGTAGGCGAGGCAATCCTTGGCTGACCTCACAGATTCAGCTGACCTTGTCAGCTTACAATCGTTTATTTATTTATTTATTTTTATGCCTATACCAGCTGGTCTTCCTAGGTGGTCTCCCATCCAAGTACTAACCAGGCTCGACCCTGCTTAGCTTCCGAAATCAGACGGGATTGGACTTGTTCAGGGTAGCATGGCCATAGACATAGTTCTAGTTTTGAATCATGTGTATTTTTGTCTATGTTTTGGCATCCAAGGATGAGCCAATGACTTCATCATGTACTCAACAAAAGAAATAGTGATTTTTTTTTCCATCACAGAGGTGATCCATCCCAAGCTGGAATAATTCAGAGGCAATCCCTCTGTCCATAATGGCATACCTTCTCAAGGTATGTTTACCTTGCACATTGACTTGAGAATCCTACTCTTTTGCATAGTTCAGGTGCTCAATAAATACCCGTAGAATGATTGAGTCAATAGATAAAGGCTACTACTCATCAACATTTGTTTCTGCTCATAGATGTCCAATTTTTAGTGTTTCTTCTCGAATTTGAACATTTCTACATCAGCGATTCTAAGGGATCAACTAATTTAAGGCTGTTTCATATAAAGTATCTCTTACGAGGTGGAAACCCAAGAAGCATGAAAATCCAGTGCTTTGCTTTGTTGCTTATGATGGCTTCCCTAGGCCTATCATAAGCCAAAATCACATCAGCACTAAGCCAGACACAGTGTCTCTTGTTTTTTTATAATTCATAAAAACTCACTTAAAGCCACAGTGCTGTCTGAACACAACACAAGCAAAAGATGAGCCTGAAAATGTGCCCAAAAGAAAGAAAACTACTTTGGAGAAAAATGGACACATTACATTTCTTTTGTGCAAAAAAGAAGATATTAAAAAATATCATCTGTATCCTTTGCATGCTGTATTCTTATTCAGATTCCTTTGTGTCATATTAAATATTGATTTAATCATATTTATTGATATATTATTTGTAAATTGATGGCTATGCAGCCTATTAATTTCTGTTTTAATTGCCTATAATTAAATAAATTAATATTCATTCATGTGTTTGTTTATCCTCTCATGAATTATTTTTTATTATAACTCCACATACAAAATTCTGGATGTAGTTACCTACTTGGATCAACTATCCTTCGGCACCCTGCTTTTCATTACTGAAAACCATTATACTATATTAAGGTCAAACCCTATTGATCTCTATATTCTCAAAGTCAATGGATAATTCAATACATGTTGAATACAATGACATTCTAGTTATAATTCTCCATAAACTGCCTTTCAGCATAGAGATAAAACCTTAATTTAACTAAATGTTTCCATCTATCCTGACTCATGTAGCAGAACAAGAATATAAAACACAGTGAAAATCACTTTTGAAAAATAACTTTTTTAGCTAACTTGGACACTATCCAATAGAGCTCACAGTTTTTGATCAGGAACTCTTACATAAATTGCAATCCAATATGTTTTACAAGAATTAGCAAGCACCCCAACTGCAACTAAATTGTTTCACTTCTAATTATAATAACCATTTCCTAAATCTGTGCTATAATAAAATATCTTTACTTGTGCAGTAAAGTGGCAATATCTATTTACTACTAAATTTTATCTAGGTAACTTTAAAACTGCAAGAGTTCTCAATATATAAATTCACAATGTTTGGAAAGAAAAGGGAATGAATCTTTACTGAGTCTTGATCTTGAGCCAGGAACTCTCTCACGTAATACCCACAGTACTGCTTTTAAGTATTACTGCCCTATGTCACACATAAAGACACTTCAGCTCAGAAAGCTTAAACACCTCATCCAAAGTTACACCATTAATAGGTAGCAGAAACTATATTCAACTCTAGATATGTCTTGTTCTAAAACCAGCCTTGTTTGTATATGATGTTTTATTCAAGGTTAAAAATAAAGTTTCCTATGAAATTAAAAGTACATTAGGGTGAAATTGTTTAATATCATGGAGAAATTATTTTTCAAAGGTGAACTAAGAAATATTATTGAACAAGAACTATATTTTCCCTAGAGTGGCATGGAACAGATACTCCTCTATGTGATTATGTAAAATGTCCCACACAAAGTAAACAAATGCTTAAAAGTGATCATTCTCAGTGTTCTAATGGGTCATCTCACAGTTGCCAAGTACATGTTTAAAGGATAGCATTACATTAAAGATGGTGAATCTCAACCTGCCTTTCCTTTTCAGTAGAGAATCAACTTAGCCATTTTGTCGACAAGTACTTTGTATACTGTCAGGAGCAGCTATCTATGATCTGGCCCAGAAATTGGATGTCCTTCTCTGAGCACTGCAGAGAATAATGAGAGAAAAAAGGCAAGCTGGTAACAGTTGTGCTTTTGTAAGGACATGTCAAGCCCATTCAGAGAGCAAATGACAATGTTCAATGACTGTGCTGAGAATTTATCCATGTGAACTGACACTCAACCTGAGCTATATTTATAAACTCAAGTGCATATTCAATTTATTGAATCTTCTGCCTTTCCCTCTGTCACTCTGTATGATGACATTAAGTACAGACCCACAGAGAAAATATCTGTTTCTGAAACGTTTAAGTGAAACACTATTATATTTCTAAACAAGCGAAAAAAAAAAACAAAAAAACAAAACCCTTGGTAGAAAAATGGCATAATAATAGAACTGTAGGAGGTTTATTTTGTGATCTTCAAGGGAATTGACAACTTGAGTAATTCACAATTGTAAATTCAAAATGTCTTTTATGTAGAAAATTCCTGGTGTCATAGCCCGAGAAATGTGTGAGACTAAAGACTTTTCCTTGGATGCACATTATTGATCCATAACAACATGTACTGACCTTTGCCCAATAAAAGACACAATATTTTTGAGAGAGAAAGAAGATAGAAAGGGAATGAATGAGAGCTTGGGCTCTAGTCATATAAACTGGGGTTCAAATTCCGTCCTTGACAGTTACAAGCTATATAAACTTAGACAATAGTATTTTCAAAGCCTCAGCTCTTACATCTGTAAAATGAATAAAAATAATACCTATTACATGTACATGGTTGTTAAAGGACTGAAATCATAGAGTGCACTCAAAGCTCCATTTTTCATAGGGTATTCAAGAAGAAAGTGTTCAATAAATGTTGACTCCCATTATTACTTATAGTGGTTGGTTGAGATCTATATCATCTCTCCTAGAGAAATGCTTCTTTCAGTCTGTCCATCCTAAACACTCAACTAAATTTTTCTTCTCATTTAATTCTTCTTTTTATTCCCCTCTTACAATTACCCATATTTACCTATAGCATTTTTCAAACTCTAGCTGATGATTCACTAATGGGTCATGAAAATCATTTAGAAATGAGTCAGGATGAGACTTAAAAAGAAGAAAGAATAGAATGAAAGGGAATGAAATAGGATGAAACGGAATAGATCACACACTATCAGAGCATATCACACATAGTAAGGGTACAGATTTTTCTGAAACCTCCAATTACATTTAGTGTACACTAGTGTGTGCGTGCGCGCATGTGTGTGCATGCTGAATTGTAATGTAAAATAAATTTTCTCACTAAGTAATAACCAAAAACAACTAAGAAGCACTGGGCAGGAAGGCATTCAAACTTTGGAACTCTGCTACCCATATTACCACTAGCCTTGGTCACTCTATCTCAATGACGCAGTGAATAGGAAGTGAACATCATGCATTTTGCCTCCTTTTTTACTTTTAAAGGAATTTAGTATGATGGAAACTGGAGTATAATAAGAATCTGCTTGAATAAGTTGGTAATTTTTTTACCTAAATTTACTGGTTCATTAATGAAAATGTATATAATTTAGACTTTAAATGGTAAGAGTACTACTATATCATGACCCTTTCCAAGCCTACCCCTGCAGAAAAATAAATATAATTCAATCATTGCTGAATATATTATGTACCAAGAACAGCACAAAAATACGAGTTTAAGTTTTTCTGTTGCATGACATTTTTGTATACTTATTAGAATTATGATTTTCCACTGTTGTGGATGAAATATTTCTCTACAGAGATACATTTTCAAAGGAAAACATTTCCAACATGAATCTACGCAACCACCTTTTAAACAAGCCATGAACATGTGATACGAAGAATGCAAACAGGGCATTTGGTATAAAAATATAACCCCTGAGACAACTGAGAGATCTTTATTTTACTTTTAGATAGTCACTCAGGCATTATAATAGCCATTTTTGGAGAAGAATAGGAAGAAAGAGGATCAAATATGTTCAAATTAACATGTACATCCCTCCCCAGATCACTGTATTTTTAGTTTCAAATATCCTAATTGTCTTTCCTGCTCTGTAATTTCAGAGAAATTAGGATAATTTTGAGGATTATCCGCAACAATGAGAATTGTCCTAAATCGAGCCCTTAACTAAAAATCTCTAACTGCCCTAATTCCAACTAGTAAGAGAGAACTCAATTGCAAAATCAGACTCACATAAATGCTTGTGGTATTTTCTTTTCCCCTTTGAAATTATTCCTCCTTTGAAGAAAAACAGTCCTCGGAATAAACAAAAGTGAATTTTACTGCATATTCATCGTGTTGAAAAACTGAGTTTACAAGTCAAGCATTGTGAACAATTTATAAACATACTGTACAGCAGAGTTAAGAGCCAAGGATTTTAGAATTTGATACATCTGAAGACGAAAGTCTGAGTTCAAATGCCAACTTGATTATTTTCTAGCTTTGTGACTTTGGGAAATTACTTAGGCTTTCTGTGCCTCAGTATCCTCATGGGTGAACAAGAAAAACAATATCTATTTTATAGAGTAGAAGTTGTGCTTAAATAAGGCAACATTAACAGTTATACCAGAACCTGATATACAATAAGTGCTCAATAACCAGTAGCAATTAAGGATGAAAATAGTCATAAACAAGTTGTAGAAACTAGCAACTTGCTAAAATGCCAGGGCTATATACTTCGCCTTCCAAAATAAATTACATTAAGGAAAACATTTAAACACAATCATTTAAAACTATGCTGTGTTATTTTAATGCAATTCTAATATGAGTTTATGTATAAAGCATAAATGTTCATGGCTAAAATACTGAACAAAGCCCATTATAGAAATGCTTTTATTGTACCCATTTCTTCTGAGTTCCAAGCTGGGAAGAAATGAGGAAGAAATAGAATGGGTAGATGATTTGACTTTATAAACTTGAGTGAAACAGATTGTGCTATCATGACACTGAAGAGTTTTTCACACATAGAGAGAAATAAAACTAGTTTATTAAATAAAGACTCCATATAAATATTTCATTGTCAGTTTATTTTTGTAGAGTTAAATTTCTATTCTTTTCCTGCATATGTCCATTTACAAACTCAAAATATGTTTCACTCATCATATCACCAGGGGCTCCACGATGCCTGGCAGATAGCTGGCACTCATTAGACTTATAATAATAATTGATATGGATACATGATTTATACAAACATTTAAACAAGAGTTTACTGCTTAGCAATCTGCCTAGACCATGGTAATTGGACAGTTAAAGGAAAATTCATTACTATCATTTTTCTTTTCTTTTCTCCAATTACCACTGATACTTTAGTGAGAATAAAGTTAAATGAGTGTATCTTTTTTTGTAGGGTGTTTAAGTCTTAGACTAAAAGATTTGTTTCCCTCTAAAAAATGCAATCAGTTTTGAAAGATGTAATCAGGTTTTAAACCTTGTCTAATTCATAGAGGGCTACTCATGTCAACCTGAATTATGCCATTCATTTACCCAAAATTATTCTAGTCATGAAGAATTTATATGTCATAACAAAATTTGCCTTCCAAAAACTTAAAACCCAAATCAATATACACACAATAAGAGAAATTAGTAAAATGACAAGGTGGAATATGATTGTGACAATTTGGATAATTTAGATAGTAAATTGCCTGAATTAATAATGAATGTCAATTATTAAGTACCTACCATAATTACCAATCCTCAAAATATCCAATTAGCAGAACTTCTCCCCACTTTAGAGAGAGTAGGCTCAGGCTCAGAGACTGTGCCTTACTTCAGGCCACACAACTAGTGAGAGGCAAATCCTGGATTCAACCCTAGGTTTGTCAGCCTTCAAAGCTTGAGTTCTTTCCATTACACTTCACTGCTGAAATACCAAGTTGGAAGAAACAAAAGAAAAAAAGAAAAGAAAAAGAAAAGAAAAATCGATAGTGATTAGAGAGAGAGGTAGGGATTTGAAAAAAAAAAAAAAAGATAAAGTAGTGAATTGAAGGGGTTCAACCTTTTGTGAAAAAGCAAGTATATATTACTTTCTCCAAACAAGCCTGACCATTTCCTATGGTTGAGTTTCATTTTATTTCATTTTCAAGAAGAAAAGAAACCAGGCTGGAGAAATCAAGTGCCCCAAGTGCAGAAACAGCCATTGAACGAGAGCTTAACACCATGAATCATTACACTTGGTAAAAGACTTGGCAACTATAGGCACTTCATAAATATTCCTGGAATACACAACAGTTAGTAGCAAACTCGCATTGAGAGCTTACTACGTACCAAGCATTGGCTAAATACTCCATATGTTATTAACAGGCATATTTCTCATGACAATGCTGCAAGATAGGTACTCTTCTCATCTCCATTCTCCCTAAGGGACGAAGAAGTCGATACTCGGAGTGCATACCTATGTGCTCACATCCCCAGTCTGCAGAGAACCTGGCTTGGCCCAGGAACTCTACTTTCTGATCCCTAGATCCTACCCACTCGGCTTCACTGGATAAATAAAACAATCAGGGCTTTCTTAGCTTATTTAAATCAAAGTTGACCTTCAACAATACGGGGGTTAGGGCACCAACCACATGCATGGTGAAAATCTATAAGTAACTTAAGTCTGCCCTCTGCATACACAAATTCCTAACTGTGAACTGAAAATAGTCGACTCTTAAACAACATGGGTTCAAACTTCACAGGTCCTCTTGTACACAGATGTTTTTCCAATAAATACACATTAGAAAACTTTCTAGAGATTTATAACAATTTGAAAAAACTTGCAGATGAACCATGTAACCTAAAAATATTTAAAAAATGAAAACTGTATATAAAAATATTTAAAAAATGAAAATGGTATATAAAATATATGTAGATACTAGTCTGTTTTGTAATTTACTAGCATAAAATATATACAAATCTATGATAAAAAGTTAAAATTTACCAAAACTGACACACCAAATACTTACAAACCATACATGGTGCCACTTAGAGTCGAGAAAAACGTAAACAAATGTAAACATTCAGTATTAAATCATAAGTGCATAAAATTAACCACAGTACATACTGAACTGCTGTAATAATTTAATAGCCACCTCCTGTTGCTATTACACTGAGATCAAGTGTTGTGAGTATCTGCTTAAAAGGCTGTGTAATGATAGTCACCTTCTGGTGAGCAGTTCTCTCTCCAATAAATTGTGTTTTTCTATAAAAAGTGATCTCACAGTACTCGTGTATTTTCCATCATATTTAGTGCAATACAGTAAACCATGAACAACACCATGGACCCATACAAAGTGCCATTAGTGGTGCTGGAGATGCTCCCAAGAAGCAGAGGAGAGTCATGATGCTGGCAAGAAGCAGCTGAGTTACTGGATATGTACAGTAGATCAAGGTCTGCAGCTGTGGTTGCCACCATTTCAAGGTAAATGAATCCAGCATAAGGACCATTATTAAAAGAAAAAGGAAGGAAGGAAGGAAGGAAGGAAAGAAGGAAGGAAGGAAGGAAGGAAGGAAGGAAGGAAGGAAGGAAGGAAGGAAGGAAGGAAGGAAGGAAGGAAGGAAGGAAGGAAGGAAGGAAGGAAGGAAGGAAGGAAGGAAGGAAGGAAGGAAAGAAAAAGCAAGCAAGCAAGCTATACCAGCAGGCACAAAAATCTTGCACTTGTTATGAAATACCTTTTTATCTCATATTGAAAATGCAGCTTTTATGTGGGTGCAGAATTGCTATATGAAAGGCATATCTATAGATTCTAATATGGTTCAAGAAAAAGCGAAGTCATTATGTGACAACTTAAAGCAAAAAGAAGGTGTAGGATCTAAAGCCAGAGAGCTTAATGCCAGGAAAGAATAATTTAATAATTTTAGATAGAGGCTTGTCTTAAAAAAAATGTCAAGATAACAGGAGAAGCAGCTTCTGCCAATCAAGAGGCAGCAGACAAGTTCCCAGACATCATTAAGAAAATCATTGAGGAGAAAGAATGTCTGCCTAAACAGGTTTTTAATGCAGACAAAAGTGCTCTATTCAGGGGGATGGTGAGGGGGGAGCCACAAAGGACATGTATTAATAAGTAAGGGAAGTGAGCATCAGAATTTAAGGCAGGAAGGGATAAGGTAACTTTACCATTTTGTGCAAATGCAGACAGGTTTATGATCAGGAGTGTCCTTATCTGTAAAGCTGCTAACCCTGAGTCTTACAGGGAAAAGATGAACACCAGATGCTAGTCTCCTGATTATACAACAAAAAGGCCCGGACAACAAGAACGCTTTTTATGGATTGATTCCATCGATGTTTTGTCCCTGAAGTCAGGAAGTACCTTGCCAGTAAGGAACAGCCTTTTAAAGTTCTTTTGATATTGGACAATGCCTCTGGCCACCCAGAACCCCACAAATTGAATACCAAAAGCATCAAAGTGGTCTACCTGTTCTTAAACAGATGCCTCCAATTCAGCCTCTAGATCAGGGGGTCGTCAGGACGTTTAAGGCTCATTACACACAGTCTCTATGGAAGGGATGGTCAAGGCTATGAAAGAGAACCCTGAAAGAGTGAACATCATACTAGTCTGGAAGGATTACGCCATTGAAGATGTCATCATTGCTATAGGAAAAGCTGAGAAAGCCATCAAGCCCAAGACAATAAATTTCTGCTGGAGAAAACTGTGTCGAAGATGATGTATGTGCTGTCACAGGATTTACAACAGAGCCAATCAAAGAAATCATGAAAGAAATTGTGGATATGGCAAAAAAAGGTGAAGGTAAAAGGTTTCAAGATATGGAGAAATTCAAGAGCTAACAGACACCACGCCAGAGGAATTAAAGGAGAGGACTTGATGGAGATGAGTGTTTCTGAACAAGTGCCAGAGGGAGAGGAAGATGTAGAAGTAGCAGTGCTAGAAAATAAACTGGCATCAGACAAGCTGGCAGAAGAGTTCTGATTATTCAAGATTGCTTTTGACTTCTTGTACGACATGGAGCCTTGTATGGTATGGGTACTGAAACTAAAGCAAATGGTGGAAGACTTAGGACTATATAGAAACATTTACAGAGAAGTAAAAACTCCAAACAGAAAGGACAGTGTATTCTGTGAAGTCACGCTGAGTGCGCTTCCCCCTCCTGCCTCTCCACCCACTTCCTGCACCCAAGACAGCAAGACCAACCCCTCCACTTCTTCCTTCTCCTCTTCAGCCGACTTAGTATGAAGATGACGAGGATGGAGACCATCATGATGATCCACTTCCACTGAATAAATAGTAAATAACTGGCATGCAGTACAGTTAATAAACTTATCTGTTGAGTACACGTGTGTCATCATATAAAAGTCTACTTACTAACTGTACGGCGAGAACTGTATAAAATATTTTTGTGTCATCATCATCATCATCATCATCACCACCTAAGTATTCACGGTGTAAAACATCAGGTATAAAACTTCTGTGGTAATGAATAGCCTATCCTTACAAAGACATAAGGTGAGTAATATTTAATATAAAATTAATAATGTGTTAGTTTTCCTACTGCTTTATTACTTTTCTTAAAAAGAATTATATTATAGTACACTATGTATCTCTCATAATTGGAGGAACTGTGCATCAGATTATCATCAAATAAGTGTTTATAAAAAAAGTAACGATGTTTTTAATACTGTGTTATAAATATGACTGTAATACTATGTGCCATCAAAATTCTATAATGATTCATTCATTAGTGTATGGGATAAGATACCATAAGGCAATCATATTGCTGCCTCTTCATTTGCAATTTCCAAATTATTATATCTGTAAATTAAAATAAATTTTTTGCAGTATCTTTCCATTTTTATGTCTAGTGTTAGTAATACACAGAATATCTACAGTATTTTGTATCATATAAGACCATATTCATGTAGGAGCTGAGAGACAGATGAGTCATCTTATAAACAGACAACATACTCTTATAGTATTGATAAATACAGTACAGTTCTATAAATATATTTTATCTTTCTTATGATTTTCTTAACATTTCCTTTTCTTTAGCTGACTTTATTGTAATAATACAGTACATAATACATACAACATAGTCAATATGTTCTAATCGACTACTTACATTATCAGTAAGGCTTCTAATCAATAGTAGGCTATTAGTAAAGTTTTGCAGGAGTTGAAAGTTATACTCCGATTTTTGACTGTGGAGGCGGGGGTTCGAGCCTCTTATTCCCACGTTGTTCAACCATACTTATAAATCAACATTTTGCCTTAAAAATTTATTATCAAGACAAAACGTTTTTATAAAATAAAATAAATACCACCTATCCAACTGAAATGAAGTGAAAGGAAAGAATTTGCAATGCATTTCACCACATCATCAGAAGGAGAACCATGGATCCTGGCAGATCTGAAGCTTCCTCTTTGCTCTT
This sequence comes from Pteropus vampyrus, assembly GCF_000151845.1. Classification (NCBI taxonomy): domain Eukaryota; kingdom Metazoa; phylum Chordata; class Mammalia; order Chiroptera; family Pteropodidae; genus Pteropus; species Pteropus vampyrus. Next base: position 5,586,173 of record NW_011888786.1, read on the forward strand.
TAATTCCCACGCTGAGAGGTTGTCAGGAAAAATGGGAGATAGGCTTAAAAACTCATCAGCATTCATATATCACAGGAAGCATTTCCTTTAAAAACAACTATGCTTGAATACATAATAAAACTATTACTGTATAAAGTCCATTATTCCAGAAATCATAAAAAGAACTTCCAAGAAGCTTAATTTATTGACTGGTATTATGAAATGAGGGTGTGAGATGGAAAGCAAAAGTTTGAGATAATGGAATAGAGACACATAAGAAAGAAATATGGGTAATGAGTGTCAGACTGAAAGACTGCAATCGACCACAATTACGATTAAATGGAATGATTATCAATAGTCACTGATAAAATTAACATTTACCTTCAAAGAGGATCTCCAGTCTTTTGATGAAGAAGAGAAACTTCTTTTTAATTTATGAGTAATAATAGCATTGATTAAAGATAATGCACATTTGTGATACTGTACTAAGCAAAGGTGTAGGATCTAAAGCCGGAGAGCTTAATGCCAGGAAAGAATAATTTAATAATTTTAGATAGAGGCTTGTCTTAAAAAAAAATGTCAAGATAACAGGAGAAGCAGCTTCTGCCAATCAAGAGGCAGCAGACAAGTTCCCAGACATCATTAAGAAAATCATTGAGGAGAAAGAATGTCTGCCTAAACAGGTTTTTAATGCAGACAAAAGTGCTCTATTCAGGGGGATGGTGAGGGGGGAGCCACAAAGGACATGTATTAATAAGTAAGGGAAGTGAGCATCAGAATTTAAGGCAGGAAGGGATAAGGTAACTTTACCATTTTGTGCAAATGCAGACAGGTTTATGATCAGGAGTGTCCTTATCTGTAAAGCTGCTAACCCTGAGTCTTACAGGGAAAAGATGAACACCAGATGCTAGTCTCCTGATTATACAACAAAAAGGCCCGGACAACAAGAACGCTTTTTATGGATTGATTCCATCGATGTTTTGTCCCTGAAGTCAGGAAGTACCTTGCCAGTAAGGAACAGCCTTTTAAAGTTCTTTTGATATTGGACAATGCCTCTGGCCACCCAGAACCCCACAAATTGAATACCAAAAGCATCAAAGTGGTCTACCTGTTCTTAAACAGATGCCTCCAATTCAGCCTCTAGATCAGGGGGTCGTCAGGACGTTTAAGGCTCATTACACACAGTCTCTATGGAAGGGATGGTCAAGGCTATGAAAGAGAACCCTGAAAGAGTGAACATCATACTAGTCTGGAAGGATTACGCCATTGAAGATGTCATCATTGCTATAGGAAAAGCTGAGAAAGCCATCAAGCCCAAGACAATAAATTTCTGCTGGAGAAAACTGTGTCGAAGATGATGTATGTGCTGTCACAGGATTTACAACAGAGCCAATCAAAGAAATCATGAAAGAAATTGTGGATATGGCAAAAAAAGGTGAAGGTAAAAGGTTTCAAGATATGGAGAAATTCAAGAGCTAACAGACACCACGCCAGAGGAATTAAAGGAGAGGACTTGATGGAGATGAGTGTTTCTGAACAAGTGCCAGAGGGAGAGGAAGATGTAGAAGTAGCAGTGCTAGAAAATAAACTGGCATCAGACAAGCTGGCAGAAGAGTTCTGATTATTCAAGATTGCTTTTGACTTCTTGTACGACATGGAGCCTTGTATGGTATGGGTACTGAAACTAAAGCAAATGGTGGAAGACTTAGGACTATATAGAAACATTTACAGAGAAGTAAAAACTCCAAACAGAAAGGACAGTGTATTCTGTGAAGTCACGCTGAGTGCGCTTCCCCCTCCTGCCTCTCCACCCACTTCCTGCACCCAAGACAGCAAGACCAACCCCTCCACTTCTTCCTTCTCCTCTTCAGCCGACTTAGTATGAAGATGACGAGGATGGAGACCATCATGATGATCCACTTCCACTGAATAAATAGTAAATAACTGGCATGCAGTACAGTTAATAAACTTATCTGTTGAGTACACGTGTGTCATCATATAAAAGTCTACTTACTAACTGTACGGCGAGAACTGTATAAAATATTTTTGTGTCATCATCATCATCATCATCATCACCACCTAAGTATTCACGGTGTAAAACATCAGGTATAAAACTTCTGTGGTAATGAATAGCCTATCCTTACAAAGACATAAGGTGAGTAATATTTAATATAAAATTAATAATGTGTTAGTTTTCCTACTGCTTTATTACTTTTCTTAAAAAGAATTATATTATAGTACACTATGTATCTCTCATAATTGGAGGAACTGTGCATCAGATTATCATCAAATAAGTGTTTATAAAAAAAGTAACGATGTTTTTAATACTGTGTTATAAATATGACTGTAATACTATGTGCCATCAAAATTCTATAATGATTCATTCATTAGTGTATGGGATAAGATACCATAAGGCAATCATATTGCTGCCTCTTCATTTGCAATTTCCAAATTATTATATCTGTAAATTAAAATAAATTTTTTGCAGTATCTTTCCATTTTTATGTCTAGTGTTAGTAATACACATAATATCTACAGTATTTTGTATCATATAAGACCATATTCATGTAGGAGCTGAGAGACAGATGAGTCATCTTATAAACAGACAACATACTCTTATAGTATTGATAAATACAGTACAGTTCTATAAATATATTTTATCTTTCTTATGATTTTCTTAACATTTCCTTTTCTTTAGCTGACTTTATTGTAATAATACAGTACATAATACATACAACATAGTCAACATATTCTAATCGACTACTTACATTATCAGTAAGGCTTCTAATCAATAGTAGGCTATTAGTAAAGTTTTGCAGGAGTTGAAAGTTATACTCCGATTTTTGACTGTGGAGGCGGGGGTTCGAGCCTCTTATTCCCACGTTGTTCAACCATACTTATAAATCAACATTTTGCCTTAAAAATTTATTATCAAGACAAAATGTTTTTATAAAATAAAATAAATACCACCTATCCAACTGAAATGAAGTGAAAGGAAAGAATTTGCAATGCATTTCACCACATCATCAGAAGGAGAACCATGGATCCTGGCAGATCTGAAGCTTCCTCTTTGCTCTTTAATTCCCACGCTGAGAGGTTGTCAGGAAAAATGGGAGATAGGCTTAAAAACTCATCAGCATTCATATATCACAGGAAGCATTTCCTTTAAAAACAACTATGCTTGAATACATAATAAAACTATTACTGTATAAAGTCCATTATTCCAGAAATCATAAAAAGAACTTCCAAGAAGCTTAATTTATTGACTGGTATTATGAAATGAGGGTGTGAGATGGAAAGCAAAAGTTTGAGATAATGGAATAGAGACACATAAGAAAGAAATATGGGTAATGAGTGTCAGACTGAAAGACTGCAATCGACCACAATTACGATTAAGTGGAATGATTATCAATAGTCACTGATAAAATTAACATTTACCTTCAAAGAGGATCTCCAGTCTTTTGATGAAGAAGAGAAACTTCTTTTTAATTTATGAGTAATAATAGCATTGATTAAAGATAATGCACATTTGTGATACTGTACTAAACATTTATTCACGTTGTGTCATTTGATTTTCTCAGAAGTGAGATAGATATCAATGTCTCCATTTTATAAACAGGACCAAGATAAGGAAATTAAGAAGTTGACCTATTCCAGTAGGATTTATGACGCATTTCCTGTAATTTTCATTTGTAGCACGCTTCCAATTGTTAATCTTTATTTGTATAATTATTTATTTAAAATCTTCATTTATTTTTAGACAATATGTGACATGAAAAGAGGGATGGTAGATTTTATTTATCTCTATGAAAACAGTGTCTGGTCAACTATGGGTGCTCAGAAA
>NW_011888786.1:5591724-5593833 GCF_000151845.1 Pteropus vampyrus
TTTGTACCCCTTCCTCCACACCTTAAGATAGAAAATATTCTACATTATGCATCTCTTCCATCTGGCCTTTCCTGAGTTATATCCTTTTATAATAAACTGGTTTCTGAGTTCTGTGAGCCACTCTAGCAAATTTAATAGAACCCAAGTAAAATGTTATGAGTTCTGTGAGCCATTCTAGCAAATTTAATAGAACCCGAGAAAGGAATCGTTGAAACTCTAATCTATAGTCAGTTACTTGGTTAGAAGCGCTGGTGACAACCTGGACTTACACTCAGCATCCACAGCAGGAGGGGGAAAGCGGTCGTGTATGGCTGAGCTCTTAACCTGTGGGGTCTGATACAATCTCAGGGTGGAGAGTGTCAGAACTGAGTTAAATTGTAGGACACTGAGCTGGTATTGCAGAATTGCTTGGATGTGTGGGGGAAAACAGCCACATGTCGGAACTGATGTCAGAAACTTTACCCACCAAGGTCCACTTTGCAGCTGTATTGAGGAATTAAGGCATTTGCTCCCACTACAGATGGTACACATGGTTTGTCTACATTCTACAGACTTAAATTTTAGAACTAGTCCTAGACTTACCCTCTAAGGACACATGGGTTTAAAACCTTGTGCTATTTGTTGGTTATGAGTGACTTTGTAAATGCCACAGAACAACTCTGACTCTCAGTTTTCTTATGTCAAAAATGGAATAATTCTTGACCTATCTCATGAGGCTACCAGAGATACCTATTATATCTGAGCTAAGAGTTCTTTTCCTCATTGAAATAAATAACTATTAACTTTATTTCTCTTTTCAGATGTAAAAAAATGTAACAAATTTTATGCAGATAATTGTCAGTCTTTACCAATAGAAAATTATTTATTGAGCATCTATTTAATTTTAAGGAAATTTGGAACCCTCTACACTCTCAGCAGCCACATTTATTGGCCATGCATATCTACCATACTATGGATGACAGGTGATTGCCATATTAAAAGCTGGTATGGTGAGGGGAAAGTCTCAAAAAACTTTTGAATCCAAATAAGTTGTCCTTGATCTGCCCACTCCCCTCATCACGGAACCCTCAAACCAACGAGAAGAGAGGAAAGATTCTGATACTGATTAGGCACTGAATCACTTACCTTTCAGATACCATGTGCAATATATTTCTTTGTTCTATATCTTTACTTACAGGGAGTCATGATCCTTACTAACCAAAGAGCCCCCAGACCTTAGCAGAGGTATTCTAAACCAATTAGCTGGTAATGAAAGAAATAATTAAAACATATTATGCAATAATTATTATTGAAATCTACCTTGTTTCTATGAAATATTGAGGCATCCCCGGCCAATAGTGAGGTTTTCTACTTAAGTAAATATTTCCACATTATAGTATTTGTAATCAGTAATAGATCCTCGTAACATCAGGATTCTGCAATGGTAACTTGAAACATTCCTCAACAGTGAAATTCAGAAGCATTTTGAACATCTCCTACTATGAGACTGGTGCCATGCTAAACACCAAGAGTGGGGATAAAAACTGTCTCCGACAGAACTGATGCACTAAGGAGATACCTCTCTCTCTCTCTCTCTCTCTCTCTCTCTCTCTCTCTCTCTCTCTCTCGCTCTCTTCTCTCTTCTCTCTCTATGACATTTAGGGCTGGGAGGTTAGGGCAGTTAGGCAAAAGCTCCAGAAAAGGTAATAGCTGAGCTGAGTCTTGAAGGGCAAAAAAACATCTGAGGCATAGTCTAGACCGCAATCTAATTGAGGAAGAAAGAAATCAAATATTAATGAAAAAGGGTTGATTTGGATAAGCAGGATGTAAATACTGTGAGCAAGGGAGATAAGTAACAAGAAGCTACGTGTGAGTAGAAGTAGTAGCCTTTTATCTGGGTTTTGAACTGTGTATGAAGTTTGACTACTCAGAGGACAGAAGGCAAATGATGTTCTCTTTAATTATCTCCCATAACTCCTAATCATCTTCCTCTGTGAACCTCTTAACAAGTAAGTAATTACATATTAATTATCTCTATCCTTTTCTACACATTAAGCAGTGAGGGTAGGGACCAAGTATGTGTTGCTCTCCATTGTATTATTGCCATTACCAGCATAATGCTTGTCAAAG
>NW_011888786.1:5594208-5603540 GCF_000151845.1 Pteropus vampyrus
AAAAAAACAAAAACAAAAACAAAAAACAAACAAACAAACAAACAAATGGGTATTTTGGCTTCTTTGGGATGGAGCTCAGTAATTTAGTTCACAGTTGTTTGTATTCTAGGAATTCATAAAACCAACCTCAACCCTAAATTCTTCCTCATTATAAGGCTCATGCTTATGAAAAAGCTGCATCTTCAATCTTTAATCTCATCAGGAAAAGATATAATTATAATTCCGGCAAAGCATACCTTCAAGCCCAATTAATTTTCATTTTTGTTTAGAAATTCAGCAAGAAAAAATTATTGAAAGAACTGGCTAGTACATAAGAGAAAAAATATGAGTGTTGTGGATGGGGTGGGAAGAAATAAAAATCCATGGTTAGATGGCCCGTCAGTTTCTCTTCAAAGAGACAATCTCATGGTTGCATGGGACATTCAACGAAATGAGATGAGTAGGAAGGAAAAACATGAGTTTACTGAAGTCGCCATATTATAATCTTCCCAGAGTCCTCAGATGTAATATCCAATTACTTTTCAACTCCTTTTGACCTCCTCGAAAATGCTCCACTGCATAGATTCACCTTGGAATTTAAATAATTTTTTGCTATTTTTAGAAAGTTTAAAAAAAAAAATAGAAAGAAAGAAACGTCCTCCACAGGCACTGGTAACTGTTTGCATAAACACATAGGAACTATAAAGTCAAGAATTTTTAACTGACGCTGCCACTGCTGGGATGAATGCCAATGCTGGTTAACTTTAGCCTAAAATTTCAGGAATTAAAAATGTGTTGCATTTATTATGTATCAAAGGGCTAAACTAGAGTGGGAGTCTCTAGTGGTTTTGTGGACTGGACACTGGGCATGTGTGCTGACGACCTGTCAGTACTCCATTCCTTTCTCAACCTTCATTAAAATCCTGAATTCAGAGGTTACTATCTGCACCACTCTTCCCATTATGGACTTCAGACCTGGCACAAAGAAGTCTACCCTTGTCTTCATAAAATGATTCATTACATCCCCCTGCTGTTATGTATTAGCTCGGCAGCATTGGCACCAAACTCCACGCCAGATCCTATTTCTCACTATCCCCACTGCCCCACAACACATTTGAACCAGCTGGTGCAAGTTTCTAAACCTTGCTAAAGAGGACATTTTCTCGACACGTTGAGACAGACACGTGCCCTTAGGTGTAACTATGCCAAGACCTGAAACAAACAATTTGTCCAATTCTCTTAGGCATGGAGGTTTTTGAAAAAACTGTGTTCCATTACAGTACTAATGCCATGTCAACAAAAAGAAATAATGCAAGGAACTGTCACTGAGTGTTCTTCCTAGCTGAAGAATCTTTGTTTCTAGTGGTCTCATGGTAAAATAGGAAGCATTTGCATTCAAAATCTACCACGCAACCATTTGCTTACTTAGTATATCTTGGGGCGTATATGTGTATGCTCTGTTTGAGGACAGGAAATGAGTTTTATGGACCAGCTGAAAGAGAAACTACACAAGAAACTTGAAAGGCACGACAGCAAGGTTCTTGCAATCTAAACTAACTCAACGGGAACAATGTGAAGAAAGGAAGGCAATTATATGTGTTCTGTGAAAAAAGCTATGTTCTACACTTTATGTATACTGCTTAATGGAAGCCCCAGAGCTATGCTGTGTGTTGAGATGTTACGATACTATTTTAGGGATGTAAAAATAAACAATTCAATATTTTTTAAATGAGCTATTAGTCAAGGTGGCAAGATAATTCAATCAACAACAACAATAAAAACGAATAAAAAACAAGGAAGGATGGCACAACAGTTATAAGCAAAGGCATTTGGGTTGGATAATATCTGATCAATTACTTCATAGACTTGAACGAGGCTTAAGCTTGGGAACCTTTGGGATTGGTGGGTAGACAATATCGAAATAGTATGAGAGCGGGAGTAGGAGAATGGGGAAGGAGGGAAAAGGGTGGGAGAAAAACACACTAAACAAACAAACCAACAAATCAGAACGGAACAAAATATGGGTGAATATTTAATTTGCTCTCAGGAAGAAAAAAAGCAGTCTAAGCTTAAGAGGAATGGAAGAAATCACAAGAGATTTTTTTAAAAAATCAATAGAAGCATCTGTATAACGACATAAAATGTCTGCGCATGAGAACAAACCACAGACAGAATTAAAAGGCAAGTCAATTGCAATGATCAGTATCAATTATTTGGTGAAGAGGAGAGTATCAAAACAAGGACGGGTATCATTTCTCCTCTCACGCTGCTTAGCATTTGTTTGGAAATGGAGACCACGTTCACGAAAAGTAATTTATAATTACAGATCATACAAATGCAAATAATAGAGGGAATTAACTATGTAGATAGGTCTGACTGAATATTGGTAAAGAAAGAGCTACACCAGATGGGACTGACCACTGCTGGGTGGCTTCCTGGAGTTAAATGCATTACATTATGGCATCCAGTTAAGTGCAAGGAATCTTAGAGGTTCTTTGCGGGGTCATTATAGGTTTCTTTTAGGTTCCTGACCTCTGCGTATTGCACTGCATTCCTTGTTTGTCTCACCTGACTGGGCTTTATGAGGTCTTCTATTTGGGGTTCTTCTTCCTCTTCTCTTTTATTCAGAAGTTGATTGGTCACTTTTCAAATGTTATAAAGAGAGCCCTATAATTTACGAAGATTTGGGCTTGAAAATGCCTAAGGTCACAGGCCTATGATTACACCTGGTCTCTCGTGCAGAGGTGGTAGTGTATTAGAAAACAAATGCATAATCTCACATGTCTCTAGGGGAAGACGATATTTAGAACAAGTAGACTGCTTTCATCAATACACTTTAAAAATTCTTCAACGCTTATTTGCCTACACTACACTTGTGCTTTTAAAACTAAGTTTCTAAATTTACAGTTTGGTCTACCTGACAGTTCCTCATAAATGGTAAATAATTGTAGTCTTCTGGTTCGTGGTTGAAATTATGTTCATATTTAGGTCTTCATTTCCAAATGTTTTTGCTTCCCTAGCTCTGACTTATGAAGCAAGTGCTTATATTTGGATAGTTTACTATATTTTAAGAAAACATATATCAATGCTTTAGTGTAATTAAGAGAATTTTGTTACCAATAATGTTCAGACTTAAGCATTCTGCAGACTGTGAGCTATAAAGCTTTCATGGCAGCATACCTCCCAGTTTATATACTACAAGTACATTTTCAGAATAAGGATGTACATGATCATGAACTTGCCATGTGGCTGATATGCTTCCTTGAGCTCAACCAGTAAGTGAAGAGACATCATCTTGATCTTAATTGAAGCATAAATCATAGTTATAAGAAGTTTCCCTTATTATAATGATTGCACTGATAATCCTGAAAATCGATCGGTAAAACTAACAGTAATGTTTAAAACTCTGGACTAATGCTACGGTACAGTGCTTATAGACTACTGGTACTCAACATTGGATGCTATTAGCATTTCCTAGGGGACTTTTAAAACAATACCAATGTCCCAGTCACAAATTCTAATGAGTGGCTAGTGTTGAGAGTGAAAGGAAAAAGGCCGACTGGCCTGGGTAAATGTGATATATCCTCGATACTCTGACTTATTTTCAACTCGCAGAGGGCCTTCAGCATGAACTATGTAGCAAAAGCCAGGGGATTCTCTTTGACTGGAAGGAAATTGCAACAGAAATGGTGAATTTGTGTCCTTGGAAACTGTGGGAATTCTGGATCTAAATGGACATAGCGGCAAAATATTTTTATACAATATCACCACGATCAATATGCCAATACTTCATTCCCTGCCATATGCTTGGCACACTTTGTACTCTTTAGAAAGAAAGAAGGAGCTCACTCTTCTCTTTCCTTCAGCTCTCCTGGCAATGAAATATGGAATCTTTGGGAATTGAGACGGGGTCCAGGTTGGGCTTCAGGCAAGAGGAAAAGGTGCTTCTTGGCTTCCTTATAATAAATGCTCTCATCTGAAAGTTCTTTCCCTCCTCCCAATTTCTCCCTGGAGTATCTTGTCACTGGAGCCTCATTGACTCAGAATAATTTGATAGGCCCTGTTCTGTAATGAGTTGGCTGCTAACATGATACTCATTGCATAAATACTGAATGAAATGAGAACTGTCTGTCTCCTCCATCTCTAGCCAGGCTTGTTTCCTCTTAAACCAAGCAAATATCCTAGAGGAAATAGCCCAAAATGTCTTCTTCGTGAGTCATAATAATAAAGTTTTAAACTAAGAACATTTTCCCACAGTCTTAAGAACTATGGCATTCATAAGAATGCTTGCTTTTGTCTAATATTCTACTAATTAAATAGTCATTAGCTCTGTCCTTCAGGGTTTATAACTTTTAACACTATCTCATGAATTGGGCAACTAAAACAAAATCAAAATTTAAATGTAGGAAAATATCTATATAGTATATCTAGACAATGGGATATTATTTAGTGCTAAAAATAAAAAAGAAAGAAAGAAAGAAAGAAGCTATCAAGCCATGAAAAAAACATGAGAGAAACTTAAATGCATACTACTAAGTGAAGAAAGCCAATCTGAGAAGGCTGCTCACTGTATGATTCCAAATATATGACATTCTGGAAAAGGCAAAATTATGGAGACAGTAAAAGGATCCGTGGTTGCCAGGGGTTGGAGGCAGGGGAAATGTAGGATGTAAGGGGCAGAGCACAGAAGAATTTTAGGGCAGCAAAAATCCTCTCTCTGTATGACACCATAATGATGGATATATGTCATTATACACCTGTCCACACACCATACATCAAATGTGAACTGTAATGTAGACTACGGACTTCAGGTGGTGACGATGTCTTAGTAGAGGTTCCTCAATTATAACAAATACACCAATTCGGTATAGGATGCTGACAGAGGAGAAGGTTGTGCATGTGTAGGGATGGAGGATACGTGGGAACTCTCTGGACCTTCCCCTCAATTTTGCTGTGAACCTACATCTCCTCTAAAAAGTAGTTTATTTAAAAAAAAAAAAAAGAGAGAGAGAGAGAACGAAGTTCCCAGAAGCCAGTTCATACCTGACTTTTTTCATGCCCTTCTCGTTATCACAAAGGTCCCTGGTAGACCATGAAAAGCTAAGATTTACAATTAATGCTGGGCTTTAATTCTGCCAGCCACATTTTCTCAGCTGTATAACCTTGAGCAAAAGGCCTAATCTCCAAAATCTTGGATAAAATTTGATAATCTGTGTAAATTGCATAGTTAATCACCCAGTAATCAAAACAAACATATATTGGGCACAACAAACTATGTGCCAGAAATGGAAATAAGCACTTTATATATAATCATTTATTTAACTGTCACTTAACGCTTGGAAGTAGGTACTATTTCCCCCCTATTTTAGAGATAAACAGGAAGAGGTTAATCTAGTTATAAAAGGTAGCATGGCTCATAAGCACAAAAATTTGAATATGAACCCAGGTAATCTAGACATAGAAGCTTTCTTTTTACCAATGTACTAAACTGCCTTTATGTACCCTATTTGTACATAGAATACTGGTTATCATATTTGTTTAGAAATTACAACTCTTAATTTCCTTTTCTCTTCCCATTTACTCTCCGCTGGAGTAACAGATGGACTACCAACTAAATGGCAGTTTTTCAAGTTTACCAGTCAGTCAGTGGGGACAAAATAAAGCAGTATTAGGAAATCTAGATTCAAAATAACTTGGTTTTGATTCTGTTATAACTTTGAATAGATTTTGGTTTTTGAGTAAGAAGATGTATAATTCAGCTAATACATCTGAGAATGATACTGGATCAGTACTTCGATTCCTGTTTAATTCTTCCTATTTCTACTTCTCAACTCATCTTCTCTTTCAGATGTAAAAGGAGAATAAATAATGTCTAATTCAGATTTTTGGTATGAAACAACATTAGGCTTTGAAGGGTAACCCATGTTATGGAATAAAAGAGTCTTAAGTGAAACTGAACAAGCACAAAAAGAGAAATAACACTTAACAATAACCTGAAAGTAATGAATATTCAGAGAAGGAACTTTAGTTTCAATGACAGAAAAAAATACTATTGTTTCTTTTTTCTTTTCATAGATGCATCTTTATTCAGGCAACAGATTTATTCCTGAGTTACGTATATCACAGGATGGTTAACAATATTCACTATATGAATTTTCTTAAGTAAGGTGAATCCACTTTTAGAAGCAGTTAATTCTTTTGTAAGCCTGGGGAGTGAGGTGGAGTTTGTCGTTTTGGTTTTCAATTTTCTGCCTGCGGCTTATACCTTCCTTCAGCTGCGGAGTTCTCAAAGGTAAAGCTTCCTTCCTTCCTTCCATCTTTCCTCCCTTCCTTCATAAACATTTATTAAGCACCTACTGTGAACAGTAAGTAGGCCTTGTGGGAGATATAAAGATGAATAAGATATAGTTCTTAAAAGATCAGAAATAAAGCTAAGCAAATTAATATAAGGAAGTTTACTCATTGGAGCAATGTCATTGACCAGTCTGCTCACAGAATATTCATAAGAGTCCCCTTTATAACCAGGTGGTGTCATTTAACTATCACTGGTCACCAAGCTGTGAGTGGAAGTAAGGCCTGTTATTTCCAGGCCGATGTATTCAATTGCTGGTGCAAGACTTTCCAGCAAATTCTTTCTTGTCTAGACAATTGAATAAGCCACGTGTTCTAGACTGTGCTATTTCAAAATGGAGGAGGAATCATCAGCCTGGATTGACAGGTGATTGTGTGTGGACTGCAGCTTCCTACTCACCAGCACTGAATATAAGGCCATGAATAAGAATTAAACCTCTTTGCTTTAAGAAATTGAAACTTCATGGTTAATTTTGGGGTGCAGCATGGCCTATATCATTCCTACTAATACATTCAAAACATGGGTTAAAGAACACAGGAAAAAACATTTATGGAGATCTTACTCCAGAACTATTTTAAGCGTTTCCTGCGTATCACCTCATTTCATCCCTACAATAATCCAATGAAGTGGGTACAATTATTATTCCCATTTTACAGATGTGTAAATTGAGGCACAAACAGCTAAGCAACCTGCTCGGAAATATATAATGGAAAATGTTGGAACTGGGAATTAAACCTAGGATATCTGGCTACAAGTTTCATTACCTTAACAAAAATGAAATTTAAAAAAATTGTGCCATTGCACCATGGAAGTAGATTGTCTAGAGATTTCAACTAGGAATATTTATATTATCTATCCCCTAGTAAAATATTTACTGAGAATATTTTACTCTGCTCAGTGGCAAATCTCAGTTCTGTCCCCGTCCTCCGGAGCCCACGGGGAATGGGACAGAGCTGCAGCAGCGGCCACTTGAAAGCTTTCCAGAGCAACTTGTGCTGAAGCACCAAGAAGGTATCCTGGATTGCTGGCTCAATAAATCCCCAATGATCATGTTTTTGTTAGAAGATCGCTAGTTTGTCCTTTGGTACTCCTGGCATGCTGCTTTACAGCTGCACTGTCCCAACTGTCCGACCCTCATTCTCTGCTCACTGTTTAACACGATGGTCTATGCCTCATAGAGTTTCGAATGAAGACGGGGCTAGTATTGTCATAATGTAAATCAGCCTGTAGTCATACTAGTTGATTAATATTTAATTGTTATAATTTTACCCTAAGATTTTCCAAATGTTTGAATTAATTATAATGAGCGGATATTTAAATAAACCATAATTGTCTTTCAAAAGCAATTTCATTCATGTTTCATATATAGACCACATGAAGTCTATTGACTTAGTAAATGGTGACAACTGTTAAAATTGCACTTTTATATCTTTTTTTGCTTTTAGGAATTGCTCTTCTTTCCTGGGGAAAAGATTGTCTCATTTAACTTGAAATGTTGCTAAGTTTTAGCCACATCAAATTATGTGTGCAGTGTTTTGAAACCCTGCCAGTCCCATCCGCCCCCTCTGGGAAGAAAAAAATAAAACAATAACAACAACAACAACAACAACAACAAAAAGAAAAAAACAAAGCTGCCTCCACCAGGCTTTGAGCCAGGGAAGAACAAAGCTTTTGTTATTGATGCTATTTATAACTTTAAATTACTGTCAGAAAAGAAAGGAGCCTAACCATGGATGATCGTTTGTTTGCTTAGCACAAACCACATCTTCCCTGGCAATAAAATCCTTACATAAAACAGTACCGAAGAGGGACTGGAGGTACCAGGTATGGAGCTCTAAGCTGGACCAATGTATTATAAGGAAGAAATGAAGAACAATCGAACACTAGGCAGACTTAGGAGTAAGAAACAGCAGCCGAGGAGATGGAGAGATGATGGGCGGGGGAGAGGTTACTGGAGACAGAGAGCCTGTGGGAAAGGGATCTGAGGAGTGTGTGAAGAAAATGAGTGACTCATGACTTGGCCAAGTGAAACATGATGGGGGTGGAATGTGAAGCCGCCCCACCTACAATAACTCTGATAAGATATTGCCCATGAACACCTCGGTGGGAAGAAGAGCCTGCTTCAAGATTGCCACAGGATGAAAGTCCCGCTTCTCTTAGAAAGCAGAGGTGAGGGCCACGTCAACAAACTCTGCCATCAAAGGGCACTTCCGTTCTATCCAGAAACTTCATCAAAGTGTAAAGAAAAGACTTTTCTTTTGACTGGGTCCTTCATTATTCACACCACGCTCCAGGCTCTGTCTGGGTCTCCTGGATTCATCTGATTAGAGTTTTGTTTCTCCTGGCAGATTGGGGGTAACCAAAAATAAAAGATTGAGAGAATTTTCTTTAAAAAATACACTCTTGTGCTACTTCTGCTTCAATAGCAAGGTGCTCAGACATCAGAGGGCTTTTATGGTATTATGTCTTGCAGAAGAAATAAAATAAATTAGACTCCCTGTGGTAAATATAAAAACGAAAAGAGGACTTATTTGATTTATAGGAAATAAACATTTACCTCAAAAGGAGTGCAAAAAGGAAGATGAGTGAAGAGAAAAGAAAAAAAATGCATCTAGATTCAGGACAGCCATTAAATAATTATAAACCATTGATTCAGTAGGGAGAGTAAATTATTTCTGTAATTTCCTGTGTGAAAATTTAGAAAGCTGTAAAATCACCAGTTAGCACGCCACTGACTACTTTGGATTAAAGCAGCATCTGCTACCAGTAAGTGAAGAGAGAAGAGGCAGAAGAATGAAATACTATGTTTTATCCATAAACCATATTCCAAGCACTATGCTAGACTATGAGAAGTTTTTGTAAGATTGTTATCATTATGTGCAGCGTTGGGGAAAACTGTGTCCCAGGGAGATTAATCAGCTTGACCAAAGAGTACAACTAGTTACATTTCAAGTCCATTAAACAGTTAACAAACTCTTACTCTATGTCAGGCTGTATATAA
>NW_011888786.1:5603590-5606635 GCF_000151845.1 Pteropus vampyrus
TGAACACCTCGGTGGGAAGAAGAGCCTGCTTCAAGATTGCCACAGGATGAAAGTCCCGCTTCTCTTAGAAAGCAGAGGTGAGGGCCACGTCAACAAACTCTGCCATCAAAGGGCACTTCCGTTCTATCCAGAAACTTCATCAAAGTGTAAAGAAAAGACTTTTCTTTTGACTGGGTCCTTCATTATTCACACCACGCTCCAGGCTCTGTCTGGGTCTCCTGGATTCATCTGATTAGAGTTTTGTTTCTCCTGGCAGATTGGGGGTAACCAAAAATAAAAGATTGAGAGAATTTTCTTTAAAAAATACACTCTTGTGCTACTTCTGCTTCAATAGCAAGGTGCTCAGACATCAGAGGGCTTTTATGGTATTATGTCTTGCAGAAGAAATAAAATAAATTAGACTCCCTGTGGTAAATATAAAAACGAAAAGAGGACTTATTTGATTTATAGGAAATAAACATTTACCTCAAAAGGAGTGCAAAAAGGAAGATGAGTGAAGAGAAAAGAAAAAAAATGCATCTAGATTCAGGACAGCCATTAAATAATTATAAACCATTGATTCAGTAGGGAGAGTAAATTATTTCTGTAATTTCCTGTGTGAAAATTTAGAAAGCTGTAAAATCACCAGTTAGCACGCCACTGACTACTTTGGATTAAAGCAGCATCTGCTACCAGTAAGTGAAGAGAGAAGAGGCAGAAGAATGAAATACTATGTTTTATCCATAAACCATATTCCAAGCACTATGCTAGACTATGAGAAGTTTTTGTAAGATTGTTATCATTATGTGCAGCGTTGGGGAAAACTGTGTCCCAGGGAGATTAATCAGCTTGACCAAAGAGTACAACTAGTTACATTTCAAGTCCATTAAACAGTTAACAAACTCTTACTCTATGTCAGGCTGTATATAAGATCAAGGTCAAATGACTTTTACTATAAAGTGCTAGATAGTAAATATTTTAAGCTTTGCAAATCATTCCGTCTGTCTCAACTACTCAGCTTGGCAGATGTAGTGTGAAAGCAACCACAGGCAATATGTAAAAAACTGAGAGGGATTGTGTGCCAATAAAACTTTATTTACAAGAAAGCAGGCTCCAGGCTAGATTTGCCCTAGGGTTTATCATCCCCTGTATTAGAAATGGGAACATAAAGGTGAGAAAGTCAACTCAGGAACATGTCACAGAGGCCCTCTAATTGTAAAGGCAGTCATTGCTTTTATGTGTTTTGATGAGACAATGCCTACCTCCCAATAAAAGACAGATTTGAGATTTTTTAGTTAAAAAGGTTTAACCGAGCAAATTAAATATTCGTAAGATGCACCCATCTGCACCTTGGTTCTTTCTCATTCGTGCGCCAGTGGGACCTGTAACTCATCCAGTTTATGCGTTTTCACTTTGTCTCCATTCCTTCCCACAGTTTCCGAATCCAAGTGCAAACAACCTCCTAGCTGATTTTCTATTAAACAGAGCCACATTATGTCTCCTGGAAGGCACATTAGGTTGGGTTTATTAGACTTCTCTTCAGGGGACAGCGATCTCAGAACACATCGCAATTTATAAAGTTGATATATTTGATTAACTGAACCGTCTTTGCAGCCCTACGCCTGGATTATGGTTTCACTGTCGACATCCTTCAAATCTTGATTTCGGCATCCCTGGACTATAATTGCCCCTCTTTTCACTGAGGAACCTTTTAGGAAATGTTCTGGTACCTCCTAGGGCCTGCTTTGAATACTCATTCCCAGTTCACATGTTAAAACATATAATACATTTTGAAATTTGTATATATTTCTGAAAATTATATTTTGGTTCTGTACAAGCTTTGGTTTAGGTATACTTTCCTTTTTTAGAAAGAGAATAAATAACCAAAGGTTTTTTTTTTTTAAATATAGTTTCTATTATAATCGTGATTTATTATTTGTATAATACTTTAATTTCCGAAATTTCTTAAAGAAATAACTTTCTAATTTCACAGCTTCCCCTGAGAAAAAATGCAAATGACAATAATAACAAAGAAAAAAATTATTGTAGCTACCATTATTCAGTACTTAATAGGCGCCACAGATTATATTTAGTACCATAAATATATTGATTTTTTTAATATGCACACAAAACCAGAGGAAAACTCAGGAACAAAAAACAATCACAGTGAACAATTCTGGTGGCAGAGCTGTGAGTAGGCACAGAATAGATTTTCTGATAGCCTTCCTCAGTTGATTGTTCTATAAAATGATGTCTAGAGTTTGGATTCTCTAGTGCAGTTCTGTTTTTGAGGTATGAGCTCAGTAATTATATTGAGCTGACTTAATCTGACCAAGCTGACTAATGTGTTAACTTGCCTTGTTTACCTACCAAAGATGAACTGTTCCAGGTGCCAAAAGACCTGACTTTAAAAAATTAGGATATTGAGCTAACCTATAAAAATTGGGGTTAGACTTAAAAGAGGTTCTAGAGAGTACTAAATATATAATTTGAATATAAAGAAGATATTCTCCATTCTCGGAGATTTTGATTGAGTAGATCTGGGTAGGACTCAGGAATATATATATTGAAAAGAAATTCCTAGTGATTCTGTTTTAGGGGATCCTGAGATACCATTTATTAAAAAATATTGATCTAAATAGAACTGTCTGAAACTACCTCTCTCTTCGAGCCTTTACTCTCTCGGCTAAGCAGGTCCTCCCATGCGGTCCCCTGGGAAGGGTGGTCTGGTCATACTCAGGTTTGGTTTCCTCTCCAAAGCAGGCTTTCACGCTGAGCCAAGCTGTTGATTCAATGTGAACTTACAACCTTTTGGGTTTTGTACTTAGATCCTTGATCCAGAACAATCTAAGTTTTGACCAATGCTGCTCAAATTTGCTGAATTGTTGACTCTTAATGTTCATCTTGTTTTCCTGCCCTGCCTAAATTCTCGATCGAGTACTGAAAAAACACTCAAGCAGCTCATTCCCTTATAATCATTTTATTTCTACATGGTGGAGAACTATTCTTCAAATTTGGGTACCTGGGTAGACTTTTTCCGGACTACTGTATGCTCCATTGGATTTC
>NW_011888786.1:5609270-5611632 GCF_000151845.1 Pteropus vampyrus
TCTCCAAAGCACAATTAATTTGCTCCCATTAGTTATACCATAGTGTACATAAAACAGTGTGACAACTGTGATAGTCAGAGTAATATAGTCCTAAGACTCAATAATTAAGCTGAATTTAAAGTCTCTCTCTGTATGTGTGTGTGTGTACTTTTAATATATAAAGATACAAAGATACATAAAACATGGATAATTCTCAAGTACAATCAATCAGAGGTTATGTACAACTGAACCTTATTATATTATTTATAATATATTTTTAAATATATTTGATCATTTACTGCTGATTCTTCGATTGGCTGTAACTATAGATATTTATCTTATTGATTTACAACACACACAGTTTTCTAAATTAATAGGTTTAGGATGAAGAAGAAACAGCAAGGAAGTGCTTTAAAATGCTTCCTAAATAAATAATTAAATGAAAAGATTCTGTAGAGAACTAATCATAGATATGAATTCTTTTCAATTTTATTAATCCAATTAATGGATAAAAAATAATGTCCATGTTTCTATGCATTCTTACAAATATTACGTGTGCGCTTGCATGTACACATCTATTCTGTTACAATTATATTTTCTTTTTGATGGTTGCACTCGATATATTTATTTTCAAGGAAAAAACAACTTTAGCAATACTTAAGAGACTCATATCATGTCTCTTCTCTGTTGGTATGGCCAAAAGGCTTTAAAACTCCCTTTCATCACTCCTCATTACATGAATGAATACGCTTGTGTGGGCAATTATTTATTAACTTTGCAGTTTCTCTAGTTTTCTAAATTCTGTGTTTTGAATCTCTCTGCTGTCAGCAAAATGACCTTGGAGTGGAGATGATTCACAAGTTAGATAAAGCCATAAGAAATCACTGAGATTCATTCAGATAGGCTGAATATCTGAGATTTATTGAGATAGGCTGAAGGGAAGGGAAGGGAAGGAAAGGAAAAGAAAGGGAAGGAGGAAGGAAGAGTGAAAATTGCAAGAATTCAAATGCAAAGAAAAAGGACAATGAAAAATCTAATCAAGTCATCTACCTAGTTGGGAGCTGAGAGCAGATGAGGAATTATGTGAACTAAGAAGCCAGATCCTTTTTTTAAATTTTGAATTTCATGATATCTGCAGCTTCAAGTACTCTGTCAGCTGAGGTAAAATCAGTGGGTCCAACCTCAGTTAATTAAAAAGGTAATTGCCTGAGAGGTCACTCATTGTCCAATCTTAAAAAATTAGAATTAAGTGGCAAGGATGGAAAATAACAGGATAACAGGAATGATAACGGTCTCCCTGACTAGGAATGTAACTTTTAATCCCAGAAAAGATAAAATCACAAGTAAAAAGATTTCACAAAATCAAAATTATAGTATTTAATATTATAGAAATGATTTCTCGTATTTAAGAATTTGTATGTTTAAGCAATTTATGTTCCTAAAATGCTGGAAAGAATTTGGTTTATTTGAGTGATAGTACTATATTAAAATTTGAAATGTGAAATGAAGTAATTGACATAGATTTGTTTTTATGTGGAAATTTTAGTAGACATGTGCAGTAATGGGAAATATAAGAGATTTTTGTTCATTGATTATAAATGTTTAAGTTTTTGGTTTTATAATAATTATTTAGTATACAGGAAAGTTTGGTTAAGTCAATTACTTAAAAATGAAGTAAAATACATTACTTTTATAATTTTATATATCTTATTACTGCACATAATTGGGGCTAATAAGATAGTAGTTTCTATTACTGCAAGACCGAGTGGATTCTTTCTTTAGCTTCAAGCCAAACAACTTACCCAGAAACTTAAGACTGTCAAGTAAATATGTATTCTTTATTAGTTTATAAGTTATAACTACATTGATGATAGCTGTTACTTATTGCCCTTGCTATGCAAGTGTGCCAAGTGATTGAGAGAGATGATAGATGATAGATAGATAGATAGATAGATAGATAGATAGATAGATAGATTAGATGGATGATAGATAGATAGATAGATAGATAGATAGATAGATAGATAGATAGATAGATAGATAGATAGATTAGGTGGATGATAAATAGGTAGATAGATAGATAGATAGATAGATAGATAGATAGATAGATAGATAGATAGATAGATAGATAGATAAGGTGGATGATAAATAGGTAGATAGATAGATAGATAGATAGATAGATAGATAGATAGATAGATAGATAGATAGATCGATAGATCACTATTCTTAAGAAATAGTTGCCCTTACTCTAATCATTTGGGGGACCAGAATTTTTACTCACTTGTGTGATTTCAGAGTAAAATGTTTAAACATTGCGATCCAGCAACATAAGGTAATGCCATCTCTATCATATTTAACACAAAAATATATCTCTTCAAATATCAGG
>NW_011888786.1:5613257-5615791 GCF_000151845.1 Pteropus vampyrus
AACTAGTAAGTTGCTAATCTTTCACTGATTCATAAGTCACCAAAACACAGAATTTTAAAGCTGGAAGCTAACTTTTTCGGTTGTCTGAGGACACTTAAGAGATAAAATGCATTTGATGGAAACGATTAGGCCACTGGGATATTTTAGATCGGCTATTTAATGAAAAGTTTAGTATTATGTTTGACAGATCGATTATTTATCATGTAGGTAGGGCAGAAAGGGACATGCAACATCAAAGCTGATTAACTCAGCAAAGTCTTCAATTACACTGTCACTTTTATCAAAGCTAGTGGCTTCAAGTAGACTGGCTTGATAGATGGAAGAGTAATCAAAATACTAGTCATAACAAACAGTAAGTGTAAGAAGCACTATATAGAGGATGTTAGGAAAAACCGAGGGGGTATATCTTGCCTTGGTGACATCAGGACCTTCTTTCCCCTAGTGATGTAATATTGTTCTTAGTTTAAGAGATGGCAAGCAAAGAATATATAAGTAAACTAGTCAAAGATATTTAGAGGAAAAAGGTTCATTTTAGTGTTCTCAGGCCATTTTCATCAATCTAATATTGATGAAATCTAATCCTACCAGCTCAGGTGCCACTCCACTAGGTTGCAAAAGGCCTAATTAATAGTTATTCATCAATCTAGTATATTCTATATTTGTTATGTTAGACTATTATTGTCATGGCCCCCATGAGTTAGCCTCCCTATACCCATGCCTTTAGATAGCTCTCTACTACACTGAATACACCTGATGTGTATGCTCACCAATATGACATTATAGGAATAGATGTGTGGCACAACAAGCCAGGTAATATAAGGCATTGCAACTCATGCTTTGCTTTTTTCCTTGGACCACTCTCTGTGAGTGAAGCCAGTCATCATGCATGAAGACATTCATGCAGCCCTACAGAGAGCTCCATATGGAGAGGAACTGAGGCCTCCTGACAACAGCCAGCACCCTCTCGCTGGCTATTTGACGCAACTACCTTGAGAAAGGAGGCTCCGGGCCCTGTCAAGCTTTAAGATCACAAGTCAGAAGAACACAGCTAAGCTGCTGGATTCCTGACCCACAAATGCTATGAGATAATAAATGCCTCAGGGGTCTTTTTGTTTGTTTTTGGAGTTTATTTTTTTGAACCACTAAAAGTTGAGGTAATTTGTTATGTGGCAATTGATAACTATTCACTGATACAGAGTCTAACTCTAAAATAAACTCTTGAAATCCCTCAACATTGCTTAAGTATTACCATTAAATATGACCTGGGTAGATTCAGAAATGCATGTGGTGAGGAACACTCCATGCACATATATTCATTTGTCCCTGGAAGAAGTTTCTATTGGGGAACAATTCATTCATTTCTTAACAGATCAAAGTAGGGCTCCATTGACACTTTCATTTCTCCTGCTGTTCAGAGAAAATTAATTCAGCCTTGAGCTGAATAGAATAAATACAAACTAAAAAGATTATTAGAGTGTGACTTTGTATTTATGCAGACAACATTCTCCTTGACATGAGGGATGCAAGTGTCAAGGCATAAAATATACAACCTGCCAGGGTATAAAAGTGTTGGAAAAACATATTCTGGTCAAGCAAGCTCAGTGGATTAACAGCAACTCTTCCACAGCTGACAGAAAATGGATGTACTTTATTAATGACTATTTCCTCCTCCCAGATAGATAGATAAAGGGAAAACACGACACAACAAAACAAAATTGGAATATGGGAAATTGAAATGCTTTACGGATATGCATTAGTAAAACCCATCAAAAAAAAAAGCTAACAAGTCAAGAAACAATTTTAAGATACTTATGGGTATTTTCTAGGAAATAAATCAATCGTTGAGAAGCAAATCTCATGGTACCAGTTGGTGTTAAGCAACAAAACCATTGGTTTTACTACACACATGGCATACTTTGAAGCCACCCCACGTCTCACAAGAGTTCATCTGCTCTAAGGTAAAGCATACTGTATGGTTCCTGGAAATAGAGGATTGGGCTGTCTCTTTCTGACTGTGGCCACCTCCATGAAGTGGACTTCCCTGGTGAAAAACTAGTTAGTCAAAAACTAGGAAGTTAAGAGTAATACAGTTAAAAAGAAAAACATAAAAGAAAGAATGAGGAAGGGAGAGAGAAAGGAAGATCTTTGGGAATAAAAGTTATAGAAAAGGAAAAGAAAATCAAAGGAAAAAAAAAGGTTGCTGATCAGAGTAAAAGGAAGCAAAAATAATACTGTCTGTCTTTAGCAGTGAGAATACTTCCTAACTTATTCTATAAGGTCAGCATTACTAATACCAACACCAGAAAATGGCATTATAGGAAAAGAAAATCTCTCATGAACATATGTGCAAAAATCCTCAACAAAACATTAGCAAATCAAATCCAACAGTGTATAAAAAGAATTTACACCACGGCCAAGTGAGATTTATCTGAAGTATGCGAGGCTGGTTTAACATTCAAAATCAATGTAATTCATCATATCAACAGACCAAATAAGACAGAGTACATGATCATATCAATAGATACATCAAAAAC
>NW_011888786.1:5615841-5618792 GCF_000151845.1 Pteropus vampyrus
GAAGGGAGAGAGAAAGGAAGATCTTTGGGAATAAAAGTTATAGAAAAGGAAAAGAAAATCAAAGGAAAAAAAAAGGTTGCTGATCAGAGTAAAAGGAAGCAAAAATAATACTGTCTGTCTTTAGCAGTGAGAATACTTCCTAACTTATTCTATAAGGTCAGCATTACTAATACCAACACCAGAAAATGGCATTATAGGAAAAGAAAATCTCTCATGAACATATGTGCAAAAATCCTCAACAAAACATTAGCAAATCAAATCCAACAGTGTATAAAAAGAATTTACACCACGGCCAAGTGAGATTTATCTGAAGTATGCGAGGCTGGTTTAACATTCAAAATCAATGTAATTCATCATATCAACAGACCAAATAAGACAGAGTACATGATCATATCAATAGATACATCAAAAACATTTGACAAAATCTATGATTTAAACTCTCATTCATGATACAAACTCTCAGAAAACTAGGAATAGAGGTGAACTGTCCCAACTCGATAAAGACTACCTATGAAATAAAATATTGTTTTATCACACAGCAATAATGTAATATTGTAATAATGGATTCATGCCATTATATATTTGTCCAAACTCACAGAATATAAGACACCAAGATGAACCCTAACATAAACTATGAACTATGAGTGACGATGATGTGTCAGTGTAGGTTCATCAGTTGTAACAAATGTTCCCCTCTGGTGGGAGCTGTTGATAATGGGGGAGGCTGTGTCTGTGGGGACAGGGAGTATGTGGGAAATCTCTGTACCTTCCCCTCAGTTTTTCTGTGAACCTTAAACTCTAAGAAAAGCCTTGATAAATAAAAGACATATGAAAGTGACAAACCTAGATATTAAACAATGAAACAGACTCTATCATAAGTGAACAAACAAAAAAATGAACAAAACATGAGTAATAAAAAAAGGGAAAAGAAACAAAGTTCCTCTCCAAAGCAGAAGCTGTCTCTGCCCACTAACCCCTCAATCTGCCTCTACAGTTCACATGACAGCTCCATTCCTCTGGAGGACATTCCTCTAGGAGCATATTTTACCCGCTCTTTTCTTTCACACCCCATGTCTAATCTTGTTGGCTTTCTGTAATCCTACTACTCTTGACCCCTCCAATGTGACACTAAGCATTACCTCCTGCCTGAATTGTTGAAATAGCCTATGAATCCGTCCTCTGGCTTCTATCCTTGTTCTTTACAGTTGAATGTGAACACAGAAACAACTGTGATTCTTGTAAAAAGCCCGTCAGGCCATGTCACGCTCCTGCTTTAACCTCCAATGGCTCCCCGATTTCACTAAACATAAATCCATGCAACACCCTGGAAGACCTGGTCCCCCAGTCACCTCCCTGTCCTCAGCTCCCTTTACACTCCCTCTTGCTCACTCGGGTGGGTAGGCATGACCTCTGGCTGTCCCTCCAACAGTCGGGGCATGTTCCAGCCTTAAGGCTTTGACTTGTGGCTTCTGCTCCTTGGGATGTTTTTTCCCAAGCATTTTTATAAGGCCAACACCTTCAATGTCTTCAAATTTTGCTCAAATGTTACCTTTATGTGGCCATGCTTTTCGCTACTGTAATTTTCACTCTCCCTTCTATCTACCTATAATCTATAATATGAATACTTCTTATTACCAATTAACTTTCCATCTAATTGACTTAATATTTTTTCCACCTCTTGAGAATGTAAACCCTACCAGGGCAGAAATCTCAGTCTGCGTTGTTTACTGATGTATTTTACACATCTACAGCAGTCCCGGACACCTTGTTGGTGCCGTTAGTTTCCTAGAGCTGGCTTAAAAGAATAGGCGTCTATCGTCTAATAGATCTGATGGCTGGACGTCTGAAGTCGAGGTGTCAGCTGGGCCGTGCTAACTCTGAAACCTGTAGGAGAGAATCCTTCCTTGCCTCCTCCAGCTTCTGGTGGCAATCCTTGTCGCTCCCTGGCGTGCAGCACTTCAATTCCTGTCTCCATTGTCCCATGACATTTTTCCCTGTGTAATCCTGTCTATGTCTCTTCTCTTCTTATAAGGACATCAATCATATTGTATTCAGGGCCCACTCTACTTCAAGATCACCCAATATGAACTTAATACTTAATATTTTAGTTACATCTAATGAATTAGTTAATGTCATTAATTAATGATTACAGATAAGATCAGATTTCGAAGTACTAACACTCAGGACTTTGGTATATCTTTTGGAAGGAACAAAATTCATCCCATAACAGTGCTCCTGAGTCTTTTTTAAATGAATTGATGGAAGCATGAAAAAAGCACAAGTACTTAGAAACTTGCTTGGCTGAGGATGTGAGAGTTCCCTTACCACGGTTTCAATTCATCTGAATAAACAGAGCCATTAAAAAGGCAAATGTAGCTGCCTAGATAATTACTTCAGAGTTTGCAAGTATTTTCACCACATACACTTTTTTGATTAATGCAAAACTTGTGTGTTATTCCTTCTTCTAACATAGCTTTACATTATGAAATAGGAATAGTGATTTTCTAAATAATAAGTTCAATATAGTATCAGATGTGCTTTTACAAAACACATACCACCCTGAATTCCCTATGCTATGAAAATCACAACAAAATGGGCCTTGGTTTCAGAAAATAAGATGGCAACCAAAGTGAGTTTAAACCATATGTCAATGCGGAAAAACACTATTATTATAAATATGCCAATAATTGCTGAATTTTTAATTGGTAGAAATACACTTGCCTTTGATTTCCCTTATGTGCTATAGCTTTATTTCTAAATCACATGTCACCATAATTTCTTTCTGGAATTTTAAATAGTGAATAATTATTGTATTATAAATAAACAAATTACAGAATAAGTATTCTTCTCCAAGGCGCATAGTCATTTTCCTGCATTTCACTTTAATGTCTCCTATTTCTCCTTAATTCAATATTTATATTTATGACAGGTACCAGTTTTCAGTAAGAAGA
>NW_011888786.1:5619983-5622150 GCF_000151845.1 Pteropus vampyrus
CTTGATTACCTTATTCATGATCCCACTTCTTTTATTGTTGTGTAACCACCAACTGATATGATGCCCAGCACATAGTAAGGGTTCAATATATGTTTGCTGAATGACTAAGTAACAGCAGACATGGGGCTCAGTCTTCAAGCCTCTGACTTCCCTCCCTAACTTCCCTATTCTTTCCCACCTAGTCCAGAACTATTTCTACTATGCCATGCAGCCTTCATTTAATGTTTGGATATCCATTTCCAAAGTCAGATATTAAAAGAGTGATAGTGACACACTCTATATTTTAAAAAGAGAGAAAATGGCCAATGATTATCCAATTAAAATATTTTAATGTAGAAATAAAACTTTTAAACAAATTACTGCTTGATTGAACAAATATCAAACATGGCAGTGCCACTGATTTAGAGCAAGTAGAAGTAGACAAAACAATAATCAGTATTTATTATTTACACATGCTTTAATCTGATCTTAGTCATTCACCTATATTTCACACTTCACAGGCTTTGTAATCAGACAGTCTAAGTTCTCTCTGCAGCTTTGCTTATTACTTCTGTCTGGATTTGTTCACCTTTCGTGCCCAGGAGATGAAAAGTAATGACCCCAGGTGACCTGTGCCTGAAATAAACCAAATAAGGCCTGAGTTCCAAGGCCAGTCTCCTTCTGTTGATTGTGTTAATCAAACATATAGATTATTAACAAATCTTTCATTCATCGTCTACTCAGTAGTTAAGCTCCTACTTATGAAACAGGACTTTGTCTGGTACGGAGACACTAAAATGACCATCATGGCCTCTGTTTTCAGGTTTTTCACAGTCTAATGGAGGATGCAGCATGCAATAAATCAGAGACATGACAAAATGATAAGTGCCACAAGAGACACATTCAATACTTTAGGAGTTCAGAATGACTAATTTGGTCTTCAAGAGACTGCACAGAATTAGTAGGTAGCACAGAAGAAAGATTACAACTCTGGGTCTGGGAGATGAAAGTTCCAATCTGGAAGTGTGTCACCTTGGGCTTTTTATAATAAACCATAAAATGTATTTATAAAACTATAATTTCATAATTATAAAATTGCAGCTCTCTGAGATGCATTCTTGTCATCTGTAAAATGGATACGATAATACCCATTTCTTGAGACTGTACTGGGAATGAAATGAAGAGATGTAGAGAGTATAGCGCTCCATGTTTTATTAAGGAAGTAAAGGTAGGCAACATGCATCAGGCATCCTAGGGCAAAGGGGGAGCATGCTGCACACAGCAATGATCAGTTCTGGAGATCCAGGAAAGGAATCAGAAGTAGGAATTAGAATGAGAGATTACAAAAAAATGAAAAAAAAAAATGCTACATACAGTGAAGATCGAAAGGGTAGAAATCATAATAAAGGACAGATAAGCAAAAAAATATAATAGGCTGTAGAAGTTCTTAGAGCTTTTACCTTTCTTCCCAAAGCTATCCTCAAATGTTGTTATCTGAATAGAAAAAGGGAGGACTGAAAAAATAGCATTAATAACTAATAGTTACAAAAATTTGCTTGGCTGGCTAGCCCTCGCCAGGTGTTCCAACTAGTCTCAACCTATCTTTGGAGATATTCTAAATCTGAGGAGGGAACATGAAAGAAGACCCCACTCTTGCCCATGCACTTGGCCATGGTTTTGGTCTCAATCTTATCTAATCTTTAGGGACTGGACTTAAAACTGTGACCTTTTGTCTTTCAGGGCTGGTTTCTGACCTCTATCATCAATGCTCTCCACACCTCTTTTGATATTTGCCAGCTCTCAGCCTAGCTGTGGATTGTTGTTTGTTTAAGACTCTGACTGGAAGTTTCACTAATAAACTTCCTACTATTCCCTGCCTGGCAGACATGCCGGGCTCTGAACAGAAAATCTTACCAAGACTCACAGTATAAAACTGGGAACACAAATGACTGCCTGCAGTGGATGTGAAGCGAACCAAGGAAAAAATAATACAGATAGAGTTTCAGAATGTGGGGAAAAGTAGCCATATTCCAAACAAAGACTTTAGAATTCAACTTAGAAAGGCAAAACCATTTCAGCCAAACAGTATATATCCATAGGCTGGGGGCCCAGTCTGTAACCCCTAGAAAATTATTAATGTTCTTCAGAACTCTCCAGTGAATCTGCAGCTGCCTCTAACCCTGGAGGA
>NW_011888786.1:5622200-5628289 GCF_000151845.1 Pteropus vampyrus
GGAATGAAATGAAGAGATGTAGAGAGTATAGCGCTCCATGTTTTATTAAGGAAGTAAAGGTAGGCAACATGCATCAGGCATCCTAGGGCAAAGGGGGAGCATGCTGCACACAGCAATGATCAGCTCTGGAGATCCAGGAAAGGAATCAGAAGTAGGAATTAGAATGAGAGATTACAAAAAAATGAAAAAAAAAAATGCTACATACAGTGAAGATCGAAAGGGTAGAAATCATAATAAAGGACAGATAAGCAAAAAAATATAATAGGCTGTAGAAGTTCTTAGAGCTTTTACCTTTCTTCCCAAAGCTATCCTCAAATGTTGTTATCTGAATAGAAAAAGGGAGGACTGAAAAAATAGCATTAATAACTAATAGTTACAAAAATTTGCTTGGCTGGCTAGCCCTCGCCAGGTGTTCCAACTAGTCTCAACCTATCTTTGGAGATATTCTAAATCTGAGGAGGGAACATGAAAGAAGACCCCACTCTTGCCCATGCACTTGGCCATGGTTTTGGTCTCAATCTTATCTAATCTTTAGGGACTGGACTTAAAACTGTGACCTTTTGTCTTTCAGGGCTGGTTTCTGACCTCTATCATCAATGCTCTCCACACCTCTTTTGATATTTGCCAGCTCTCAGCCTAGCTGTGGATTGTTGTTTGTTTAAGACTCTGACTGGAAGTTTCACTAATAAACTTCCTACTATTCCCTGCCTGGCAGACATGCCGGGCTCTGAACAGAAAATCTTACCAAGACTCACAGTATAAAACTGGGAACACAAATGACTGCCTGCAGTGGATGTGAAGCGAACCAAGGAAAAAATAATACAGATAGAGTTTCAGAATGTGGGGAAAAGTAGCCATATTCCAAACAAAGACTTTAGAATTCAACTTAGAAAGGCAAAACCATTTCAGCCAAACAGTATATATCCATAGGCTGGGGGCCCAGTCTGTAACCCCTAGAAAATTATTAATGTTCTTCAGAACTCTCCAGTGAATCTGCAGCTGCCTCTAACCCTGGAGGATACTTTTCATATAAATATATGCCATAAATTTGCCAGTTTTACTCTTTTTAAAAAAAAACAGACTAAAAGGCTTAAGTTGATTTTCACTACAGATTACAATACCTAAGCTATTTTTCTTAAAATATTGACACTAGGGCACAAAGGTCGGAGGCTGGCCCACTAGGGTTACATCGTGCAAAGAAAATCAGGGTTTGACTCACCCAGAGCCATTGTCAATGCTCAGGAATATTCTGAGGTTGGTGCCTGTCCTTTTTTTCTACTGGGCAAGCAGTAATAAAAATTAGAATAACCTAAGAGGGCATAAATTTCTATAAGAATGGCAAAAGCACACATGTAAGAAAACCTTGAAGGGATCCTCACTAATTAGGGACTGCCATTGGCCACTGGACACCCCAAGGACTTGGAGGCCCGGAGAATCTTGCTCCTTAATTGTGAGTGCTGGCTCGTTCTTTGCTCTCTGTCGCTATCTTCATGCAGATGAAGTTCCTGTATCCCCTACTCATATTAAGATGTGTCTTTTATCTGGAATCATTGGTAGCTTTCTGTCAATCAATGTCACTCAGGTAGCAACTGCCAGATTAATTATTCACACAGAGGTACAAATGGTATATAATTAAAAACTGTTTGCTACTCATCGTTTAATGACTTTAACCAAAAGTTCTCTTCATTTCATCTCCGGGGTAAGAAAAGAAAAACACCTTACAAATATGTTAATGGAGGCCATAATTGGCCAGTATTTAAAATCAGTTCTTCCATTTGTTTCTCAATATTTTGCCTAGCTATCCTGCACCTCTGTGCCAATTAAAAAACAAGTTTATTAAATATATGCATTCTTTTTTCCTAGTAAAATCTCTGAGTTCCCAAAGCACTACAGAAAGGGGAAAATATTTCTGATTTTCAAGCTGTTAGAGAGGGAAAACTCATTATGTAAAGCTTTTTATGAAATCAAAAAATATATTCATAATATCTGTTAATTTAATGTTTATTCATACCACTGGAGCATGACTCCTGCATATAAAGAACGATAAGATTTGCAGTGAAAAAATAATTGAATAGAGACTTTTAAGAAACTGTAAACTTCTCTATTTTTAAATATTTGTAAAAATACAAGTTAATGCCTCAATAGAAAGCATCAAGTTTTAAAATAGTCTGAAAATAATTTATGCCAAAGAAAGGGTGAATGTCTTCACTGGAGACTCGCTAAGTTATACCTCCATTGTCAGGGCAGATCCTAGTTAGAAAATTAGAATCAACTTCTGACTGCAATCTGTATTTTATATTTCTACTGTCCTCACTCAGAACTTAATACCTGAGAAAACTTTCACATATATTAGATAAAAATATTTAATCTGTTCATGTTTTTGTTTAAGTATTTAACAGTCAATGATAGCTCTTATATCATAGTTTAAATGAGATTTTAAAAGTTTGAGTTTAACCAAATACAATACCAGCATTAAATGATTCCTTATGTGCCATGCAATACTATAGTTTCCAACATATTTTCAGCTATATTTTTCCACTGATGATGTGAAAACACATAATTATAAACACTCCAAATTAGACAGTGTTAGTCTCTGTTTTAAAGATTAGGAAAACAGATTTAGAAATTCTGAATTGTTCATAGATAGTGAATTATATATCATACACCAAGTCAAGTCTGACTGCTAAACAGTTATGAATTGGAATGATAGTAAATGGCATCATTCTACTTGCCAGAAAAGGTATTAAGCGTAAGACATGTATTATATATAAAGAGATTTTATCTTTGAGGGGGAAAAAAAGCCCTATTTATCTTTCATGTTTGTATCCTACAAAGCCCAGCTTAACATATCATACATGGTAAGTATACTCAATAAATGTTGAATTTAAATTGCTATTCTAATGTAATTCAGTTCTCTCTCTCTCTCTCTCTCTCTCTCTCTCTCTCTCTCTCTCTCTCTCTCATTCACTTCTTTAGCATATGATGGTCCTCATACTTTAGCTTTTAGTTTTGCTTTAGTATTGACTAAGAGTTTAAATTCTGCTACTCTCAAAATTCTTTTCAATTGTAGCCTATAGACCACGTTCGAGGAGTTACCAATAGTTCTTTGTTGAGGGAGCAATGTTCAGGATCACTCAGAGTATTTATTGAGTCACAGTGGAATTTGAAAAAGAGCCCTCCTCTCTGCTCCATCCCATCAAGGTGAGAGAGGAATGATTACGCATGCTTGCATACAAGCCTAGACTCTGTGCGGACACAACATGTCTGTCTCCTGGGTCGCTCACTGCAAGCAGCAGTTAATCCTTTCCTTTTATCTGAGAGGTGATGCACTGTGGTAGATAGGGCCCCAGCCATTGGTTCAGACAAACTCAAGGAACTTCAAATCCTGCCTCCAGCATTTACCAACAGTGAATCTGGGCAAGTGACTTAAACTCTCAAGTCAGTTTCCTAATATATGAAAGATGAGCATTAATAACTAGCTCATAGGGCTCTCATGAGGATGGAATGAGTTATTATTCATAATGTCTTTTCATAGACACTTCAGAAGTGTAACTATTATTTTTTCTCCATTTATAGACACTAAATTAAACTAAAACTGTATTATTAAATACATATACTTGTACACTAGGTGAAAATGTTACTGTGACTCCAAATAATAAGTATCAAATAAATAAACTTTAACATTCATTCTTAACCTGAGATTGGATGATTCTATGACTCACATTGATTTACTGCTGTAGATTGAATATTGGTGTTCCCCCAAATATATGTTGAATATATATACATATATGTATGTGTGTGTATATATATGTATATACATATACATATATATATATATATACACTCTATATATTCCATATATTGAAACATAATCCCCAAGGTGATGATATTAGGAGATGGGGCTTTAGGAGGTGATTAGGTCATGAGAGTAGAGCCCATATGAATGGGCTAATAATGCTCTTAGAAAAGAGAACCCAGAGATCACTCATGACCCTTCCACCATGTGAAGACACAGTAAGAAAACAGCCCTCTATGAACTAGGAAGTGGGCCCTCAACATAGACCGAATCTGCTGGCACCTTGATCGTGGACTTCCCAGCCCCCTAGAACTAGGAGAAATAAATACCACTCAGTCTATGGCATTTGTGTTATAGAAACTCAAGAGAACTAAGACATTTACCTAATGTGCTAAAGAATTTTGCTAAATATTGTCAGTCGAACATAAATCATCTGTCATGACCAAAGAGTTATATATCATATTTTAATAGATCTAAAATTCGACTCTTGAAATATCAGTACCAAAATCTTTGGAAATGATAACCATTTTTTTCACCAGAATCTTAGAAAATAACGAATCATTTTTTCTTTTTATATATAAAAGAGAAAGTATAAAATCTGAAAATGAACATCTATTTCAACAACTGAGAAGAAACAGTAAAGTAAAAAACTCTTTGACACTGTAAATTGAATGTCAACTTTCTTATTTATCTCATGTTATTCCCACCTTCCTACTTAATATACTCTCTTATAGGCTTCGAATGACTCTAACATGCCAATGACATCATAAAAAATAGAACATCTTGAAATTGAGACTAGAGTTTCCTTCCTGCCTGCTTCAAAGTTGCCTAACTTTGTGACGAAGTAACTGACAATGTGGAAATAAAGCCATGCTCACATTAGACTGGGCTTAATACATATTTAACTAAAATGATTTGATGTTCTAAATAATTAAGCAGCAAATCAACAGCATTTTCTGGGAAAAACTGATTTTTTAAATAAATGATCATAGCTTTGTTGGTTCTCCTTTGCTAAGCACTAAAATGATGATGATGATGATGATGATGATGATGATGATGATAATGATGATGATGATGATGATGATGAAAAAAATAATACATATTACACAATCTCTATGGATCTGCAGTACTATTTAACTGCTTTGTACCTCTGATTCTACATCTGTAATATTCGGATAATAATAGTGCCAACTTCCACAGGGTGTGCTGAATGTTAAGTAAATTAGCAAATCAGCTGAGCTTGACACATAGTAGGTACTATCAGATTCTCTGCTATTGCTGTTATCTCATTAATAAAATCTAAGGAAGTGGGTGTGTTGCTATCCCAGTTGTGTAGTTGTGGGTGTCAAGCATGGTAAGGCTGACAACTCTCTCAAATCAATGCAGGGAGACATCCTTGACCTTGAATTTGAACCCCAGTCCACCAAACTCATGTATTCCTGGCCTAACTCAGAGCCCTCTCTCAGGCAAATGAAAGAAGCTAGCAGAGCTACCCACTGCACCATGAACTATCAGTGACCTTGACAGAGGAGGTTCTGAACAAAGGCTTGGTCTGCTGCACTCCTAAGTCTGTTTAAGTGTAAGAGAAAGAAGTGATCTGGACACACCTGTCAGTTAAATGTACTTAAAGCAAAACTCTCAAGCATTCCAAATACTAAATTATAGAGGAGACAATGGGCATCATCAGTAGTAGATACCTGCAACTGAAAAATGACTGTCTCTGTGACACAGAAAATCATTACAATATCCAAATACCAATTTATAAAGCCGAAGTGATCATGGCTGTCAGGGTCTGTTCAACTCAGCCCTCTCTCTCAGTTTGGAATGAATAACTGGTCAGTTAGACCACAGATGAGAGACTAGAGTCACCAGATTCAGCAAATAAAAATACAGGCCATCCAGCTGAATTTGAATTTCATATAAACAATGAATACTTTTTTGTTTTAGTAGAAGTATGTTCCCAAAGTTGCATGGAGCATATTTACACTAAAGCACTATTCACTATTTACCTGATCTTCAAATTTAATTGGGTGACCTGGATTTTGCCTGGCAACCTAGTATGGGTCTACTTTCAAAAGTTCTTTTACAGGTCTGAATACTTAAGGAAGGAGGTTGTATGGACTGAATATTTGTGCCCCACCTCCAATTCACACATTGAAGCTCTAACGCCCATAATGATGGTGTTTGGAGATAGGAGCCTTTGGGAAATAATTAGCACTAGATGAGGTCATGAGGGTGAGCACCCCGTGATGGGATTGGTGCCCTTATAAGAAGAGACATCAGAGAGCTCACT
>NW_011888786.1:5629574-5636870 GCF_000151845.1 Pteropus vampyrus
TTATTTCTGATATGTGAAACTATTTCTGAGTTTCTACCTCTTTTTAATCTAAGAGGAAAACAAGAGAAAGATTTTGCCTAAAAGAAATAAAATTACTTTCCAGGAATTTCCCATAAAATATTTGCAAAAACATAATATAAACAGAAGTATGCTTTATGAAATTTAACTTAGGCCTCCTAGATGTTGATCTTTTCACTCCAAGGATGATTTCATTTTAGCCCTCAGCTTGTAAGCACAGGATAATTTGTTTGCTTGGATTGTCTGTTGAGTCTAATAAAGGCTGGTTGTTAACAAAACCTTTCAGAACATGATAATGGCTTTGAAAAGGTACATTTATATAGTAAAAGTTAAGAGGAAAGGATTCTTGGGAGAAAAAGCTTTCAGAATTATACAAAGAATGAAATTTACTCAACTTTTAAAGATCCGATGGGAGAGAATATGTATGCAGTTATGCTCGTTTAACTGACTTGGGCTGACCTTTCCCTCCTAAAATAGATATATTTTACATAAGGATGGTATATATCGGTTTATTATAAGTTACACAAGCCTGGTTTCCTCTGTGAAGTATTGCTTACTTCATTTCAAATTCATTATTGAATTTATGGATCCGTTGCACTTTTTTAGAAAGAGATATTTCCCCAATAGATGCATTTGACTTCCTTTCAGCCTGCTTCCTCCTCTTCTCCAAAATTCTAAATTCTGACTTTCAAACATGATTTAATGAGCTGAGAGTAGGTGTGCTCCTGTCTGTAATTACCCAATGCGCCAAGCATACCTCTATCCTGCTGAGTTGCAATCATCACTCTGCTTGGCTGTAGCCCCGTGCTAAACCACGAGTTTCTCAAAAACGAGGCCTGGTTGTTATTCCTCAATGTGCATGAGTCCTAGCACATGACTGGAACTCTATAAATGTTCAATATACAAACAAATAGAAACTTTAAAACGAGCACTATGACCTGGGCATTCAAAATGCTAGAGGCAGTAAAGTGTCTGAGAACAAGGCAGTCTCTGCAGACAGGTTTCCTGGACTTAAATTCTCATAGAAAATATTTCATTCCATCTGGGGAAATATCACCTTGAAAAGTTCTGTTATCTTCTGGCACTTTGATATCCTTTTAGACTAACCATAGTTATACTTATCCTTTTTGCTTATATCCACCGTGCTCCTATGTTTAAGGTCATTTCTATGGCAACAGAATGGAAACAAATATCTTTCTACTAATATAATGAGTAACACAAGATTAACACTTTTAAGTAAATAGAAAATTCTACTATATATACCAGATTATCATTGAACTTGATACTATAATAATTACATGATTACTCGCTTCCATTTGATTAGCACTTGCAAGTTGACAGTACCTTTCATATAAATGGTCTTATTTTAAATGGCACATAATTTTAAATTATACATTGTATAAATATTTGGTGTTTTTAGAAAATCTGGAGCATAGAATTATATAAATTAAAGAGGTAAAGTTCCAATTGACCTGACATAATAAAAATTCATTTTCTCAATGCCTCTCCAAGGTGTTCTGTGGGTCACAGGTCAGAAAACTAAGCAAGAGAATAGAGCTGACAGATGCTAGAAGGATTTATCAGGGGGGTTGGGCCCCAGAGCAGTGCAGAAGAGAAGAGAAGCCTGGATGAGAAATGGAAAATTTATTTTAAAGGAAGACATATTGTGTCAATAGTTGTCACAAGGGACTTGGGAGTTTAAGCATCCCAAAAGAATAATAACTCAATGATCAGCTTCATCAAATGTAACTGATTGTATTGGATCACTGAGGCTAATGTAGAAGAAAATTATCTGGGGGAATTAACTAGCCTAGTTTCATGGTTCCTTAAGGATGCAATAATACCAACTACTCTCACAACAACAAGGAGGCTGTCAGCTACAGACACTATAATGTGAAATGTCCTTATTTGATGTCCTACTAGAGTCCAATTTGCTACTAGTGTTCTTAGACAAAATATATCATGGGCACTATAGTGTTTTACTATCATACTTTAATTATCAAAAAATAGTAAGATGTCCTATTGTGAGATATTAAAACTGAATGTGGATGATGACATTATAACTTAATTTAAAAAAAAAAAAAACAAAACCTTTAAATTTGGAAACAGTTACATAACTATAAAATATAGAGAGGACATTTCTGTCTTGGGTCCTGTCTGGCACAGCACACACGACAATGCTACACGGAGTTCCTAATGTTTTCTGTCAGCAAACTACATTTTCTTTTTAAATACCTTTCAAATTCACCTCCTGTCCTTCATCATCACCATGAATCTTCATCATAACTTCTATTCGACCAAATCTTCATCATATCAACTGAATCTTCATCATAACTTCTATTGATTGCTTACTCTGTGCCAAGCACTGGACTCATTTCTACATTTCCTGACTCTGTTGGTTTAGTTTCAAATCATCGAGTATCCAGTTTATTGCAATCATTTCCTTATAGCTGTCCCAAAAACCTCCCTTCTTACTGCAGACACAATTGATTAAAAAAAAACAAAAACAGATATGACTGTAAACCTTTCCTATTTAACAACCTCTTCATTTCTCTAATAAACATTTCCTTCTTTACTAGGTTCTATGCACCTGCAAAAAAGAGCCCAAACTTCTTGGCATGACATGAAAGGTGTTTCTAGGTTTCTAGGTGTTTCTAGGTTTTACCTGATGTATTAAGTATCATCTTCTACTATTGTCCTCACCTTTCGGAAATAACAAATCTCTTGTAGTGCCCTGAACTCAATATGCTATTTCACACTCCCATGTCTTTTCGCACCAACTGCTCATTGTGAAATGTCTTCAGGTCCCTAGTTCACCTGGTGACTTTTTACTCAGCCTTCACGGGATGCTGTAATACTACCTTGTGAAGCCTGCCTTGTTGTCTTCAAGAAGGTGGATGCATTACTTCTGTATCTTATTCTTTTATCCTTATTATTATTCATTCTTCCATCATAAGGTATGTATTCATTCATCACATGATTATTTCCCCCATGAAAATATGAAACTCTCAAAGGTAAATGTTCAATAGACAAACAAATAGAAACTTTAAAATGAGCACCATGACCTTACTCAAAGGTAAGAGTTTCATATTTTCGTGGGGGAAATAATTATGCAAATAAAACTACTGCAACCTTTAATGACTTCAGGGCATGGGTCATTTTCCTTATCTTTCCAATCCTTTCTTATATCCTCAGTTAGTTCTGTGAGCTTTCACAGTTATGATTCTTATAACATGTGGATTCTATGCTTCGCGATGGCCTGTATTACTGCTACACTTTAGCTGTCAACCAAACTATACTTCAAACTTCACAAATGCTCTTTTATCACAAACTCTAATTTCCTCCTCTTTTCGTTTCATACAATTTCTCTTCTTGAAGCTAAGTAATTCAAACAATATCTACCTAAGGGCTTACAATGAGCCAGGCATCACGCTAGGTTCAAGACATACAAATAGAATAAGAATCCTGTTCTCATGGAGCAAGAGGAGTTAAAAGTTAATGAGAGAGGCAGAAAAGATGAGAAAATTCACTGTTATACAAAGGTCAGATAAGTGCCACAGAAGGGTATGGAGAGGAGGTGGTCAAATTCCAGAGCAAAGAAATATCTACTAGATATTTGAGAAACATCCTTCAAGAACTTCCAACTCAAGATCTTCCAACTCAAGCACAAATTAAAAATGGTTCCATGTTCCTGGGGGCCCCCAAATGGCACATAAAACCTTTACTATCCATATCACACAAGATCTTATAGTTACTGTTATCACAAGCTCATATCTATTTCTAAATGTTAAATTACTTTAGCAGATTGATTTAACATTCTTTGGGTTACAGACCTTTATAAAAACCTTACACATAGTTATTTGAAAAATGTATACCTAACCATTTTTAAGCACTTTGGTACAAGCTTCCTCACCCAAAAAAACTCCTAAAGTTAGTTTATTATACCTATTTCACTCATGAGGAAACTAAAAATTAATATCTACATAATTGGCCTTTGTTTATCTAGTTAGCACATAAAGACCTAGGTTAAAATTAAAGTATAGTAGAGCTTTCTAGCTATTCCTAAAGATTATTTTTTGTTTCTTCCTGGATGCATAGCTGGGCTACCTTTACCAACCTCGAACACAGTTGGCTCTGGCCATGAGACTGAATTGTAGCCAATGGAATGTAAGTGAACATGGTGAGTGATACTTCTGGGTCACTAACAATAATTTCCCACTTTTACTCCTTTGTGCTCAATCCCTTTTCCAGGTGACTGGGATGTCAGTGTTTTCTAGCACAAATTTGAAAGTCAAGTGTTGAAGATGGCAAAGCCACACCATTAGCTTGGGTCCCTGAATTACCATGTGTTAGGGAGTTACTCTGCCAACATGAACACAATTAAGTGAGGGAGAAATAAATCTTTGTGTAATGTTAATAACAAGGCAGACTCTGTTTACAACTACAGATTAACCTACTTTCAAGAGGCACTAGGTCAGCATTTCTCAAAAATGTTGGTCTCAGAAGCCCTTGACACGGTTAAAAATTATTAAAGACTCCAAAGACCTTTTGTTTACATGGGCTTTATCTGTTGATATTAGCATGTCAGAATTTAAATTGAAAAAATTTTAATAATATTAATTTCAAAATAACATTAATAAACTTGCTACATATTCATGTAAATATTTTCTTTGAAAAATAATTCTATTTTCAAAAAAATAGTAATATTCTTTTATATTCTTGCAAATATTTTTTTCAATGTCTGGCTTAATAGAAGACAACTAGATTCATATATTTGCTGATGCATTTGCTCTGTTATAACATTACACAGCATGGAGCTGCTGGAAAAACCAGTGTCCATTTATAAGTGAATGGAAATGAAAAGGGAAAATATTATCATAGTTTTACTATAAAAATAGACTTTACTTCTTAAGCCACAGGAAAGCATCTCAGTTCACTGATCACAGCACAAAAACTAACGTACTAGATCCCTGACAGTAGAGTCTCCAATTTTATTCATGATGTAGTACTCACATTTCTTATGAAAGCTATGGATTTTTTTTCTCCAGAAAATGAACATAAAATATGCAAACATTTTACTCATAATTTTAATGGTTTCATGAAACCCATGAGATACAGACTGAATGTTCATGTCCCCCCAAATTCATGTATTGAAACCTGTACCCCCAATGTGATAGTATTTGAAGGTGGGGCATTTAGGAGGTGATTAGGTCATGAAATTAGAGACCTCTTTTATAAGGACACTAATAAAGGCCTCACTCCTTTACTCCTTTACTAGTGTTCTTATAAGAGACTCCAGAAAAATCCCTCACCCCTTCATCCTGTGAGGACTCATGGAGAAGACAGCTGTCTATGACCAGGAAGTGTGCCCTCATCAGATACAGAACCTGTGGGCACCTCAGTTTTAGATTTTTAGCCTTCAGAACTATAAGAAATACATTTCTGTTGTTTATAAGCCACCCAATTTATGATATTTTGTTACAGCAGCCCAAACGAACTAACATGCCCAAGTCTTGTTCAGTGGAGGTTAAGAACTCTCTGTAGGGCAGAGGTCATGTTTTTTTCACTTTGTATTTCCTGAAAACTACACACCTTATAGGTTATATGATTTTAATAAATACACACTGTAAGAGAAAGCATTAGAACCGGAAGGATCTTTAGAGATGATATTGTTCAAATTTCTCATTTTTACATTTAGACCGAGCAAACCTGAGAAAGATATGGGACTCCCCCAGAGCCATAATGAATGTGATAAACAATGTAGACACAAAAATAGAGTCTGCAAAGTTATCACACATTATTCATTCATGTGGGTTATTTTAAAACCCGAGGGAATATAAATCCATACCTTCAAAGAGACAAAAAGGAAATCTATTTTTAGAATTTTAGAACTTAAGGAGATGTAGAGGTCATCTAAATAAATTGTCTCATTTGTATGAAAAAGCTACAGGGTCTCAGAGGAATAAAATTACTTCTCTAAATTCACCAAATGATAAAGACCTGATTTACCAACATCTAATCAAGTGCTTTGGCTTTGAAATAACTCACTTTTGTGTAGTAGGTTAATAATTCTCATTTGAAAGCAAATTAGAAAGAATAGCAACTAGTGTGCTCTATCCAAAAATAAATGCAAAACCAGAATATACCACAATAACCCAGGTTACAAATTTTATTCACTTTTATTCAGCTTCTCCAAACTTAAAACCTAAGAGACTTGAGGCTGGAGAAATTAATAATCTAAAATTCCATATTCTTTTGTCGAAACAATATTAATACATAACGTTATTTTTTTTAAATTGTTCTGATTGATTGGCACCTTGCTCCAAGAAGGAGGTCATGAAATCTAGTGCTACAGGCTTCATAGAAACTTATTCAAATCACTGTAATAGATTTTCCACTCTTGAGAAATGAACAAATAAATGGCAGCATCCTTTCTAATGGCGATTCTTGACATTCTTATTAAAGTTCTGTGTTAAATGCCCAGATACATTAAATTAATCCATTGTTTTCCATCCACATTGGCAGCCCAGAGTTCTGGAGAAGAATGGAGGCTTCAAGGAAATCAATCATTGGAATGTGCTTCTTTTAACACATTATGCTGTTGGCTAATTGGGTTTTTAAATAATCTGATATAAATTTGAACTTGAATTGAAAGTCCTTGACAGAAATATTGCCAAGCAATGAGAAAGTAATATTTTCCTAAGACTATCACTTGCACATCTTGAAAGAAATGACTTACCCATAAGGATTTAATATTTTCCTATCTGAAAAGCTTCAAGAACCCAGGCAGCACTAGAAAATGAAAAATTTATACTGTATGTTGTACCCAGACACCTAGGGTGACAACCACAATTTTTCCTGCTCAGCTGCAGAAAATGACATGTAATATTGATACCTCTTTGAAATCTCCAGGGTCTACTAAAGAACTCCTTCTGTAGAGATAGAAAGTTCACCTAAGAATACCAAAAAAAGGCATATAGCCTTAGTCAAGTCTTTAGATCAGACCTAACTTTATCTTCTAGCAGAAGCTGGACGGCAAAGAGAAAATACTTGATGTTTTCATGATGGGCAAATAAGAATATAATGGAAACCACACCACATGGGTGCAAAGCAAAAGCTACAAAATATTTAATACAAAGCAATAGCAACCCAGAAATCTGACAGAACTGTGAAGTCATGCCACTGATTCATGGCATCATTTTACTACCAACATAATGGTGAGTGACTGTCTTTGTGCATGATATATGGTGATGGATGCTTAGGAAGCATTTAGTAATA
>NW_011888786.1:5638580-5652192 GCF_000151845.1 Pteropus vampyrus
GAGGGAATATAAATCCATACCTTCAAAGAGACAAAAAGGAAATCTATTTTTAGAATTTTAGAACTTAAGGAGATGTAGAGGTCATCTAAATAAATTGTCTCATTTGTATGAAAAAGCTACAGGGTCTCAGAGGAATAAAATTACTTCTCTAAATTCACCAAATGATAAAGACCTGATTTACCAACATCTAATCAAGTGCTTTGGCTTTGAAATAACTCACTTTTGTGTAGTAGGTTAATAATTCTCATTTGAAAGCAAATTAGAAAGAATAGCAACTAGTGTGCTCTATCCAAAAATAAATGCAAAACCAGAATATACCACAATAACCCAGGTTACAAATTTTATTCACTTTTATTCAGCTTCTCCAAACTTAAAACCTAAGAGACTTGAGGCTGGAGAAATTAATAATCTAAAATTCCATATTCTTTTGTCGAAACAATATTAATACATAACGTTATTTTTTTTAAATTGTTCTGATTGATTGGCACCTTGCTCCAAGAAGGAGGTCATGAAATCTAGTGCTACAGGCTTCATAGAAACTTATTCAAATCACTGTAATAGATTTTCCACTCTTGAGAAATGAACAAATAAATGGCAGCATCCTTTCTAATGGCGATTCTTGACATTCTTATTAAAGTTCTGTGTTAAATGCCCAGATACATTAAATTAATCCATTGTTTTCCATCCACATTGGCAGCCCAGAGTTCTGGAGAAGAATGGAGGCTTCAAGGAAATCAATCATTGGAATGTGCTTCTTTTAACACATTATGCTGTTGGCTAATTGGGTTTTTAAATAATCTGATATAAATTTGAACTTGAATTGAAAGTCCTTGACAGAAATATTGCCAAGCAATGAGAAAGTAATATTTTCCTAAGACTATCACTTGCACATCTTGAAAGAAATGACTTACCCATAAGGATTTAATATTTTCCTATCTGAAAAGCTTCAAGAACCCAGGCAGCACTAGAAAATGAAAAATTTATACTGTATGTTGTACCCAGACACCTAGGGTGACAACCACAATTTTTCCTGCTCAGCTGCAGAAAATGACATGTAATATTGATACCTCTTTGAAATCTCCAGGGTCTACTAAAGAACTCCTTCTGTAGAGATAGAAAGTTCACCTAAGAATACCAAAAAAAGGCATATAGCCTTAGTCAAGTCTTTAGATCAGACCTAACTTTATCTTCTAGCAGAAGCTGGACGGCAAAGAGAAAATACTTGATGTTTTCATGATGGGCAAATAAGAATATAATGGAAACCACACCACATGGGTGCAAAGCAAAAGCTACAAAATATTTAATACAAAGCAATAGCAACCCAGAAATCTGACAGAACTGTGAAGTCATGCCACTGATTCATGGCATCATTTTACTACCAACATAATGGTGAGTGACTGTCTTTGTGCATGATATATGGTGATGGATGCTTAGGAAGCATTTAGTAATAGCTGTTGCTATTGTTATTTTGTTTTTGTTCCTCGGAGTGACAGCGAGAAGGGAAGCAAACCAGTATAGTATATTGATCAACTACTAAATGTCAAAAACTTGGCACTTTATACCAGCTTTATTCTCAATAGTTGTCTAGGTTGGGTATCACTATCTTCACCTCAGAGATGAAGAAACAGGTTTCAGAGAGTAAATACTTTGGGTGAAGTTTTGCTAGAACTGAGATTCAAACAGCACAAATGATTACTCACACGAGAAGCACCATGTTGAGCAACTTACATGGATTGTCTCAGTAAATTCACCCCATAATGTGACGAAAAAAAGGTCCTGATATTATACTCATTTAAAAAATGAGGAAATAAAAATTTTAAATTGTTTAGATATTTGCCACTCATGCATAGTGAGTGGCTGAATGATTATTTGAACCCAGAGTGCCTGGTGCCAGAAGTCTATGCTTGTAACCGCCATCCCATAGAGTCTAAATTTAATGCCCATGCTCTACACAAATCGGAACAACAACAACGACAACAAATAGTGAAATTAACACTCCATTTTCATCTCTTCCTCTCGTCTAATTCGTAAAACACTGAGGCAATATAACACGCCAATGCCTTTCGAGGTTCAAAAGATGCTAAAGCCAAACTTAAAGGTCCATTTCAACTGCTGAAGGAAATGCTTTCTCAAAGAATGAAAATGCTCCTAGAGAGCAGAACTGCATCTGTCTTGATGGATATTCATGTAATAAATTCCCCAATCAGGATCAAATCAAGACCGATGATATAATTCATCAGCAACCCAAGAGACACTCAGCATGGAGTCAAAGGCAATTCAAAAGTAATTCTACATGCCTTGTATATTCGGGTCTGTTTCAGGTGGCATTCAATGCACAGTCCATTTCAATTTTTTTTTTTTTTTTTTTTTTGACTGTGCTTGGTGAAGGCTGTCCTGTTTTTTTGGCATCCTTTGGAAATACGACATAAAATTTTGTAACCATGAACAAGAGAGTAGAGTCGCATCCTGCTATTTTCTAATGTTTCCATATTTTTTATTGCAGTAATGAAAGCTCTACCTTTACAAGGCAAACTGTAGCATGGTCTTGGCAACCTCTCCTGCAAATACAAGCACAACCCCAGACAACTGACATTTCTTGGGCACCAGAGATTTCAATTTCTGTACTGTTTTTTGGAAACGCTGTTCTAGCTTGTTGAAATTGAGGCTTTGACAGCAAAACAAATCTGCTGCAAGGAATGTAGCACATTTAAAAATGCTACATCTAAACACATATATTCTCTGTGATAGCCCAGGATGTCTGATTACTTGAACGTGCAAGACAGAATTTCACCAGTCTTGAAAGAACAACCCTCAAGGGAGACTCTCTTTCTCTTTGGCACAAGGGAAACAAGTCACTGGTGAAAATGTAGCAAAGCTAGAGCTTATAAAGTATTCCAGATGTATTCTGATATCATTTTTTGAATAA
This sequence comes from Pteropus vampyrus, assembly GCF_000151845.1. NCBI lineage: Eukaryota > Metazoa > Chordata > Mammalia > Chiroptera > Pteropodidae > Pteropus > Pteropus vampyrus. Next base: position 5,641,507 of record NW_011888786.1, read on the forward strand.
CCTAAAGTCACTGATGTACTGGTTAATTGTGAGTGAAGAATTAGCTTTAAAAATAAAAAGGAAAAATAATGCGATGGGATTTGATAGGCCATGGACATAAATTCTTCTGCTGTTTAGCTGGGTTTTGAAAGAATGTGATATAAATTTGGTCATGAATTGAAAGCCCTTGACAGAAGTATTGACAAGAAATGAGAAAGTAAAACGACTTGGATGCTCAAGATTTTCCAGGACATGAAATGATTGTTTGAATTTTTTCAACTGCATTTGCTCCTATTTCCTTACCTTGCCAATCAAATCAAGGCTGCAGGAAATGCCATCCATTAGACTTAATCACACTAAGTTTAAATTACATTTATCTATGCAATTGAAGAAAAATACCAGCAAAACTAATTAGAGAGCTGCAAAATAGCAATGATAAAACTGAAGCACAACAATAGGACAGGAAACTCCTATGAAATTAAGAATAAAAAATATATATAATTGTCAGTGAAAAGAGGCAATCTGTGTCATTAAATAATTTTGAGGAAAGGTAATTACCTTCCCATCAATTTTTTTTTATTGCATCTAAAAATTCTAGAGCTCTCCATGAACTAGACAAAACTTTAAATGATGAAACATCAATCTGTCAAGAAATATTGATAAACTATAAATGAAATTTCTTCTTGGTTCAAAGACAATATAAGCAAATGGTAGGAAATTTTATAACAAATTTGAAAGTTAAAAATACTGTAAAATATTGTATACCCCACTGTACATAGATGGAAAATGCCTGTCTCATTCTTTAGTTTTTCTGGTTCTTTGAGGATTAAACAGAGTATCTTATTCAAATTCGAGGATTCTGCCAGTTAAGTATGTCTATTCCAGTCATGAATTTTGGCCCTGAGGAAACTGCCACAGGATGGTTCCAGGACCCACTGGACCTTTAGATGGACATGAGCGAAAACTCTGTTCATCATGTGACCTCCATAAGTCCCCACTCAGACACATGGACCATAGTGATATTTGGGATCTCCTGGAATTAGTGTCAGTTCAGAGACAGTGTCCAGTGACAAATACACTCCAGCATTTCAATCTTCCTAAGCCTTTGAATCTCTTCCTCTACAGAACATCAGGCAGGTCTTGCATTTTAAATTCATTTACTGTGGGCCAGCTTTTGGTCCATGTTTCAGACAACCAACCAATCAAACTGTTAGGGTCCTTCCTAATTTTCTGAGCTGTACCATTAAGTCTAGAATCTCTGTCTGGTGGGCCTCTTTGGATTTTGAAGGCACTATATTACCAATCTGGGTGTGCTCCTCTGGCCAATTTACCAATAGACCCAAAAAACTGTATTGAAGAACCCAGGTATGCAACTCTGTGCCCAGCAACATGGTAAATATAAGAGCATAAGACATGGCAAAATGATATGTGATTTATTATCCATCACCCAGCTATGGTACCCCTTACTCTCTCTCTCTCTGCGTGTATGGTATTCCCTTCAGTACTATATACAAAGTTACTTAACACAAGTCACTAATTATAACTATAATCAATCACTCATCATTCGATTACCGAGTGCTTTAAATTTGAACAACTTTATTCTCTTACCAAATAGCAAATTGGGGAATCAGATTTGAGAAGGCACAATCTTACATGAAAAGGTAAGGGTTACATCTGCAATTTTATTTTCTCCTAACTTCTTATTTCCATTCCTATTCAGAATCAAATGAGCTAGGGAGTTTTGAGGAAAAATAAAACAAAATAAAAGGAAGGAAAATTTGAAGCTGCTCGAGAATTGTAAAGTATATTCTAAAACAAAAATAAATTTTGCTTTTTAAAATATACAATTAATAATAACTCTCTAAATCTCATTAAGTTGCTATTTATTTCATATCTTAATTATATCTTAGCTAACCATTATACTATATTTATTAACATACTAGAAAACATAATACACACATAAACACACATTTTTTTTAGGAACACTCAAATATTTCCAGGACTTTCTTTCTAATAATAAAATTCTTGTGACTTTAAAAATTTTTTTCATTCAATCTTTTTCTATCTTGACCCAAATATGAGACCAAGAAGTAAGCCTGATTGGGGAGGGGTGAGGGACCTCCCACGAACCTTTACTCTGTGCTTACTTTAGACCTGAATCCTCCTCATTTTATTCTTTTTCTCCAAAAAGATCTAATCTTATAGATTACTACTGAGAAGTGTAAATTTGACTGAAAACTCATGAAGAGAGAAAAACTGAATTCACTTTACACATCGCAAAGAATCAATCAGTCAAATTCCTCTTTGAGATCTCAGTCCTAGTGCTCGGTCCTCCTCATCTTCCTGCTAGCTCTTCATCTTTTTCCCAATCGCCCCCTACACAGGATGTAGAGTAAAAAATCTCTCTTCTGTTCTCAACATTTAACCTCCGGCCATGAGTTTGTCTATCTTACACAGCCACATCAAGATTCACAATAAAAAGTCATCTCTTGTTCCTCAAACCTGTTCCTTGGGTTACCATATCAATAAAGGTTTTCAAATAAAAAGTAGATAGACTACTGTCCTATATCCCCTGTGTCTGCAAAATGAAGTAAACCATGTAAAAATATACTCCCAGGTGTTCATTTGTCAAGCAATTCTTACTTTAAGTTCATTAGGCTATAATACCACATTTTTGTATGCACCAAGTGGCATTGTTTTTTATGTAAAATGATAAATATGCAAAGTGTAAGATCTTGTAAGAATATGCTACTTTTCAGAGAGTAGAGATTCCTAAACTATGCGGAGCTCTGTAGAAATGGTTTAGTAATTCCTCTACTGTTGTAAATTATGGAGGAGATGTACTTTACAGGCAGTTATTCCTTGCCTAAAGCGGAAAGAACTACCAGACACACCTTCTACATTCCCAGGCTCTGAAACACAACTGTGTTCCGACCAGTATTTCACATCGATTTCAAACAGGAAGGGCAACAATTAGAGACAAATTCAACAGAAAATAAAAATTGGCTGAATAATGGTTTGTCAACATATTGGTTTATTTATAGACCATTTCAGAAGAAAATCTTGGGATCATGCATTTTCCTAACCCTAGTAGAAAAGTAAGGTCATCTAGACAGGGGAAATTCTGTCATATTTATCACATTTATTTTCCATCTACATTAGCGAGGATAGGCCCTGCACATCATAGAAAGTCAAATATTTATTCATTTGATTATGATGTGATTCTAAATCCCCACGTTTGCTCAATGACATATACCTTCTTCCTCCTGATTAAATCTTTTATAGAATGCTACTTTAATTGTAATTAATATACTCTAGCTTTTGTTCAGTATTGACTCGATAATGGCTTAACATTCTCAATCAATTTAAATAGAAGGTAGAGGACAGGAGGTTGACTTGAAGCCTTCCCTAGCTTACACTTACACTTAAGGCTGAAGCAATTTTGCTTCTAAGTGACCAGATACTTTAACTCACATTTATTTTTCTTTGGCAATCAGGTATACTGGAGAGATAACTGTCAAACCATATTGGAATGGCCTGGAGGAAAAGCATCAGAAAAGAAAGATCTCACAAAGAATACTAATACCTTAGCCATGAACACAGGGCTAATTTTTTTCCACTATCATTCTTGTAGTCATATGAGTGATAAAACAGTATTTAGAATTGTCATCAATGAAGCCAAGATTTTATTGAAATTTGTGTTCAACAGAAATATGCTAAGTGCCTACAAACATTCAATGTATTTATACTATATACTGAGGATACAAGAAGAGATGAAAATTGTAAAGAAATAAAACAAAGTATGAGAATTGCAATATTATATAAATATGTTCAAAGTAAGCACCTCTCTTGGGCGGTAAAGAGATCATGAAAAGAATGGGATGTTTTATAGGGATGTCTAGTTATCCTACATCCAGGATGTTTTCAAGCATATGCTACATATGTTTCCTTATCGATAGTGTATTAAGAATTTATAAGTATTTATTGGCTATTTCTGTCTTGTTCCTTTTATCTTTTTTGACAGCCCCTTCTTCAAATGCCTATGTTTCTCAGGTAAGATGAAGATAGTCCTTTTTACTTGTACCTTTGTAATGTGACATTTTTCTCCAACTGCACTTTGTGGGTTTTTATACCACTCTGAACTGTAGAGCTGAATCAATTGTGAGCAATGTGCTAAATGTCCATCCATAAAGGGAAGCAAGATTAATGACCTCTAAATGTGAATGGGCAAAAGCAATTTATAAGAGTGAGTGAGGGTCATATTTTATCACAGCAGGTACTTTATTCCAACTTTGCAAACAGTTACCAAAAGTGCACACAAGCACAAATCTTAGCCTCTCCATCTCCATGCAAAACGATTGTGTGTTCTGGACAATTGATGCCTACAATGTGTTAACCCTGAACTCAATCTTCATATGTTAATGAACACTGAAATAGATTGCTAGAGTACTCCTTGAAGCAGAAACCATCAGAAAAAGCATTTTCCTTCCTAAACCACTCCACGGGGTCTATACTTCACCCAGCAAGAAAAGGAGCATCAGATTGTGTTTCTCACTATGTGGAAAACCCTTAGTGAATGCTCTACTAATTTTGTAGGTTTTAAATTTGCTTTCACCTTGGACTTTGTCCTTGTTCCACTGAACTGTGACTTCTATCAGTGTATTATATGGTATTCGTTTTTAATTTTTGGTAGTCATAGTAGAGGGTTTTATAAGGTATATAAAATCGTAAGACACTGGTAAAATCTTTCTAATACAAATCATAAAATAACTAAAATAAAAGCAATATTCCTTGATATTGGGTCCCCATTCTTCACCTCAATGGTAATGCCTGTAGTATATTTTAGGCAAAGTCCATTCTACTACCAACTAGATGAGCCAGGTGAGTTACTCTACATATGCACATTTGAGGTCAGAGTAGAAGAGTGAGACATTTGGAACCAAAGCCGTGGCATATTCATTATCTATTGCTGCATAACGAATGATCTAAAACTTAGTAGCTTAAAACAACATGAATTTATTATTGCTCAGTTTCCACAGGTCAGGACACCAGGCACAGAATAACCGAGTTCCCTGCTAGCGGTCTCAAAGGGCCAAAATTATGGGGTCAAGCCGGGAGCTTGGAGTCCTTATGTAAGCTTGCGTGGGTGGAGCAGAATTTAATTCTTACAATTGTAAGACTGAGGCACCTATTTCTTCGCTGGCTGTCAATATGGGGCCACTGTCAGCTCTTTGAGGCCATCCACAGTTTCTTGCCATATGCACCCCCCCATCTTCAAAGCGAGCAATGAAGAATCTTCCTACTGTTGAATCCCTCTCCTATTGTGAATCTCTGCTGCCAAAAGAACCTTGCCTTTTTAAGGGCTAGCTTGATTATGTCAGTCCACTGAACATACTCTCCTTTCTTAAAGTTAACTATGCCAAATAGCAAAATCTACTTATGGGAGTGATATTGTGATATCACATCATCATCACAGGTCCCTCTCACAATCAGGCAAAGGATATTATACAAGGGCTTGAGTCTTTGGGGAATCATCTTAGAATCCTGTCCACTACAGAAGGTATTGAAGGGAGAATCACAAATAAGCTATTATCTCTAGGAGGGCTGTCCAAAAAAGTCAGGGAGAGAGCATTTCTGGAAATACAGATGTCCGCCTGAGGGATGAGTGAATCTTAGTTAAGATTAAGGGTTAAAACAGGATGTTTTGAGCAAGAAATGACACAGTTAAAAGTATTCTATTTTATAATAGTGAGAGAAATGTAAATATTTGCAACTTAATCATTTCCAAACTGAGGAGATTCTAACACAGTATCTTTCTGTGCAATTTGGTGACCAAGCTATAAAGCCCAGAAAGCCTAGGTAAGGTCAGCTTATGAAATATGATGGATGCTGAATGAGTCAAAGGTTTCTACACTGTCAGCAATATCCAAAGAAACTTCTGGATTTTTTTTTTTTTTGCAAAAACAAAAGAAAACAGTAAAACAAATAGCCAAATGGAGCTTCCTCAGTATCCTCAGTATAGATTGTCAATTATGAGAGCTATGGCTGTAGACTCTCTAGGTTTGAATCCCAGCTTTCTTACTTAACTAGCTATTTGACCTTGGAAAAGTTATTTAATTTCATTTTGCCTCACATAACTTAGCTGTAAATTGGGGGATAAAAAGATTTCAGGTTGAAATGATTATAGACATGTAATTGTTAAATGTCTGACATAATATGCAATAAAAATCAATCATTATTATTACCATTAATTTTTCGTATTTCTCTTAATCTGATTCAGAACTGAAGTGTGTATATCTTGGTCCTACAACTGATATCTCAAAACTCCATTGGATATGGCTATGTCACATCATGTAGTTATTTGCTCGTCTGTCCATATAATCTTCTGGGTGGTAAGTTTCCTTAAGGAAAGAGAGTCATGCTCCTCATTGATCTGTAGCTCTAGGTCCACAGTAGACACTTTATAAATATGAGTTGCTCGAATACCACATCTGCCTTAGCAGGAGAACACCTTTGCAGTATGAGTTTGTTCTGGCAGACACCGCCAGCTGCCCAATTTACATTCCGCCTTCTTATGAACAGAACCTGGATTTTGTTTTGGGGAGTGATGTGCCAGGCTCATTGATCCATCATCCCTTGTAATACAGTTCTGTTCAAAAGATGTAGGGGAAACTACCTGGAACTTTCCTGTCTGGAATGGGGATGTGATGTGGGAGGCGGAACAGCCGTTTTATGTCTTTGAGGCATAAACTAGAAAAGACACAGACTAAGGATGGCAGTGTGGAGAGACATAAGGAGCCTGGGACACTAAGGATTTGAGAATCTGCTGCACAAATGCCAGACAGAGTATCCTTGTACTTCCTGACATGTGAGGAAAATAAATGCCTATTTGGTTAAGCTACAACAGTCAGATTTCTGTTAAGTGCAGCCAGGCACAAAATTTAACTGATATATCAGTTTATTCAACACTGAAGGCCAAAGATCACCAAAGAGCTTGCAGAATACAGTTAATCCATATTAATGCCATCTTTCTGCCACTCAATGATACATAATTGGATATAGAGCCACTGTACAAGCAACTCAAGTGGGGGTGAGAGGAAGCAAACAAGAAGGACTCTGCCGAAGGATATGCTTAAGCATAACTTCAGGCAATGTGGAGCAATCAACTATTGCTGGGCAACAGAGAGAGGTTTCAATTTAGCCTCTCATTCTGCATATGATGCCACATAATTCAATCAGCCTGCTAGGGAAAAGGGAACCACAAACAGAAAAGCGTAAGTGTGGCTACAGACCTCAAAAGGATAATAGAGGAAGAGATAGTCTACAAAGTCATCATGCATTAGCTTTTTTTTACCAGATACACATGAACATACACACATATCTGTATGCTGCAATGTGTGTGCGCTTATAGATATACATTAAGCTGTTTATCACTGAAATTCAGAATATCGTAGCTGTTAAGGACACAGTGCTAGAGCAGATTGCCTGGCTTGAAATTCCACCTTTGCAGTTTACTAGCTGTGGATTCTCATCTTCAGGCTCCAATTTTTCCATCTGAAAATGCTTATAATAGAATCTACCTACAGGATTAGTATAAAGATGTTATGAATTACTTAATATGCATTACATAGGATAAGGCTTGGCACAGTCATATATGTGTTAGCAATATTTTTACAGTGTCACAGAAGTAATGTGTTCTCAATTGCAAATGTATAAAATAGGGGGTTTATAAACACATCTATTTCTATATAGATAAATGGAAAACCCATTGTCCTGATATCGGTAATGCTAGTTTACATGTTGAAGATCCTCGTGAATTTTAAAAAGTACCAGCAGCATCAACCACAATCGCTAACACTTACGGAATATTCACTAGGTGCTGGGGCTGTGCTTGACACTTTATGTGGATTTTTTCCTTTAATCCTCACAATACCCAAAGAATGTAATATTACCATGAGCCCTATAAAGGACTAATAACTTGCCCATGGTAACGAAACAAGTAGTCACAGGAATTGGAATTAGAATCCAAACCCAATTCTCTCAATCTCCAGAGCTTGTATTTGTATACTTGGTGCTGTTATTTTTATCTTCATCCTATTTATTAACTTAGATAACGTGCTACACCTAAAAAGAAAGAAAAAAACCTTATTTGGGAGACTCAAATAAGTTTCTATCAATACAGGAAAATACTGTTGAACTAATTTCTACAAACAAATTTCTTATTTGCCATTAATCTCTTCTATTTACATCCTAGACTAGTAATGCTTGGAAAAATCTTAGAACAAAGAATAGCCAGTTTTAAAATGTAAAACCTTTAGTATTTGGTCAAGCAAATACTGGATTAATGACTACTTTCAGCGCATTCACATAAGAAACAGTCACTTTATACTAAGAGGGTACAGAATGAAATTCAACAAACCTCCAGAATACTCACATCCCCCTCAAAACCAAGTAACCATCAGAGCATTATATAGTAAGTCACCTTGCTTGCTACCTACTGAGCATGCTCTTTAGTTATTGTTAATTTAATTGTGTTAATCATGTATCTAGTCCAAGGGCATTTAGTCTAAAGGGTGCAATGTGAAATTCATTCTACACCCTGCTCATGATGGTGGGTTTCCTGGGACAGCGCTGTACCAGCTCAGAGAAAGGGACATATTTTTCCCACGTGGCATTAGGGGGATCTCTTCTAAGAAATGCCTTGTGTTCAGGTCTGTGCCATCTTGTTCACCATTACCCAAGTACCTGGGGAAACAGCTGGTGCATAATAGGTGCTAAACAAATGTTTGACTTAAAAAACTGACGGACTGGTCTACAGAAGAAGAAAGGGAAAATGACTCCTCGCCCTTGCCTCCTTCTCTGCATCTTGCACAGTTCAGGGCTGAAGCTACTTCCTAGGATATCCTCACACAGAATATCTATGCGATCTCATAAAATGGAAGGCCAGGGGTCCTAATGTACTATTCCATCCAGAATGCACGAGTAGACATGGGCAGCATAACAAATAATAAGATTGGACCCCGTGTGAGCAATCTTTTGCATAATAAAATCCCACATGTTAAAATGCAGATTTATTTTAAGCCCTGGAAGTGCTGACCATATGCCTCGGTGGCTGAGGAGATGGCTACTTAATAGATAATCTGCAATGCAAGCCAAAGAACTAATCACAGCCATCTGATCATCATGCCCCATCAAAAGCCAGAAATGAGAAGCCAGAGAACAGAGCCACAAACTGTCAACCCATCTCATAGGCAGGGAGACACCAGGAGCCTAAAGGGACAGGATGACAAAATGAACATCTCCCCACCCTAACAAAAATAACAAAATAACAACAATAATAACAATACAGCTCCATTTGTTTGCTATGAAGCATGCAATCCACTAAACATGTCCCACTGTAACCTCTTATAACCCCCTGTCACTAGGAAAGTTGATGAGGACATTGATACCCCAAGAGACCAGGATATTTTCCAAAGTCTACATCCAAAAATGTGAGGTCTCTACCCTTAGCTCTGTTAAGAGTCCAGGCTTTTGACTACTATCTCATAGAACATGCACATCATAGATGCTAACTACGTATTTATCAAATAATCATATGAGACAGTGAAATCAATTTTTTGTTATTAAGTTAAATTAATAGATCAGGGTGCATAACTTTTAGCCCCACAATGTATTCTTTAATGTACTAATCATTACAAACGGAATAGCTCTTAAAATGTCTTGGAAATTTCTCAGCTGTCTCAGTAATTATTAGAGAATAGTTTGTCCTTTACCAATGACTGAGAGTCATGAGCAACGCTGCATGTCTTTGAATTCCTCAGCCTTTGTGTTAGTTTGCTAGGACTACCATAAGCAATGGAATAGCTTAAATAATAGAAATTTATCTCAAAGTTCTGGAAGCTAGAAGATCAAGGCATCAGTAGCATCGATTCCTTCTGAGGGCTGTGAGGGAGAAGCTGTTCATGCTTCTCCCTGGCTTCTGGTGGTTTGCCTGTCACCTTTGGTGTTCCTTGGCTTGTAGATGCTCACCCTATCACTGCCTTTATCTTCACATAGCACATACATCTTTTTCCTGTGCCTGTCTGTGTCCAAGTTTCCCCTTTTCCTAAGAATCCTAGTCAGATTGGATTAGGAGCCCATTCTACTTCAGAATGACCTCATCTTAAATAATTACATCTGCAACAATCCTATTTCCAAATGTCATAGTCTGAGTTTCTAGGGGTTCGAATGTCAACATAGAATATTTCAAGGATACGATTCGACCCATAGTAGTCTTATAACTGGACCTTTGTACCAGCTGCTCTCCACACTTAAAATACTCTCCACCCCCATCATTGTCTCCCTGTCTCTCATGCACTTTTCAATTGGCTGATTAATCACTCAGGTCACCACTACTATTCCCTTTCCTTCAGGAAGCCTTCCATGACCCAGCTCAATAAATGTCAGCTAATATTATGAATAATAATATGGATAACAACTGATGATGATGACAGTCACACTGAGCAGTCATGCAGGAATGACAGAAAGCACTACTGAGTCCTTTCAATCATGCTCCATGATCATTTGCTTCTCAGTTCTCTTACAATCTTATTGTATTTTTTTTTTTCAATTAAAAATAAGTAAGGCTGCTCCTGAGCATGAGGTGCTATCTCTGTTGGTTTATTATTTTCTGGTAAAACCTTGTTGTGAGAACAGATGTAAAGGCCT
>NW_011888786.1:5654937-5659615 GCF_000151845.1 Pteropus vampyrus
AAGGCATCAGTAGCATCGATTCCTTCTGAGGGCTGTGAGGGAGAAGCTGTTCATGCTTCTCCCTGGCTTCTGGTGGTTTGCCTGTCACCTTTGGTGTTCCTTGGCTTATAGATGCTCACCCTATCACTGCCTTTATCTTCACATAGCACATACATCTTTTTCCTGTGCCTGTCTGTGTCCAAGTTTCCCCTTTTCCTAAGAATCCTAGTCAGATTGGATTAGGAGCCCATTCTACTTCAGAATGACCTCATCTTAAATAATTACATCTGCAACAATCCTATTTCCAAATGTCATAGTCTGAGTTTCTAGGGGTTCGAATGTCAACATAGAATATTTCAAGGATACGATTCGACCCATAGTAGTCTTATAACTGGACCTTTGTACCAGCTGCTCTCCACACTTAAAATACTCTCCACCCCCATCATTGTCTCCCTGTCTCTCATGCACTTTTCAATTGGCTGATTAATCACTCAGGTCACCACTACTATTCCCTTTCCTTCAGGAAGCCTTCCATGACCCAGCTCAATAAATGTCAGCTAATATTATGAATAATAATATGGATAACAACTGATGATGATGACAGTCACACTGAGCAGTCATGCAGGAATGACAGAAAGCACTACTGAGTCCTTTCAATCATGCTCCATGATCATTTGCTTCTCAGTTCTCTTACAATCTTATCGTATTTTTTTTTTTCAATTAAAAATAAGTAAGGCTGCTCCTGAGCATGAGGTGCTATCTCTGTTGGTTTATTATTTTCTGGTAAAACCTTGTTGTGAGAACAGATGTAAAGGCCTAGTGTCACACTGACTTTCTTGCCACATTCTATACTTTGTGACTGATCCCAGGCAAGGCAAAACATATCTAATCCTCTTTTCTTCATCTCTAAAATCAGGATATAAGTCTCCAGTTGTAGAGTTGACATGAAGATTAGAGAGACACCTGGGAGAGTGAATCATGATAGGAATTCAGGTACTTATTATTTGATAATTATTATAATTAGGATTATCATTATTATATAAAATTAGTTTTACTAATGTTTATTTTAGTCCACAATGTTTCTCCTAGTTAGAGTACCAAATGTAGGAAAGCAAATCTGTAGGTCTTATTTGCAACATGAGAAGAACTAGACTCTCTGAGGCTCTTTCTTGGAGTTAATATGTGACTTTCAGGCACAAGCCTGTGAACTCTATTGAGACACCATGGAAACACTTTGAGCTTGCCTTTGTCCATTATTTGATGTTTGGTGAATCTTTAGCACAGTGTTATTAATGTATCATCAAATATCTTTAAACTTAATTGTACTTTAGATATACAAGAATCTAGATAAATAGTGAAAACAAAAATATTCCTACAACTATCAAATAAACTTTGCAGAAGCAAACGTTTAATGATCTCATTAAACACATTGTCCTCTTACTTCTTTGGGAGGTAAATTGACTGCTTATTTAACTTGAAGAATCTACTGCTTTATCTTAAGTAAAGTGACCTGTGCTGTATTGTATACAGAAAGACATAACAAAGCTATAGCCTACAAAGAGAGTATCAAATAATACATATTCTTTAATACAACACGCATTGGCCTTGGGGGTGGGGTGTCACAGGCGCTAGATTGAGGGTAAGAGGCCCAAATTCCTTCACTGTCTCTTGTGAAATGAATGAGTTGGTCTAAATCTTCTCTTCAGCTTCCGGACTGTAAGAATCCTATATGTGTTCTCCAGTAAGAGGTTGTTAATTTAGTGAGATTGCAACACTCGGTGTGCAAATGTATCCTACTGACAACGCTGAATTAGCAAATAGAACAGTTCAAAGTCTTCTCAAAATAATGTGTATAATTTATATGCAATTCACAAAGGAGTCCATCGATTATTAGATTAGCCTCACAAATTTCACCTGAAAATCTTTTTGAAAAAATTTAAGTCTGGCTGCTTGGCAGGCAATTGGATAGTTTAATATAATGAAGAGTAGGTACAAGAAATGAAACAAAAATTATATAGCTAAGCTCCTCGTTTTCAGTGGAAAAAAAAAGAGTAAGATATAAAAACTGTGTTGGATGCTGTATTTTGAGATGAATGTAAGTAAAAAAAGGAAATTAATGAGCTAGATATTTTACCCTAGATTACTGACATATATAGCAATTTATTTCTTAAAATAGTTTCAAAATACTATGACTTAATGTTAAAGCAAATTTAACATTCCTTGAAGCTTGAACATTTCAATACATTACACTAGAAGCTCATTATAATATTGGTGATAATATATATATATTTACATATATTTTAAATATAAAAAAAATATATATATATATATATATATTTAGACCTATCATTGGGTCTTTTATGAATGCATTTGATTGATTTGGTAACTAAAGAACTATAAAATGGAGTTGTCTAAACCAAGGGTCCCCAACCCAAGGGCCGCGGATCAGTACCAGTCTGTGGACTGTTAGGAACCAGGCCACACAGTAGGACATGAACGGCAGGTGAGCAGATAAAACCTTCATCTGTATTTGCAGTCGCTCTCCAGTGCTAGCATCATTGCCCCAGCTCCACCTCCAATTGTCAGGCATGAGATTCCCATAGAAGTACTGGTCCCTGGTGCCAAAAATGTTGGGGACCACTGGTCTAAACTATAATTCTCATAAATAGGAAAGATAATGACATATTTATGTTCCAAGGTATAATGATACCTCACCTTCATGAGCTGACAATACCACTGAGAAAAGAACACGCCTAGTCTGCAAATTATGATCACTGGAATCAGTGATTGATTGTTTGACCAATTGATTCTTTCATTCATTCATTCATTCATTCACTGATTTTTTTTCAACCAACCACTTTTATGGAGAGTGCACTACATGCCTGACATAAAGAACATAAAGAAATGGATATCACAAGTCACAATTCTGGAAATGCTAAAATCTTGCATCGTCAGGAGGTCAGGTGTCTTATCACATTTTACACTCAGAAGTTGGTAATGGAGGATTAAGGTGCTACATTTCCTTTAAAAATTGGTAATCTATGTATGATTGGCATTTTAGCACACATATTTAGTTTACCAGAGCATCTCATTATCTAACCATGTAAGATAGAAGATAAGAATAAAAAACTAGGTAATAATTCAATATAGATCTACTGAACTTAAAAATGATTTTTAAAAATATATTTAAAACCTGGATCCTGGCTGAAATTTTATTCTAAACACTTTCAACCATCACTTTTTTTATTCCATTTTTTTTTTAGAATTAAAACTTTGTTTTAGAGTAGTGTTAGGCTCACAGCAAAATTGAGGAGAAAGTACAGATAATTACCATATACTCACTGCCACCCCACATCAAACATATCCTCCCTTATTATCAACATCCCCCACCAGAGGGGACATTTGTTATAACTGGTAAGCCTATAAGCACACATCATAACCACCCAAAGTCCGCTGTTTACATCACAGTTCACTTTTGATGTTGTAAATTCTACGGGTTTGAACGAATGTATAATGACACATATCCATCTTATGGTATCACATGGAGTATTTTCAATGCCGTAAAAATCCTGTGTGCTCTGCCTATCATTCCTTCTCTCTCCCCAAATCCCTGGCAGCCACTTATTTTTTTATTTATCTCTATTGTTTTGCCATTTCTAGAATGCCGTGTAGTTGAAATCATACAATATTTAGCCTTCAAATTGACTTATTTCATTCAGTTATATGAATTTAAGTTTCCTCTATATCTTTTCCTGGCTTGAAAGCCCATTGTTTTTCTTAGCTCTGAATAATATTCCATTCTCTGGATGTCACACAGTTTACTTATCCTTTCACCTACTGAAGGACATTTTGGTTGCTTTCAAGTTGTGACATTGGTAACAAAAGCTGCTAAAAACATCAATGCAAAGGTTTTTGTGTAGACATAAGTTTTTAACTTCTTTGGGCAAATACCTAGGATTGCAATTACTGAATTGCATGGTAAAAGTATGTTTAGTTTTGTAAGAAACTGCCAAACTGTCTTCCAAAGTACCTGTATCTTTCTGCATTCCTACCAGCAGTGCATGAGAGTTCCTGGAGCTCCACATTCTCATCAGCACTTGTCATTGTCAGTGTTCTGAATTTTGGCCATTCTAATAGGTGCGTAGTGGTATCTCATCGTTGTTTTTATTTGAATTTCTCTGATGACATATGATGTAGAGAATTCTTTCATGTGCTCATTTGTCATCTGTATAACTGCTTTGGCGAGGTGTCTGTTACAATCTTTGGCCCACTTTTTATTCAGGCAGCTTGTTTTCTTACTGTTGAGTTTTAAGAATCCTTTGTATATTTTGGATATTAATCTATTTTTAAAATCTTACATCTCTTCATGTGGTCCTGTAGAGCACCCAGATCAATCTTTTTCAAGTACGATTTTGACCATGTATTTTTTTGGACTAAAACATTTAATGGTCACCTTATTGGTTTCTTATATAAAATAAAGACTCCTTTGTCTGGTATTCATACCCATTCCATTTCTATCTTCGTTTCTCCTTCTCAGCCTTAACTTCTATTATTTTTATACATCGAATAAACTTTATGAGCTAGTTAGTTCCCTAATCTGGGCATTTGGATCATAATTGCTACATTTTAGGTACTTCTGAGGATTAAGGAAAATGAAAACTGGCAAACAGTAGGTACTCAATAAATCATAATTGTTCAT
>NW_011888786.1:5662040-5664694 GCF_000151845.1 Pteropus vampyrus
TGACATTTGCTTTATTTTTGTTAAGACCTTTTCCAGTAATGAAAAACAGACCTTCTCTTTGTTTCTATGTAGTCACTTTCTACTTTTTATTTTTTGTCCATAAGTTATTCCCAATGTTACATGGCTTACTATCTGGATACATGTTTCTCTTGTCACAATCCAAGACAGATATTCTTCCTTACCCACCAACACCATGAAATAAAATAAACATTGCCACTGGCCTAAAAGATGGGATACCATAACATCTGCCTACAAATAGGTTTGCTAAACAGCATTGGGAGCTTATCTACCATTATAAATGTAGCATTATGTAATCCACCCAGAATAATGATAATAGCACAAAAGCAGCATCAATTAGGACTCTATTTTGTTCTACTTAGGCCTCCTACGTATAACATTATCTTCATGTAATTTTGGTTTGTGGTCTAAAATAATCATTTCTATATAAAAATGATTGTAACAGCTTTGCAGTTACATCTGTGCACTCTTAAAAACCACAAATCCCATACACAGAAGTAAGAGAAGGACTAAAATATTAACCTAGGAAAAGATTCAAGCTGGTATGGCACAGTTTGTTACATCTGAAAAAAAGTAGGAGGAATAGGAGAAAGATTATACCAACATCCTCTAGTACTGTCTATTTTCCAAAAGGAAACTTATACAGTAGCTCTAATAATTTGGCCCACGGGCTACTCAAAAAAGAAAATCAAACACAAAGTACATACATTTTACACTGATAATTTAAACTATATAAAAAAGAAGAAATATTGACTATTTTTTAAATGTTGCTATAATGGCTATCTATTCAGAAAATGTTCCAAAACAGTCTTATCTGGGGCAGGCAAGTAGGAGAAGTTTAAGGCCCTGGAGTGAAGGCTATTTTAGAAATATTAGGGAACAAGAAAAGGCAATTCTTGTTAACAAGACTTATAAAATAATCTCAGATTAAATTTTAAATTGTTAATATAGCCCTTATCAATACTGGTTTCTAACTTACATTCTTTCTTGATCTTTTGGAGATCAAGGTGACATTAAACCCAGGTGACATTAAAATGCATATCAAAGTGACTATCACCTTCTTTTTCAAAACCCTTTTCCCAAAGTATATAGATGGAATTTTGATGATTGTGTCCTGACTATGAAAAGCTGGCGCTGGCCCACCATGGGAGACTGAGGGGAGGGAAGTGTGAGAGTCTGAAAGCATTATGATGTCAGATGCCTCCTTGTCCAGAGCCAGCCAGAATTAAAAAAGGCCATTTCACCTGCTTTCTGCATACTTTCAATGGCTCAGGATTGGTTTTGTAACTGGCTTCTGGGTGTTGCTAATTGAATCATATAGGCCTTGAACCCGTGATTATGACCATGTTTCTGCCTAATACCTTTGAAGTGAACATAACACTGCTTGATTTCTGAAAGGTCCCTGAGAACCCACTAACCTCATTTCAGGTACTTTTGCACTTACTTCGGGACCTCCTCTGACCGAATCCACTCCAGAGAACCTTCACATCTAATAAAATGAAGTCGCTGTGTTTGATACAGCTTCTGAACTCATTCCCACAACACCACTACTCTGTAGGCAAGAAAGCCAAGACAAAGAACATCAGAACTAGCATCCAAACCCAGGTTTTCTGAGTTCATATCCATTGCTAAAGCTCCTAAATTGCAGTGTAGTTCTGTATACAAGTCACATTTAAACCACCCTATGATGCTCTACTGTAAGATTATTCACCGATAAAAAACAAAGACGACCAACCAACCAAACAAACAAATAAACAAAAAAACACTCTCCCTAACCTAGTCCTTAAGCAGAGACAGAGACGGTAGGAAACTGAGCAAGTATTTATTCTTATAGTATATATTTAAGGCAAATAAATATTTCTACTCCTTTTTCTGCTATTTGAAAGCTGGAAATGGCTTATGGTCAAAAAGATTGGATGTGGGCCTACCTAGGGAAATAGTCTAGCAGAGTTATTAAAAGCATAGACTCTAGGTTCAGACAATTAAGTTCATCTTTCAGCTTTCTTATTTACTAGCTATGTGCTGCAGGCAGGTTATTTAATCCCCTGTGTATTAGTTCCTTCCTAGAAATATATACGAGAGACTAAAAAAATGAAATTCATAATAGAAATGTAAGTCCTGTTCCTTTATCTAACCATGCCATCTGTAACACGCTATGAATTAATTTTTAAAATAAACATACTGTGAAGATTTGGGGCCTCAGACAACTTTATTGCATTGTTTTTGTGTTCAAATTTTTATTTTGTTACATATATAATTTTAAAATTATCATAATAATTTTGTGACCGTATTTGATATTTCTTTAATTTTTGATATTCCAAAAGCCCCCCCAAAATGGACATGCTGTGGCTTTACAGACCTTGGAACATTCTGACTTAAATTTACTCATGCTTAATTTCTTCATCTATGGCATAAGCTGGCTACTAATGTCTACCACAGAGTAATTTTTGTGTGTGTGTGAAGATTAAATAAAATAACATGTGTAAAGGATTGGCGCAAGTGGTCCCCCAATCAATTACTTCTGTTGACATTTTTTCAGGGAAAAAAGGACTCTTTTTAAGATTTACTACAGATCATCAAAACAGCCAGTGTATCTCCTAAGTTCAGGAAAGGAAAGATAAGTGAGAATTTTGACA
>NW_011888786.1:5665534-5685035 GCF_000151845.1 Pteropus vampyrus
AATAGAAATGTAAGTCCTGTTCCTTTATCTAACCATGCCATCTGTAACACGCTACGAATTAATTTTTAAAATAAACATACTGTGAAGATTTTGGGCCTCAGACAACTTTATTGCATTGTTTTTGTGTTCAAATTTTTATTTTGTTACATATATAATTTTAAAATTATCACAATAATTTTGTGACCGTATTTGATATTTCTTTAATTTTTGATATTCCAAAAGCCCCCCCATAATGGACATGCTGTGGCTTTACAGACCTTGGAACATTCTGACTTAAATTTACTCATGCTTAATTTCTTCATTTATGGCATAAGCTGGCTACTAATGTCTACCACAGAGTAATTTTTGTGTGTGTGTGAAGATTAAATAAAATAATATGTGTAAAGGATTGGCGCAAGTGGACTCCCAATCAATTACTTCTGTTGACATTTTTTCAGGAAAAAAAGGACTCTTTTTAAGATTTACTACAGATCATCAAAACAGCCAGTGTATCTCCTAAGTTCAGGAAAGGAAAGATAAGTGAGAATTTTGACAACTTCTGTAGACTCCTCCCATGTCCACAGCCTCTCTGGCTAAGATGACGGAATATTTGTTCTAGTTAACCCTCCTCCTTTCTCCTCAATAGTTAGAAATAGTGGGCAGAGAAGCCATAAAAGTTAGGAACAAATGTTTAAAGACAAAATGCACAGACTGAAAATATAATAGCAGGAACGGACATTTAAAGACAAAATGTGGAGACAAAATATTATAGCAGGAGTGGACGTTTAAAGACAAAATATGAAGATTGAGAAGATTGTATTAAGTGGTACATAGTTACAAACCTAACTCTTAAATACAACTGTGAAGTTAGAAAGAAGTCAGGAAAAGCTGAGAAATGGCCACTACTGCTTTCTTCATCACGGCCTCACATCCCCATGCTTTAAACAAACATACATACATTCGCAAATGCCAAAAACCTAAGTCATGGCTCTAAGAAGAATTACAGATATGAAAATTTAAATTTGAGTATCCACATGACAAGTAGGCACGTAGCCAGATGGCCCTGCATGCAATGTAATTTCTTTTAGGAGTGTTATGTGATGCTGTTTGCAATAGGCAAGAAGATAAATCATAAAGGCACGTCAGCCATTTATATCAGCAAAACCTGAGTGGGGACTCCAAACTGTGTTGGATACAGAAGACCCTCGGTATCCAGGTCTTTATTTCTCACTTGTAGGCTCAGCTACAGCTAACTGCATATATCCTTAGAAGTCTATATCCTTCCCCTGACCTTACACGGTGTCCCTTTTGGTCTTGTCACTTTAAGTTATTGTGGATCGAGGAGGGTAAAAACTAATTTTAATATTGGCTGCGGTAAAACATAGATAAAAGATAAATTTAGTAAAATTTATATGGTAAAAGATAGATTTATTAATGTAAAACAATCATCGACTAAGGCCTCTTTAATTTTTTTGGCCGCCATTTTGTTCCAAGCATTTCTCTGGCTGTCCACACACTGCTGTTGCTTCTGCCTACAGAAGAATACCGCATTCCTTTTAAACATTTTACTGGTGCCAAAATAAGAGATTACCTTTGAAACAGAATGCACAGAAATAAAACTGGAATGTTTCAGCTTTGGCACTTTTTTAAGATGAGAGCATAATGCACTTATTGAGGCGATGTTGACTCTCTCTGATTAAGAACAGCTTGATGATAAGATATATGGTACTTTGTCCATAATAACTTTTGTTTTCTTTATGTCGTCAATTGAGCTGGATCTTTACCTCATTAGAACCTTTGCAAATGCATCACTGCAACAGATCATCTCTCCACATTACTGGATCCATTATCTATACAGCAAGTTCATCTAATTTTCCCAGCACTTTATGAGAGAGAAAAAAAGGCCTATTTTCCCATATATCAGGGTGATTTATGCTGATGTTAGAGCCCAAGTATTTGTATTTTCTCTGGCTCTTCTATTTGCTTAACATATGAAGTAGCAAAGTTAATATTCTTCTGAAAAACTCAGCTCCGGTCTCTACTGATTTGAATATAAAGTTCAAAAGGAGATGGTATCTTATAAAGACTCTAAGCTCACTGCATTAAATTAACAATACTAATCTCTGTGTTTCACATGGTACTTACTTGGAGAAGCTCTACAGACATTAAGTGAAAATGCCAAAGCTGTCTTTTAGATAAAAAGCAATAACGTCGTCTATTGCTTCAGGTCTTTGAAAGGATATACTTAACCTAATGGTGATGAATAACGGAGAGGAATCAGAGCCACACAATAGGCTTTTCTTCTCTCTTTACTCTTTAATACCAGAACTTTCTAGACCCCATTGACCTGATGGACATAAAAAAAGGAGAGAGAAGCATAATAAAAAGGAGGGGAAATGGACAACCACTCATAAATGTAAAAAACAAAAACGAAACAAAACAAAACACATTGTCATCTCAAGAATTATTGGAGGGAAGCAAGACAACTATATCGTTACAAAACCCAGTTGTACTCCTCCTGCCATACCTATGCCCAAGGAAACAACTGGAGGAGCGAGAAAAAGCCAAGCCCGGGCCCAAACAATCCTGTTCATGGAATGAAGAGATGGTGGGACATAAAGGAGAAAACTGCAGAAAGCTTTCATGTTTCTATAGATCCATCTTAATCTTTCTGGGCTGCTACAGCGAAACACCACAGACTGAGTGGCTTGTAAACAACAAGCATTCATGTCTCAGAGTTCTGGAGGCTGGGAAGTCCAAGATCAAGAAGTCTGCACACTCTGCGTAGTGGCTGGTGAGGCCTCACTCCCTGGCTCAGAGACAGTGCCTCGCATGAAAGCAGCCAGGGAGCCCTGTGAGGCCCTTTTTGTAAGAGCAGTCATCCCATTTATGAGGGCTCCTCACGACCTAAACACCACCCGAAGGCCCCACCTCCTAATACTATCTCATTGAGTATTAGGATTTCAACATGAATATGGAAGTAAGTGGGGTGGTGGTGGGCAACACAAACATTCAGACCATAGCAAGAATTGAATAAAATTCCTGCTCACCTCACTTTAGCTGTCTTCTTTAGCTGTTCTCCTTTTCACACTTGTCTCTGTGGATAGTATATATCTCACTATATCCTTAAATACTTCTATTCTTGATTTCACATGTTCGCTAATTCAAAACCATCTATTGAAAACCTATGACATGCTGTGTTTGGATTAAAGCATCATGCATAAACAACGCAATCGCCAGCCTTACTGGGCTCGCAGTCTTGGGGTCAGAGTGTGAGATGGGGGGCCACTGGAGAAAAAGCCAGAGAGAGTACCGCCACAACACTGCGATAGAAAGTTGCACAGGGTGCTGTGCAATTCTACTTAAAACAACGTGCCCAGACATGATTTTATGTTTTCGTATTAAAATTTCAAATCCATGATTGCTTATGTTCCCAGCACGGATAAGTCTTGTTTCACAAAAAAATGAGACAACAATTATCGTTTCCTTATTCTATAAGTTGGTGGTCTCCACAGTGAGTGTGGGACAAGATGTGGGAAGGAAATATTATAAAATATCAGGAATAATGTTTCCACTTATTTTTTAAGAGGTAATTAAGATGCACTAACTCTTAATGAGCACACTGATTGGATGTCACTAATTCACAGAAGTGCCTCATGGAAGGAACGCGCTGTAGTGGCACAGGCTGTACAATGAGGCACCATCACACGGCAGTCACACCACTGTTGAGAACAGTTCACACTCAACACACTACAGTGTCTTCTAGTTTGTATGTATGTGGTAAAGTAGATTTATAGTTTGCACTACTTATCATTATTTCATTCCAACTGACTCTCAAAAAGAGACAACAGAAATATATGACTCATAAACAAACAAAACAAAACAAAAACTTGGATTGCAAACAATACTCGCAATGCATGCCCAGGACAAGGACATGACAGAGGTGACCCTTCTGCTCCATGGGAAGACTCAGTTTCAGGTCAGATAGCACATAAGAGAAGCGATGATATATTCAGATCAGATGTGAATGGGCCCATAAGAATGTGAAATTATCAACATGCTATTGGATATTAGAGTTATAATGTGTATCTTAAAAATAAGCCTCATCCTAAATGTATTTTGTGAACTTTTCACTGCTGTGCTAAGGCATAGATGAGATTCACATATTATGATTCAACAAGCAGGAGGTGTGTATATCCACTTTGATATGCATATGCATATAATAACTTTTCAACCATTAAAAGCAAGAATAAAATATACTGAACTTACAGCTAAGTTTGAAACCGAAGTAGTAAGAAAAAAACAAAGTAGAATCATGATTTTCAAAAATAATTAAGAAGGCATAACTGTATTATTCTCACTAAAGTTATTATAAATATTCTGTTAATATTACATACAAGAAGAAATAACTCAATATAATGTTATTCTAACATTTTAATATGAGCAAAATGTTTGAGTTTTGTTAATTAATAAAAGTATTAAAATATTTATTTTATATCCCAATATTTTACATTTTAGATTTGGATATTTTATAATATGCACAATATTTTTGTAGAGTACTCATATGTGCAATTTATAAATAAATAAACACATATTAAGGAGTTTCTGCTATCTATATCTACTTCTCTCTATATTTTTAACTTATAAGGCAGATAATCAACAGTATGATGATGCGTGTCACTGGCCACAGTGAAACACTTCAGACAGAAGTCAATGTTTGTTCTCCTGCTTCCATATAGGAACAGAAGAATGAGCCTGGGAAAACATCGTCATAAATAACCATTTTGTGAAAGGCCAGGTGATTACATAGTCATTTTGTGAAAACATATCTAAAATGAATCAAAAGACAAAGCAACTAAAGAAGATATTACACTTCAAGCTAAATGAGCAGTGCTAGTTCCAACATATTAAGCAGAAGCATGGTCTCAATATATCAACCTTTTCTGAAGAATCCGCCTTAGCCAACTAATCTCTGACAGCTGAAGAAGGATGTGTTTCTCTAATACAGTGATCCTGGAGGGAGGTGTATAAGGTCTGCTAATCAGATTTGACTTGGGAACTAATGTCAGTGCTAGAACTAAAGAACTCTTTTTTTTTTCTTCAATATATGCACATGTCTCACTCTCTGTCTCTCTCAGTCTCTGTCTGTCTGTCTGTCTGACTGTCTATCTCTCTCTCTCTCTCTATACACACACACACACACACACACACACACACACACATATACATATATAATAACTTTCTCTTTTACTCATTTAATTCTCACAAAAGCACAAAAAGATAAAGGCTATTACTGTCGCCATTTTACAGATGAAGAAATTGAGGCAGAGAGAGATTAAATCCCAAAGTTATGTAAGTATTGGTTACAAAACCAGGTTTTGAATAGGCAGCCTGGTCCAGGGTTCATATTCTTGCTAATTATGCTATTTACTAAAGAAGAAACCAGCCTCAGAGAGGTCAATTTCATATGTATTTATAGCACTATGCTTGTACTCCATCACCATAATCTTCCCACTACTCATTTGCCAAACATGAAACTTTTCATAAACATAAACCCCAAAGTTGAAAAGCATTTGGGGTAAATTGTCTTACTTCTTTTTTGTTCTATGTTATGGAAAGGGGATCTATTTGGGGAAAGATGGAGATTTACAAAGTAAAATGTATGAGCTATTAGTCATTGTAAAAATTATAACTTTACCTCAGTAGATATTAGACATTTCATGACAATCTTATTTTAATAATTCTTAAATGTTAAGTCTTCTAATCTTCCATAGTATTTGTCTATGCTGAAATATGTTAGTTTTCCATATACAATATGAATAACTGATAGGATTTTAACTTTCTCATTGGTAGAAAAATAAATTATCTTCACTTAGGATTTGCTACCACATTCAACAAGGCATACATCTTAAATGGGATGAGAATGCAACGCACCAAGCGTATGTCTTAATGCTGAAATATAACATTTCCACTAAATTTAGAGAATAAAACCAATCATATTTAACTTACATTTTGTACCTCAACCCCAACTGATTAAATATAAGTGGATAGAATTTTATGAATGAAAAGTTTTTAAAATTTTTACTAGCTTGTATGTTTCCCACTGGTTTAATCTTTTTTTTTTTAATAAAAATGAAATAAAAAGAGGTTATTCAGTATCATTTTGTTTCTACTTTGTTTCTTACAGGTCATATTCAGAGTTGACTAAGCAACATAAGTGTTCAACAGACTGATTTTATTTTTGTCACACGCCTCATAAGACTGATTTAGAAACCTAAAAATGTGTCACTAAAATATTAAATTATGAAGTCAGAGTTTATTGCACTTCTAAAATCTAACAAGAATGGTTGGCTAAAAAGTAAACAAATATGCTTTAAATGTAGCCAGCTATGTTTAAGAAATTCTTATAGGAATCTAGAAGATTCTGAACTGCCACGATTGATACCATACCAATTTTTCAGAAATCTGTTTTTATAAGACTCTTGCCTAACATAATTCCCATCACAAAGTGATTTGGATCAACTTTAGAATAATAATGGAGGCCCAGTAAATTTGGAGAACATTCCCACCATTGGCACATTTAGAGTCATCTTATGTATGGACATCCATCCTACATCATCTCTGCTTCACAGAGCCTTCAACACATTTCAACTGTCAGCAGGATCCAATTTTACTCTTGGCTATACTTCATCCTCTTTCTCTTGCTAATAATGGATCTATATGATGTATGGATTCCCTTCTGCTAACATTACTCAGAAATAGGGGTGTTACGATGCTTTGAGGTCTCCACTAGAGTACCAGCCTGAACAACCTATGTGGCACGTACATGTTGTGTGGTGTGCTGGGGGGAGGGGAAGGACAAAACTTTAATGGCTTGCAAGAATAAGAATTCATTTTAAAGGTCTAATGATTCTCAGGAGGAGAGTTAGATACCTATAAGATTGAATTATACCCCAGCAATGCCTCTCTTACTAAAAGGTCAGACTTCAAGCAAACACATCCCCCTGCAACCCGGCCCTGAAGCTTGAAGTAAATGAAACAAATTCTCTTGGATGTACCAAGGCGCCTGCAGTAAAGCTGTGAACTTCATAAACCTTCTCTTAGAGCTTCATTGATGCCTACTTAACATACAAAGCAGGGATACAACAGATCTAACTTAAGATACTAGCTCAGTAACATCTGCCTTGTGATCATTGCTTAACCTCTGCCAATTTTGGTTTCCTCCTTTGACAATAACACCCATTCCTAGAGTTGTTGGGGATTTTAACTGATGTAGTAATCTTCTGCTCATAATTTACTTATCAATCAGGGGTGAAAATGGCAGTATATTAAATAAATATTTTATTTTCATCAGCCTACCATATATTTGTTGGTACATTTGTTTTTTAATCTGCTTCCATCTACTTCGGATTCATTGAAAGCATCTTAAGGCTTAGGAACAAAAGGAGGAACAGGTGACTTCTGGAACATCAACAATGTCCTAGTTATCTATTGCTATGTAACAAATTACCCTCCAATTTAATGTATTACACAGTAAACATTTATCTCTGTTTTTGGTGGGTCGAGACTTTGGAAACAGTTTAGTAGGGTGGTTCTGGTCCAGACTTTTTCATGAGGTTTCAGTCAAGACATAAACAGGGCTGCAGACATCTGAAGGTTTGACAGGCTGCAGGCTCTGCTTCCGCGGTGACGCACTCACACGGCTGCCGATGGGAGGGAACCACACCATGTGGGTTCCCCCATAGACTGACTTCACGAAGTGGCCACTGGCTTCCCCACAGAGATTCAATAAAGACTGAGAGTGAGTACAGTGAAAGCCACAGTATCCTTTACAACCTAATCTTGGAGGTGGCATAGGATCATGTCTGCTATATTTTAACGATCACACTCATTAACCCTTGTACTCCGTGAGAGTGTGAACACCAGAAGGTGGGGATCATTGGAGGCCAATAGCATTTACATAGCATCTCACAAGTTATAAAGTGCTTTTCAAAATTAAAACAACGGCATGAAGAAAGCAGATAGTTTACTGGCCTACGGCCATAATTATCAAGAGTGTGTACTCAAAATGACTGAGAAGTGTACGTTATTTCACATTATTTTATTTATATTTTCTTGGTTGTCTTAGTTGGTTAAGATATAATAACTTCTATCCTGCCACTAACTAGCTTAATCTTGAATAAATTATAATTACAGAGCTAATTTTGAATAACAAAAACATAAATAAAATACAATGCTTAATTAGGAGGATGGAAAGTTAATTCAAATAGATTATAACAATAAGAATGAAAATTGTATTTAAAAATAGATCAAAAAAATAGAAATCTCTATCTAATATACCATTATTGAACCTTATGCCCAGTCCAGTGTTCTAAAAATTTAACTTATACCTCTGGCAAAATTTTACAGAATAAATATAAAAACAAGTGGGAGAGAAATGTTATTTAATTAACTATCTGGAAAACCATCATTCAAATCTTGAGTCAGCAATTAGTATAATACTAATGTACTGTACAGACTGAACAAGCTAACAATAATGGGTAATGAACTATACTCCTATATTATTACAAGTAAATAGCTGACTTTAAATCGTTTTTTAAAGCTGATATCAGCATAAGTATTAAATAGTATCTAATCATTATTTGGTCCATCATTTCTACTTGTCTGAGTTGTAGTCAGTGCTACCGAAGAATTAATTAAAGTTTACAGAGACGTTAACCAACAAATTATTGTACCTGTGCTTTTTATACATGGTTTTAAAAATCCCAGTTCAACTCATTTTAAGACTCAAAGACATCAGCACATCTTCCTATGCCTTGCAGGGAGCATTCGAAAACAGAAATGAAGATAAAACTGTGTCCTATCAGCAGATAGAATCTCTTAAACACTTTGGCATTAAAATTTCTAACAAATCAGATTTAGAATGGAGAATATTAATGCCCTGTCAGCAGAGTTAAAGTAATACTTACAGCTTTTTGTTATATTTATTGAGTTTATTTAGAGCCTCATCAAAATCTGTTCTTAGAGTAACAACAAGAAACTTGATCATGATGGACACGAAAGTTCATAGCTCAGGACAGATTGTGTGTGTGTCTGTGTGTGTGTCTGTGTGTGAGTGTGTGCGTGTGCACACACATGCACCTTGCACTTTCCTACCTCTTCTACTATATCATAAATGTGGGCGTTCTCTACATCTAATTCAAATAAGCTTTCAGGAGGGTTAAACTGCTCTGTATACTTCTGAGTAAAAGTAACTTTGAAGAAGTAATTTTGTATGTTTCTTATTGGGGCAATTTAGCCCCTAATGGTTATGATGAGTGGGTAATGTTCCTTAATCGTTCTGAATATTACATTTTGATGACAGTGTATCATCACCTTTGCAAGTTATCTTAGAATGCAGAGCTGCAGTACACTTAGCTCTTCCCAACTCTAATTTCCCTTATGTACCTTTGAGACATGAAGCTTGGAATATCCTTAACCAACAAATCAAGCACAAGAACTTGTATTCTTGCTCTTACTCCAGGGCTTTTCACCCTATACTGTACTACTTGCATCTCAGGATATGACGCTTTGGCCATGTCTAGAGAAGTTCTGAAGCTGTCATCTGTGAACCCCATTCATGGATGTGCCATATCTGTGTTCCACCTAGTACCTCCCTCATGATATTTTTTACTATATCTGTATAACCTCTGAATTAATGATTTTAAAATAAATCAGTTTTAGCTAAATAAATGTATTATAAAATGAAAAAAATTCTCATAAGAAGAAAATTATTATTTTGCTATAAATTGAAGAAATCCACAAAAACACTGTCTAAACAAAATCTGGCTATGGTATCAAAATTTAGATTTATACTCGCCTTGCTGAACCCTGAGCCTCAGATAAGCTCTCCTGTTAAAGGTGTTTAAGTGTGACAAAGGTATATTTGTGGTAACTCGAGGATGTCCACTGATGCTATCAAAAGTCTGAAAGGAAACATTAAACAGGAACTCCTTCCTTACTATGTGATCCGGCTGCTCTTCAGTGGGAAGTCTGAGTGTCAGAGAAAGTCAGCTTACTTCTATCAATGTAAGCATCACATACTGGCTGATGGACTTATAGTCCAGACTCCAACAGAAAGAGAAAGGGGGTCTTAGCCTGAGCTTTTAACCTGAGCATGGCAATTAAATTGTTAGTTAAATCTGGTCCAGCAACAAAGATATGCTGAGACAACTATGCCAAGCATCATGGTGCTCAATGAACTTAGCCTCCTCTGCAAAATGATGGGAATGGATTGAAGAGGCACTGTCTCTCATTTCTTGACTTTGGAGCTGTCTTCACCAGCTTTTTTCATTATCGACATTTGTGACACTTTAATCTCTTCTCAAAGTTAGGAGACTTTTGAGACTTAAGAACCTCCTTTTTAACACATATAAGATAGAACATATGAAATGAATTGTATCATCTTCCTAATTCAGTTAAGTGAATATAAACTTAAGAGTGACATTCCCAAAGTTAAATCATAACCTAGATAAGTCATCCTCAAATCTTGTCTAGAAATGACTCCTCCCTTGGCAATTCTAGTGAGGGTCCTCAACCACCGCTCTGTTCTTGGGAAAGATTGATGATTTTTAGATGAACAGGAGATCTGTTTTCCTCTCCTCAATGCAGCGGAGATATGTCGTGCTTCTTTTAAGTAGTCCAATTTCAGAATACAGCTATGTTGAAAAGATTCTGTCAACAAAAATATATTTATTCAAGGAATGTTGTACTCCTTCATATATAAATAAATCAGCCCTGGGTTTGAAGTCTGGGTTTGTTATGCTATAACTATTTCTTTCTTAAAAAGATTTATACAATTTTAGCTCACTCTTTTCCTCCTTTATTTAGAGTGTTTTGTTTTAGCCTTACTTATCATTACTTACATTTGGAAAGATGGGACTCAATAAGTTGGAAAATATACGTTATGAAACAAATCTGCAAAACTTGGTACATAATACATGAAACACTGAGCATTTCTTTAAATATATCAGCTAAGATTATGTAACTAATGTAGCAATAACAATAAAGGGTTATTTTTAAGAAAGAAGCAGTGTTCTCCATGAAATATATGATTGAGATTATTTAAGGAACACATAAAATTGAATTAAATGCCTTTTGATCCATCCATCTTCCAAAATACACATTGGAAGAAAAGCAACTCAAATATTCTAGCAAAGATAATGGATATCTACAGATGTACTTTAAAACTAAGGTTGAAAATAGCTCGCAGAATAAAAAACAGAAATGTGAAGTTAAAGATTTTTGCTTTTAACCAATAAATGCTAATGAAATAAGTTACAAATGCATATTGGGGCCACTTACAAATGACTAATGGTCTTCTTTTGAGTTCATATTTTAAATATTACACATCCAAAGGCCCAAATTGTAAAACGCATTCAGCCTGATTCACTTGAAGAACTCTATTTTAACTCAACGGGTATATAATTAGAATACTAGCATTCTAGCACTTCGAGATATTTTTAAAGTTGTTTGAAAACTGCTATATTATCACAGAAGGTTCCTTACAGGCATAGAAAATGGAAACGCTGCTCAACGTGCTCAGGCTGCTCTTGACTCTACCTTTTTATTGTCCTCGTCTCTCCATTTCCAGGCCACCAACCAGTATCTCTTGACCTGAGCATCGCAGTCAGTCCCCTGTAGCCATCTGCTGCCAATTGGGCTTCCTAAAATACTGCTATGGCGGTGGTGGGGGCACATCTCTACATCTCTGCTCAAAGGCCTGCACAATATCCTGCCTCATGGCAGTGAATTCAAACCCCACAACTTCCCCCCAGTCCCTGATCTAATCAGTTCTCCCGAACACTCTGCTTCACCAGCGATGTTGTCCCAATCCTGCAACGGCCTCTACTGCTACAGGCCTGGGCAGACCTCCGCTCTTCCCACCGGTTCCTGTCCCGGGCCGCTCTGGCAAGAGTCAGACGGCTTACTCTGGAAGGGGTGGATGGGCAATAGCGTAGGCTTTGCAGGATGAGCAGTTTCCCTCATGACTACTCTGCCTTTCTAATACAAAGCGGTCGTAGGTCATACGTACATGAAAGAGCAGAGTTCCACTAAAACTTGATTTCTAGATACTAAATTCGAATTTCTTCTAACTTTCTATTATTTTTCTGTTGATTTCTTTTCACTCACTTAAAAACGGAGAAAAAATTCTTAATGAATGGACCACATAAAAACAGGTGACAGGCTGGATTTGGCCCATGGGCTGTTGCTGTCAGCTCTCGCTCCACCACACACCTCAAAAGATGACCCAGTGGTCATCATGATTGAATTTAACTCAGGCTCAGTTCCGCTCAGGTCCTCACCACATCCTGTAAGCCTCATATATTCCAGTCCTCTTGATTTCTCTGCCTTTATCTCCAATTACTCCAATTACTCACTTTGCTTTTGCTCTGCATCTGCTAACTGACCTGCTTTCTGTTCCTTAAGGTCTTTAAAGAGGTGATTCAGTTAAATGAGGCCAGTGGCGTGGGCCTTAATCTAATCTTACCGGTATCCTTAAAGTTTGGACACATAGGAAGTTATCAGAGACATGTCCTCTCAAAGCAAAGGCCATGGGAGGACATAGTAAGAAAGGGGCCTTCGGCAAGCTAAGGAGAGGGGCCTCAGAAAAAAGCAAACCTGCGGATACCTTGATCTTGAATTTCTAGTCTCCAGAACTGTGAGAAAATAAATTTCCGTCGATCAAGTCACCAAATCTATGGCATTTTGTTATGGCGGCTCTAACGAACTAACACACACTCCGACGTCCATAGCTCCCCTAAACCCACTTCTCCTATTCCCTTCTCACCCAGAACACTTACCACCCACTAACGTACTATTTAATTAACCAACTTAGTATGATTATTATCCATCTCCCGCTACGTGAAAGTAATGCTCTTGTGTTTACCGATGCATTCTAAGTTCCCAGAATAGTGTGTATCAGAGGGTAGGCACTTGCCAAATAATTGCTGGATAAATGAAACTTGGCAATGCAGTAATCTCTGTATATCCCATTGATTCCCTTCCCCTGTTTCTTTGCTCTTCTTGGTAGGTCCAACCACCAATTCAGCAACTACAAACCCATAGATACTAAAATCCAGCTCAAATGTTTCCACTGCTAAGAATTACTCTTTCGCCACCAACACAAAGTAGACTTCGTCTGAATTCTACCAATACATTGTCTGTACCTCTCTTCTGGCACTTAACACATTCAAACCTGTACTAGGGTTTTTACTCCTTACTCTTACTCCTTAATGTTTTAACTCCTTTACTGGACGTTAAGCTTTTTTATTGAGCAGCTGGTGTCTCATGCATCTTCAAACCCCTCGGCATATCCTCTGAATGTGCCACAAAGACTAGAGTCACAATAAATGTTTAATAAACATTATGAACATCATTAGTATGAAAACAACTCTTACCAAACAACCGCTTTGTCTTACAATTACATCTTAAGTCTATGTTATTTGCATAATTAGCAAAATCTTTGTAAAGTTGACGCTATCATTAACTTCTTTTATAGATGAGGCCATCAAGCCTAAGAGAAACAAAGTAACTTGTCCATAACTGCTAATGATTGGTGAAGCCAGGTACCAAAGACAGGTATGTCATTCTATAGAGGTCAGGATCTGGAATATACAGTCTTGCAAGTAAAAAGAAAAAAAAAATGCTTACGAAATAAAAATTTTCAATATCATGTTACATAGAACAAAAACAAAGGAAAAAGTAGCATTAGCCTAAAATTTTTGCATTTCTAATGACTGGTATTCTTGTTCTGAAGGCTGAGTGTGTAGCCATTGTACATTCTTTAAATTTACATACTAACTCTAAAATTTTTTAAATTCATATTTCATAATAAAATACTTTTACACATTGATCTTATTTTGTTGGTAATGATTAAAGTCTTAAAATATAAACTAATGAATATTATTAAATAAATTTGGCTTTTCTAAAGATTTGATGTTAATGTCTATACATACTTCCCACTTCCTTATATTTCATAATGAATTTAAGAAAAATGCAGGTTCTTAATACTGACTTCTGAAATAGGTCATTTCTACTTTTCATTGTTGTTTTTTCAGTCTATTACACTTTATATCCCATAGAATAGGCAAGATGAACGACGTTATTAATTTTAACCTTTGGTGAAGAAAAAATCTTTCTTTAATTACCAATTTTTAAAAAATGGAAGAACTTTAGACTCGAACTTTTAGCGAAACTATTTATGCTGCACATATTGAAACGATAAACAAGTTATCTGGCATTTTTAGGTAGGAGAGGATTTTTGATAAGAGCGTATTAAAATATAATGAAATATAACCCTTTAAGTACACAGATCTTAAATTTTATCATTTTTCAAAGAGCTTTCTGATCCAGATATTCTATTCTTTTTGAAAATTTTAAATTGATATACACTGACCACACTTTGACTGGTGTTTGGATGGTGTTAGCTGCTATATTCTGCATTGAGAAATCAGTGCTCAAAATGGGCCTTAAAACTCTCCGAATGAGTACTGACTCAACTATTATCCTTAAAAATGCTGGCTTGCAAAAGAACCTAGTGGTAGCTTGAACTGAGATCACTTAATTTTTCTTATGAGGAAACAGGTATCATGTAAATTTGCCCAGGGTCATTTGCTAAGACGAGATGGTGTTAAGATTTAAGATCAGGTCAACTTGGCTGCCAAAACCAGGTATTGCTATCACATCATATCACTACCACAGGCAAAGTACAGCTGTGAGCTCACTTTTCTTCTGGAATGGTAATGCAATGGACTAGTAACAGGGCTCACTAGCTCTCAGGACTTCGGTAAAATAGCTTGAGTAGCCCAGGCCTCAATATGCTCTTCTGAAAATTAAGAAGTAAGACCAAGTGATTTTTATGTTCCATTGAGATTTTACATGTCTATGATCTAATGATATATTCTAGCTCAACTATTTAAGTACCATGACATACAAAATGCTGTCTTTATTGCTGTCTTAGTGTTGTACATTTTCACTAATTTGAGTCTGAACAAGCTTCTTAAACTTCAGAGATCACAGGCTATGCTTTCACTTGGAGATAAGAAAGAAGGGAGCATCATCAGGAAGGTGCATTTGCATATATTTGGGCACATGCCCAGGAGTTGGCTGTAGAGTTTCCCTTGGGGATAGTAGACAGAACATAAAACTCATCTTTAAAGTTCTAAAATACTTCTATAGAACTGGCTTCATAGTTCTTTAAAGGTTTTTGACTTTTTATTGGCTCAGGGGATTATAAGATGGTTAGGAAACTCTTTTATGAATACCTAGTAATAAAACAGCCTCTATGTGTCTTGATGACATATTATAACAGAGGAACATGACTGATTTGACAAGCTTTAAGGCTCTTACCTTCTGATCCTGCAAAACAGAAATCTCCTCATTGTAGAAGATAATGAGCTAGGAGAATTTATGATTTTCTCAGAGTTATAAGCAAGTTGGAGAAGAAAACTACAAATGGAAAACAGATCAACTGAAACCAAAAATATTTTTTATAATACCTCTAAAATTATAGTACATCTGAGGTAGTATCTTTTTTTTTGTTTCCAGTAGGTTTACCATAGTTAAAAGTGAGAAGATCCTATAAATTTATATCATTTTAAAAACATCACAATTAAATCATAATACATATATTATGCTCATCGTAGAAAAATAAAAAAAAATACAAACGCATAGACAGTTGTACATAAATCATCCATAGGCTATTTGACTTTTGAGGCAAATGAGTAAGCATACAGTACCTACTCCTATTTAAAAATGTACAGTTATAACCCGCTTTGTGCACAATTAAAGATAATAATGCAGACTTCCAGGGCTCAGAATTATCTACAACAGTTTCTGAAATGGAAAGAAGTACTGGGCAGAGATAAGAAAGCGGCAGAACCACTGCAGAGATCAGCATGAGTAGCTGGCATAGCCAAGATCAGAAGTGATACAGAAAATTAATCACAATCCTACCAACTTTAGGAAAGACACATAGAGAAACAGACAGGAGATGTCGTAGCTTCGTCCCAGAAAAAGCACTGGTGTGCAATTTCATCATACATCCAATGACTGACGACTTATTGAACATTTACTATGTGCGAGGCAAGGTCTAGTCACTGGATTACAACAATGAGCAAAACAAACACCATCCTTAAAAGGGAGTTTACATTCCAGGTATACAGACTCTTATAAATAACCTAAATTATTTCAGATAGTGGCAATTTCTATGGAGAGGCTGAACCAATGTCTCAGTTTGATTGGGAGGGTCTCAGTTTGTGCCTGTATTCATGCCGTCTGTGATTATCAAGGTTGCCTCCTGTTACTCTCCAAAGTGCCCCAATTTTGGTCACCCAATCAGTAAAATAAATTCCAAAAAGGTGCTATAAAGGAAAGTCACTATGGGTGGGGCTATTTTGGATTGGATGGACGAAAAGTGGCTAAGACGATAGTTGAGCTGAGAATTAAAGTCATCACATAGTTCTTCAGAGTGGGTTTGAGTTCACAGCGGGGAGAACTGTGTAGTGAAACAAAGATCTAGTTTGAATTCTAACAAATATCGTTTCATGTCTTAGTCCCACTGCATTCTAAATTTGGCACCTTGGGATAGGTTCTCAGTGGGATGCTCAAATGGTTATAGCTCAAGTCCAATAATGTGATTCAGAAACACATTAAGTTAAATGGAAGATGAAACTGATACTTAGTTATGATATCTTCCCACAAACCTATATTTTTGAACAGATACTATACAATAAACACTTGCATTAAGGTAGAGCTGGAGAATTAAATATTTTTATGTCTTTTACAGGATTCAGATCTATTTGAGATGTGGCTCTAACACATGAATCTGTGAAATAATATGGAGTTGCTGAATAATTAAATGTGGAACAATAAGGGACAGATAACTTGTACCATGAGGACTCAGAAAGAAAGGAAATCAACGCCCATCCGAGGGTGAAGACAGGTCCAAGGGGGAAGAAATGGCATCTGAACAGGTGCTTAACTGATGAAATGTAACATTAGCTACCTGATCACTCAGTAAGCCACAGACTTATTTCTCTGGACAAGGAATAGAACCTTCTGGTGGGCTTTGCTGATAGTTTCTGCAGCAATCTGGCAGTGTTTGCAACTGAGCTTGCTGGCAAAACTTCTTCTTTTTACAAAATAATCCCACTGATCTCCCTCCTAGCTGCTCTCTTACCTTCCTCATTTGGCTCCTTTCTCTCCAGCCTTCTCTACCTTTAATTTTTTTTTTCAGAGAAACATACTTTAAAAGCTTATTGCATCACCTAGGTTGCTCATTGTCCTCGCCCCTCCTTGGCTAAAACCACAAGATGCAGGTCTCCTCTGTAGTTGGAAAGCTTAGCATGTGTTGGTCTGTCGAGTTAACTGTCCCACATTTACTTGCTCTGCTGGCAGAGTAACTGTGAGGCAGGTGGAGATCATGAAGAAATAGCTTTATAAAACCACAAGGCTCAGCCCTTAACAAGCACTTAATAAATGATAGTTAAATGAATAAAAGGCAATTATAGTTATTGAAAACTAATGAACGAAAAGCAAAAGAGTTTAAAAATTGCAGTCATTTATATAGCTTGCTTCCTATTTGTTCCTAATTACCAGGCTACGTAATAATGATTAGGCATCCAATTACCTTTGGAGAAAATTTAATTTGAAAAATAACAAAAATAAAAACAGAACATCCTATAGATAACCAGACCAGTAATAATGACAAAAGTTACTATTTCTTGAATGCCTGCCAGTATTAGAAACATATGTAGGAATATCCCCATTTTACACAAGAGCTGACCCAGCTCAGAGCAGCAGAGTGACTTTCACGATTGTAGGATTAGAGATTGAGCTGAAATTCCTAACTCTTTCTCTGTGCATGCTTTTGCCCCCCAGAAGCATAGCTGGGGGTTGAGCAGAGAAAACAGGAACACAGTCTCAGAATCCTTTTTCGTTTTTAATGTAATAGATTTATGTTATGGTCATTAAGATTCTGATGAAAAGACATTAGAGGAAGCAAAACAGAGCCAGTTAGTGAGCCAGACATGAGACACATAAAGAAGGGTGTCAGATGAGGGACTCTGCTTTTTATGAGTTTACTCCTCCCCATCCAGGCCATCCGTTCAGTTATTTTTTGACTCACACTCCCGGAAAATAACGATGAGTTGCCCCTTCCCAGCCATTATGTTATGTTGACCTGCTGCAGAGTCCTATACGTTTACCTTTAAAAATGTAAAGTGAACATTGGTCCCAAATAAAGAACATTTTGAGACATTCTGATGTTATTGCAGTATCTCTACCAGTCAGGAGAAATGGATAATGTTAGGCATAGAGCCACACTTTGCAGAGGCTTGATAAAAACTAGTTTGTCAAACTGTTTGGCATATACTGCAAAAAAATATGTATATATCAGTGCTGATTTCTATCATGGCCAGTTGGACTTGATTTCTTCCACAAGTAAGGGAAGCTTCTCAGATTATAGCCCCTCCCCTCCCAACTCACAAATATATCCTAATGCTGAAAAAAGAAACTTGGAGAGAGAAAATATATCTTACCAAACAAAACTCATCATCCTATCTAGCAAACACAAGTCATAATTGTATCATACTGGGTTATAATATCATCTTCCTATACAAGGCAGATTATGTTGTTTTCATGTGTCATTTAATTTGGCTGATTAAGGTGACATCTCCTCAGAAAACAGTCAGTTTGTTTGAAGGTGTAAGTTTATTTGACTTATAAGGTTTAAGAAACACACAGAGAAATTTTGGAAAGTAGCTATGTGGTCAAAATAAAAGATAAACAATGTTGGTAGAAGATGTGGTAGAATGATCGAGACCTGACAAGTCACCCAGGGGTATGATTAGCTTGTCATGCCACCTTCAATGTCTCTTGAGGGGAAGCAGCATAACCGATGCTAGTCATTTTCAAGAAAGAAAGCCTAGTCAGCAATAATACATGTGATGGGCAAGTATAAAATAATAAATATGGCCATGAGAATATTTCTTCTACTTAGTTTGACCACTGGCTTCTAGGGTGGGGTCAACCAACGAAAGCACTAGCAAAAAATCTGAAGGTAGAAGAATGGAGCGGCCAGCAAGTTTTCCTGTTTTTAGTTTGTTTGTTTGTTTGTTTGTTTGTTTGTTTGTTTGTTTCCTGAGCTCCCTTCCTATCAGGTGTCCATGGGTTGGCTGGGTTCCTAGACTTAAAGACCTCATCTCCTGTCAAGCAGCCCTCAGCATGATTCCCCTCTCTCAGCTTCAAAAATGGCTCCCATCCCTTGCTCATTGGGTCATTTGCTGTCACTAGCTCCAAAGTATGCAATGTCCTTGTTAATTTCCTCATACCCTGCCACATACAAAATCCCTTTATTAAATTATTTTCCTGAGTGTGAGTTCTGTTTCCTGCCAGGAACATAACTAATACACATAACAATCAACATACAATATTCTCAACAGTTTTTGTCTTGTATTTTGAAACTTCAATGTTTCTTCTC
>NW_011888786.1:5685085-5701776 GCF_000151845.1 Pteropus vampyrus
AAAATAAAAACAGAACATCCTATAGATAACCAGACCAGTAATAATGACAAAAGTTACTATTTCTTGAATGCCTGCCAGTATTAGAAACATATGTAGGAATATCCCCATTTTACACAAGAGCTGACCCAGCTCAGAGCAGCAGAGTGACTTTCACGATTGTAGGATTAGAGATTGAGCTGAAATTCCTAACTCTTTCTCTGTGCATGCTTTTGCCCCCCAGAAGCATAGCTGGGGGTTGAGCAGAGAAAACAGGAACACAGTCTCAGAATCCTTTTTCGTTTTTAATGTAATAGATTTATGTTATGGTCATTAAGATTCTGATGAAAAGACATTAGAGGAAGCAAAACAGAGCCAGTTAGTGAGCCAGACATGAGACACATAAAGAAGGGTGTCAGATGAGGGACTCTGCTTTTTATGAGTTTACTCCTCCCCATCCAGGCCATCCGTTCAGTTATTTTTTGACTCACACTCCCGGAAAATAACGATGAGTTGCCCCTTCCCAGCCATTATGTTATGTTGACCTGCTGCAGAGTCCTATACGTTTACCTTTAAAAATGTAAAGTGAACATTGGTCCCAAATAAAGAACATTTTGAGACATTCTGATGTTATTGCAGTATCTCTACCAGTCAGGAGAAATGGATAATGTTAGGCATAGAGCCACACTTTGCAGAGGCTTGATAAAAACTAGTTTGTCAAACTGTTTGGCATATACTGCAAAAAAATATGTATATATCAGTGCTGATTTCTATCATGGCCAGTTGGACTTGATTTCTTCCACAAGTAAGGGAAGCTTCTCAGATTATAGCCCCTCCCCTCCCAACTCACAAATATATCCTAATGCTGAAAAAAGAAACTTGGAGAGAGAAAATATATCTTACCAAACAAAACTCATCATCCTATCTAGCAAACACAAGTCATAATTGTATCATACTGGGTTATAATATCATCTTCCTATACAAGGCAGATTATGTTGTTTTCATGTGTCATTTAATTTGGCTGATTAAGGTGACATCTCCTCAGAAAACAGTCAGTTTGTTTGAAGGTGTAAGTTTATTTGACTTATAAGGTTTAAGAAACACACAGAGAAATTTTGGAAAGTAGCTATGTGGTCAAAATAAAAGATAAACAATGTTGGTAGAAGATGTGGTAGAATGATCGAGACCTGACAAGTCACCCAGGGGTATGATTAGCTTGTCATGCCACCTTCAATGTCTCTTGAGGGGAAGCAGCATAACCGATGCTAGTCATTTTCAAGAAAGAAAGCCTAGTCAGCAATAATACATGTGATGGGCAAGTATAAAATAATAAATATGGCCATGAGAATATTTCTTCTACTTAGTTTGACCACTGGCTTCTAGGGTGGGGTCAACCAACGAAAGCACTAGCAAAAAATCTGAAGGTAGAAGAATGGAGCGGCCAGCAAGTTTTCCTGTTTTTAGTTTGTTTGTTTGTTTGTTTGTTTGTTTGTTTGTTTGTTTCCTGAGCTCCCTTCCTATCAGGTGTCCATGGGTTGGCTGGGTTCCTAGACTTAAAGACCTCATCTCCTGTCAAGCAGCCCTCAGCATGATTCCCCTCTCTCAGCTTCAAAAATGGCTCCCATCCCTTGCTCATTGGGTCATTTGCTGTCACTAGCTCCAAAGTATGCAATGTCCTTGTTAATTTCCTCATACCCTGCCACATACAAAATCCCTTTATTAAATTATTTTCCTGAGTGTGAGTTCTGTTTCCTGCCAGGAACATAACTAATACACATAACAATCAACATACAATATTCTCAACAGTTTTTGTCTTGTATTTTGAAACTTCAATGTTTCTTCTCCGACTACTTAAATGAGGCACCGATGTGAATTGTCAAAAGTTCCAGCAGGAAAGCTGTGCCTAACCAGTAGTAGCAAATGCAGTTCCTTCTATGAATATTAGCTCTTCCCTTTAGACCAAATGTTATGATATATTGATTGATGACTGATTTGGTCAATCAGCTTACAAATGTTTTCCAATTTCATATATCTAAGACTACGAGATCAATTACAGCTTTGAAGTTCACACAATGATAAAAAAAAATCTCTTTGGAAAAGTTTTTATGCCCTACAGGTTCACCTAATATACTAATTGTGGGGTGAAGGACATAAATTACAAGGTTATTAAACATTAACGTGTAGATTTCCTTCTGAAATAAAAAGGCAACTAATAATCTGCATCTACAGTTGTTTTGTCCATTGAACTCAGGGATCCTCAAACCAGATTCAGCAGCAACTGACAGATTTTGAGATGATTAGGCAAGATGCTGAATACCTCAAAATATCTCATTTCTCCTAACTGAAAAGTTAAACTTATTAACAGAAGACAAAAATTGTTCTTTTGATAAAATTTAAAATGTAAATCCTTCTGGGGGAAAAAATACCACTGATAGGTATTCCTTGGCAGTCAAGTAAACACATCATCATTTTTCTTCGCTTTTCTTCTTACCTGAGGGCATGTTTCAATAGAAGAAGTGCAAGAAAACTGGGAGAAATGGTGGCATTTTATGTGCATTTCCATAATGCAAATGTCACACAGTGCTATAAGTGCTATAATCTCACTTTATTAGAAAAAAATTACAGAAATTAAAAAATAAAAAATTAATCAAGGATAGCATAATTTCAGAGCTGGTACGCCAAGTGAATATAAACTCTTTTCAATTGTCACATGTATCAGGGCCACGTGAACTGGGAAATAGAAACACCTATCATCTTTGCCAGGATAAACGTGAGTTTTATGAATCTTTAATAATGTGAGGTCTTCAAAACAACATACCCTTTGCATGCAGTGTATCTGCCCCGTGTTCAGATGTGGCAGGGATGGGGGTCACAAGAGGAGGTCAGAGGAGATTGAAAATGTGATCCTGTGATTTGTAATCGAGAAGGAGAAAGAAGGGAACAGAAAAGGAAGTGAAACAAGCTTTCTTAGTTATCTGATTTTGCTAAGGGCTACCCTTTATTTTCTCTTTACACTTTAAAAACGCAACATAAAGATACCTAAATTTCTATATCGCTAGCCTTGTGATTTGGCTTGATCCACAGAAACTTCAACAGAGATAAGGCTGGAAATCACTCAGTGCAAAGTCATGAAACAAATCCTCTATCACTCTCTCTGCCATTTAATCTAAGGAAATGATGGATGCTCACCTCGTGCTTTTAATAACATAATTTCATTCCATTTGAAATACTTTAACTCACTAGTTAAACAGCAACTCAATGTTTTTGGTTTAAGTTGTTTTAGTTTCCCACACCTGAAGCTTGTAGTCTAGAAGCCTGAAACAGAGCTCCAGGCAATATCAACCTCAGACACATGTTTTGGGAATACTTGCTAACGGGAAAATGTGTCTGAGTCTTGAGTTTTTAAGAAAACTAGGTACAGAGAATTGATAAATGTCCCAACAACCTCAAAATAAGTACCATAAAACATTCCACTACTAGACTTCATATATGAGAAAGAAGAGTTTAAAAATTGGTACCTGTGATATCATTCATCCTTTCTTCATGGGTTAGTATTTATATGATAGGATGTTCTGTAGGTTTCTGTGGTACATAAATTGACCATCAGCAGAATGACTCTCATGTTCCCAGTGCCATATTACAACCCTTATAAATCATCTCTATTTATTTAGATGTACAAGAACATATTGGTTACCATGAGCCCCTTCTAGAATTGAATATAGTATGGTACATGAAGGTCTCATAGGGAGAAGGAATAAGGATAATTGATTCTGTGTTGTACCTCACAACACTGAATATGGTAGCCATTAACTTGTCATACTTGCATATGAATTTCTGAGATTTATTATATATAACAGAGAATCTTTAAAAATGCTATAGATTTTCAGGATCAGTAACACCAATATATGTGCTTGTAAAATCCACTCTCTGAAAAATGATTTGCCATGATAAAAATATGTAAAAATTTTCTGGTAAAATGAAAGTATCGTATTTTATCTGGACAAATCTTTACCATTGAATTATCACTCTCTAACATAAAGATTATTTTAGGGAAAAAAATGACTAATTAGATTACTTATAAGCGATCCTAGTCATCGCCAAAACTTCCATGAAAAG
Source organism: Pteropus vampyrus (assembly GCF_000151845.1). NCBI lineage: Eukaryota > Metazoa > Chordata > Mammalia > Chiroptera > Pteropodidae > Pteropus > Pteropus vampyrus. The sequence continues at coordinate 5,689,178 of NW_011888786.1, forward strand.
CTCTCAGAAAACTGTTTTCCTCTAACTTGAGATAACACTAATAAGACATATCCAAGGAAATTTTGTGCCCCTAAAAATTTCTTTGCATTTCAAATTTTCTATGTTTGTGTAAAGGCGTGTGCATTTTGGTATCAAATGAAAGGCAACTGCCAAATGATACAGAATCAACCTGTTTTCAAATGTAAAACAAAATCACTATTTCCTCAGATCACATCTTTAATTGGAAAAGTGAGGATAAAAGGCTTGTTGATAAAATGGGGGCGGGGTGGGGAAATCATCCAAGGCATATTTGTATTGCTTTAAATTTTTGGTAACTACAAAGACATATGTTGATTGTTCAGAATATAATTAGCAACTGCTTGTATATCCAACCTTAAAGCAAATTTTTAAAGCTAATTCAACTCTGCTTCCTACCTCTTCATTAATTACTAGCTAAGGGACTTGAAAGTGCCTTAATGAATTTTACATTAGGTTCTGCAATATATACAGTGTATATTATCACAGCCTCTAGTAAATACATAAATTGGCTTTTCCAAGTTGCATTTTGAGCACTTGTAAAGATTCTGGCCAGAATTTACAGCATTTATTAGTATTAGAGACTGAGCTGAAAAGAATTTTCACACACACACACACACACACACACACACACACACACACACACACACACACGTTCCTGTAATCACATTTCCCTAGCCATAAATCTATCTTACTATTTTATTATAATCTATCTGTCCTATTTCTCAAAGTTCTTATTTTTCTCTCCTGTGGCTCAAAACAAAAGAGAAGGAATTTCATCTATATTGATTTCTAAATATGCATTAAATAAGGCTTAAAATATTGCTGCCTTATACTAGCTTTCTATACATTTCATATTATAAATTAGCATCCTGTCATTAGACAATCACTGTATTTTGGGTTCAATACTTATGGTTTACAACTTCGTGACCATTTACTATCTTCATAAAATTATTCAAAATCAGAAGTTTAAGAAAACTCTGCACAGACTGAGAGAAAAAGGCAAAGCACTGCACTTAATTCCAGTGAGAAACAGGTAGAACCTTAAAATTTTATCAAAGGAAAATACAAACTACCATGGAAACTTCATGGACAGCTTTCTTTTATAAAATATTTCTCTAATTTCATAGCAAGATAAAAGATCACATATCGAGTATTATTCGATGAGATATGATATCACAAATGGCACATCATCCTTGATTGAATATTTAAAGCAAATATTACACGGCTATTATTGATCACATTGTATAATAAAACAAAATCATATTGATGGGAGTAGGTATTTGTAATAGAAATAGAAACACTTGGCGAAAAATAAAACAGAGCTCCAAGTTAACAAAAGTCAGGTATAGACTCTCAATGATTACTCTTAAAAGCATCAAAAGTCACCACGATTTGCACTGCTTAAAGATTAGCGTCTGATAACAATCCCATTAATATTTGTTACTACTTAATAATGCTCTCAGAAATCATTTGATTTTCACAGTTATTCTCTCGAAATTGCTTCTGCTTATTAGGTTGTCAATATAATCATACATGCAATTCGGTTATTAATCAGGGAGTTTACTTCCTAGAGAAAATGGTGCTCAAATTAATCTCTCAACCTTGCATTGCCGTGTATAGGTTTTGTTGCGAAATCTCCTTTCTCGTTATTTAGATTAAAGAAGACAAACATAAGGCAAAAACATTAAGCTAACAATAGTTCTTCATGGCCAGAATCTAAGTACAGTATTATATCAACCAAGCTCTGCCTCTCAGAAGTTTGACGGTCCATTAAAAATATCTATTACCAGAGTTAAAGTAGTTTTGGTTCCCCCTGTCACTACCTTAATGACAGCATTCCCTAGGAATTTCATGGGCAGCAAAACTGCTGGTTCAGGCTCATGATTTCGGAACATTTAAAAAATTATTTTCTTGCTCTCAACGCTTAGATTTAAACAGAGTTTTCTATTTCAATCATGCAAATTTTTAAACACTGAAATCCACTGCAATGAAACAAATATCAGACCTCTCGGGGACATTTACTCTTCAGCTGTTTTCACATTTTGTTCCCATTTTGCAAGGAATTCAGAAATCCAAAAGAAATGTGCTCTACTCTTCTACTGACACGCTCTATGACCAAATGCTAGAAATAATCTATGGATTAAAATGATCAAAGAGTTCCAAAGAATTTCTGAATACCTGCAGAATTTCTAAATACAGCTATGTGATTTTCCAGCAAACTGCAGCAAGCAGAAGAGGGGGAAAAAAACCCTCACACAATCAAGCTTTTAAAAAAGAATCTTTCTACTCTGCAGACACCGTCTCCTTCTACTGAGGTACATATAACAGTAATACTGCCAAAAAGACATAAAAGACACATCCGCTGAATCCATTTCTACCCTACATGAGAGCTGCACTGCACACAATTTTAGAAACATGAATCTCAGCTAATACTCACAAAACTGTATTTTATTGACATTAAAAATAAACACAACACAGAAATAGTGAGCCTTTTCTATTTCGATTCAATGTCGTTACCATGCTCTATCAGCCTTTATTAAAAAAAAAAAAAGTCATTACCTGTATGAAGAGAACCTGTTAATAGTCTGAGAAGGTACTGGGCAAACTTCAATATTTCACGTTTACATCGTTTTCTACAGCCACTCATCTTAAGCAACAAGGTATTCCTCTGAGGAGAGCCAGAAGTCTTTGCCAATAAAAAAAAAAGACAGTCTCTGAGGGGGAAACTTCTGTCTCAGTTTATGTCACAGGCTGCCTTACAACTCCTGTGGAATTAGCTGTGAGTGCCTGAATCAGAAATTCCTTTAAAAAGCTAGAGAAGCCGATAGAGATAAAACAGTAACACGTTGGTGAGAGAGGGCTGCTTCTCAGAATGGTCACCAAGTTCTTCTGTGGCAACAGATAGGCTGCCGGTTCACACTTGTAGTAACTCACTGTGGTTCAGCTCAGCATCCCCTCTCCAGGAGCGACTGCAAACCTCACAGACCATTCAGAGGGAGGCGGGGCCTATGATGCCAGCTCATCAATGAATCAGCATGTAAGCAGGTGAGGGGACAGATGACAGGTCACTGGGGCTGAAACCCTATGGATATTAATAAAGGGAGACTGCTAATGCAATCAAGCCTGCTGAGAAAGAATCTCAGGGTCCAAGGCTATGCAAAATGATTCCAAAAATAAAAGGGAAGTAGGAGAGCTTGCCACTCAAGGTCAGACATCAGACAATTCCCTGCTACGGTGTTAATCACATTCAGAAAGTCTAAGTGGTGGAAAGGCTCGCTCGGGGAGAGCACCCTGATTCTGAACAAAGAGGGGTAAAGCTTTGCCACCCAATGGAGGCAATTCTGTTTTGTCACAGATAAATATAATGCGCTTCATGGGCACAGAAGTGGAAAATAAGCTGTTTCTGAAATTTGGCTCTGTTTTCTGCATTGTCCGGGCTCAGGTATTTGGAAATTAGGGAAAATCATTATTTCCTTTAAAACACAGTAGCCTAGAAACCACGAACTTTAAGCCCCTATACTCTGCCTCCAGGCAACTGAGCTGCAAAACTAATTTGCTGCATTAGTCTAAGGGAAAGAAGTGCCTCAGCTCTTCATATTTCTACAAGGCAAATTGCAACTTGCTAGCTCCCCACCAACAGACTTAAGTTAACAGAACAATTGCAATTTTCACAAAGTACTTTTCTATTAAAAAGACAGTGTTATAGAGGTAGGCACTTGCTCTGAAAGCCAGAAAACTACAGGCTTGCCTTCTCTAAAGGCGCAGGGTTTGTTTGTTTCATTCTTACGTGGCTTGGGATGGTTCTAGGATTTCTCTACCCTTTAATTTATACTCCCGGTTTTTGTTTATTTGTTTTTGCTTGCTTTGTATAAATACAGAGATTTAGTACATATAGGATATGCATCCTTCATATTTTAAATACCTAGATAAGTTTTTTTTTGACAGTTATAACAATTCTAGTGGGAACTAATTTTTTCCTATAATACTATGCACAAAAAGATGTGCATAGTGTAATAATATGTAATATGATAATATAATAAAGGACGCACTCCTGAAATCATAGACCTACATGGATTTAACGGTAATTTACTGTCTTCTATAACCCTTCCACACTTTCACCAGACTCGGTGGTATAATCATTTAACGGGATCGTGAACATTACTTTCCGGAAATTTTCATAACTTAAGTTGAAAGTATCTAAGATAAAAAAAAAAAAAAAGATTCGCAAACAAAGGTTAGCAACACACTCTTTGAAGTTTTGCTCCCATGCATTTGCTGTAAGTGATGGAGGTCCTACATTTGACATAAGCAGAAGAAATACACTATTACAGTACTGTCGCTGGGCTAATTATTTTAAAGCCTCACTTTCTTATTTATAAAATGGGGGTCAGAACATTTCCTTCATGTTTTTAGAGAGTGAAATAAGATTATGATATAGATGATACTAAGAACAGCACTTTCACTAATTTATGAAGAAATTATGTATTGAGCGCTTGTTATGCTCCATACATGGTTCTAGATGCTGAAGCTACAGCGATAATGAAGAAAGGCAATGCCCTGGCATTCATGGAGCTTACACCTCAGTATGAAAAAACAACACATTAACAAGGAATAAATAAGAAAACACCACATACGAATAAGCGCTATGGAGACTGTTAAACCCAGGTTGGTAGAGTAAAAAGTCAGGCATCTCGAAGAAAAGACAGTTCAGCTGGGATTTGAATTATAAGAAGGAGCCAACTGTCAGCCAGGAGATATTTAGGGGAAAAAGCATGTCAAGTAGAGGGAAGAGCATGGGCACAGACCCCAAGCAGATGGTGAGCCAGACATCCTCAAGGAACAGAAAGAAGGATATGGTTTTTGAACCATACTGAGCAAGGAGAGACCTTTAGGACATGATTTCACAGAGGAAGACAGGGGCTACTAGCTTGTGCCTACTACTGTGTAGGGCATGATAGCCAAGGTAAGAGATGTGGATTTCAGTCTACATATGCTGGGAAGACACATCAGGGGCCAGGGAAATTACGTGATTTGTCTTTTATGTAAAGGATGAATTGTAGGGGAGCAGGACTGGCAGAATGAACACCTATGCAGGCATCAGAGTGGTCTAGGTGAGAAATGACGGTGGCATGGCCTGGAGTGGAAATGAGAGCTGGTTGGCATCTGGATACATTTTGAAACAGAATTAGGAGGGCCGGGAATGAGGGAAAGAGAAGAATCAAAGATGACTTAGTCAGCAGCTTGAACAATTAGGTGGATAAACTTAAAGAGTTAATGAAATAGAAATACTGTGGGTAGAATACGGGGATAAAGAAAATCAAAAAGTACTTCTTTGGACTTATTAGAAGTAATATATCTTTAGTGAACTCAAAATTTAAAATGTATTCTTAACTAATCCATTCATTTAAAAATATTTTTTTTGAAGGAGGCTATTACTACAGAACATACAGATATCAAAGGATAATAGGAGAACACTACATGCAACTCTGCAGACATTATTAGACAACTTAGACAATGTGGACCAATTCCTCAAAAAATAATAACTAAAATAATTTATCAGTGAAATAAATAACTTGAACTACTCTGTAATCATTAAATAAATTGAATTTACATTTTTAAAACTCTCAAAAAAAAGAAATCTTCGGGCCACAGGGTTTCACTGGAGAATGTATAAAGAAGAATTAACAATTCTTAGCTATCTTTGCCAGAAAATAGAAAGAAAGTGATACTTTTTAATTCATTTCATGAACCTAGTATTACCCTGATACCACAGCCAGACAATAACCAAAAAAAACTATATACAAAGACCTCTTATTAATATTAACAAAATATAATCAAAGAGAATTCAGGAATTATAAAAACAATTATGTATTACAAGCAGGTGGAGTTTATTCTAGGATGTAAGTCTGGCTCAATATTGAAAAAAATCCATCAAAATAATCCACCATATTTACAGGAGAAAGAAAAAGAATCAAATAATTATATCATTTGATTCAGAAAAAGTATATGACAAAATTCAACACCCATTCATGATTTCAAAAATCGTGAGAAGCATGAAATCCCAGAGAAACAGAAATATACACAGCAGCTTCTTCAAGTTGATAAGGAGCATCTCCAAAAACCTACTGGTAACAATATACTTAATATTAAGGGTGAAAGAGTGAATGATTCCACCCTAAGATCAGGATCAAGGCAAGAATGCCTCCTTCAATCAGTGTTATTCAACATAGTGTTGGAAGTAAGAGCTAGTGCAATAAAGTGACAAGTAGAAATTAAAGATATGGATTATAAACCAAGAAATAAAATTATCCTATTTGCAGATGACATGATCGTCTATGTAAAAAAAAAAAAAAAAAAAAAAAACTCAAGGAATCTACAAAAAAACTCCTAGAATTAGTGAGTTCAGCCAGGTCACAAGATACTACCTAAATATTCAGTTGTTTTACTGAGAAATCAATTGTACTAGCACAGAACATATGGACACCAAAATTTTAAATACAAAATCATTTACAATTGCTTGAAAAATTAATTCTTAGGTATAAATCTAACAAAACACAATCAAAGGTGCATGCTCAAATTACTAAAACTCTCATTAGAAAATAAAACATTGAAATTAATGGAGAGACATACTGTGTTCGAAAACTGAACAAAAATGTCAATTCTCCCCAAATTTATATATAGTTTTAACATGATTCCAATCAAAGTCTCAGCAAGATTTTCTTTTATATAGACAAGATTATTTAAAAATATATATAGGAAAGAACAAAGGAACTAGAATAGTTAAAATCATTTTGAAAAAAAGATTAACTCTTGAAATCATTCTATCTGATTTCAATAGTTACGTAACAACAGTAATCAAGACTGTGTGGTATTGGGAGAGAAATGGATCCATAGTTTGCTGAAACACAATACAATATAGAAATAGATCCACACCATTATGTACAACTGATTTTTGACAAACATGCAAGAGCAATTCAGTGAAGAAAAGACAGCGTTTTGACAAGTGGTGCTGGAGTAATGGCACATTGACTGAGATTTTACACCTTATAAGAATCTTAGCTCATAATGGATCATGGACTTAAATGTAAAATTCTAAAATATTAACTTCAAGAAAAATAATAGGAGAAAATCTTCAGGACCTTGGGCTAGGCAAAGAGTTGTTGCACTTGACATCAAAAGCATGACTCATAAATGAAGAAATTGATAAGCTGAATGTCTACAAGTTCTAAAATCTCAGTCAAGAGATTTTAGCCTGTTAAGAAACACGCTACAGAGAGAAATATTCGTAAACCACGTATCTCACCAAGGACTAGTATCTAGAATATACAAAGAACTTTCAAAACTCAACAATAAAAATCACACGTTCCAATTAGAACATGAACAAAAGACATGAAGAGACATTTCACCAAAAAAGATATAAAGATGGCAAATAGCTATATGAAAAAATATTCAATATCGTTTGTCATTATTGAAATGCAAAATAAAACTACAATAAGACATCAATAAGCACCTATTGAAATGACTAAAATAAAACATAAAAAGAGGGATAAGGTCAAAGGCTGGTGAGGATGCAGAGAAACTGGAAAACCGGAGCACTCACACATTATTGGTGGGAACGTAAGACAGTACAGAGACTTAGAAAGTCGGGTAGTATTTACAATTCTAAATACACATCAGCCATTTACCCAGCTACTGGACTCCTGAGCATTTATCCCAGAGACATGAAAACATATGTTCAAACAAAAACCTTTACACAGATACTGACAGCATTTTATTTTTCTCGAAGCAGCTCAAAACTGGAAACAACCTAGATGTCCTTCAAGGGGTGAATAATTCACACAGGTATGCGTCCATATCATGGACTACAACACAGCCAAAAAACGAAGTGAACTATGATACACAGAACCTGGATGAATCTCAAGGGAATTAAGCTGAGAGAAAAAAAGGCAATCTCAAAAAGTTACGTACTACATGATTCCATTTTATATAATAGTCTTGAAATCATAAAAGTATGAAAATAGAGAACAGACGAATGGATGCAAAAGATTAAGGGTAAGGAGTGGAGGGAAGTAAATATAGTTATAAAAGTGAAACACGGTGGATCTTTGTGCTGATGGTAACGCCCTGTATCCTGACTGCATCAATGTCAAAATCCTGGTTGTGATATTCTATTTTAGTTTTGCAAGGCGTTACCATTGGGGGAAACTGGGTAAAGTGTATATAAGATCTCTTTGTATCATTGCTTAAAATTTCACGTGAGTCTACAATTATCTCAAAATAAAAACTTTACTTAAAAATTAAATAAATAAAAATTTGAAAATATCTTTTTAGCTCCTACTATGTTTTCCTGTTTTATGTCTGAATATACACAAGTGAACCAAACAGACAAAACCAGGAATGTGTGGAGCTTATATTACAATCTGGGCAAGGACAGGACAATGGGGCAAGGAGAGTGAATATGTTGAATGGAGGGAGGGGTTGGAGGTATAAGTAAGTTACGGTGATCAGAAAAGTCCTCACTGAAGTGACATTTGAGGAAAGAGTATGAAGGAAGCACAAGAGTGAGCCACACGGATACCTACAGCACACATATGGATGGTACTTTCCCCGTCTATGTATCATTCTGAAGCCTCTGACAGTTGGTCAAGACTAATAATTCTGCTGGAAACTTTCTCGAAATCAGCCCTCTGGAAAGGCTTGTTTTTGATGTCAAAGCCCAGAGCACACCACTATGGTCAATCTTTTCCCTGGGGAAAGCAATTACAAATCACCAATTTTGTCTGAGAAGCTGTTGCTTGTATCTATTTATTGTTGGGAATCATGTAGGGAAAATACTGTTGTTTAACGCTATTCTCGTGAAAACACAAAACCTAATTAGGAAGATAAGTATAAAATGTCAGAGTATTAGAAAATAAAGGAAAAAAAATGCTTTTTCAGTAATCAGGTAATTTGGATTAATATAACCATCATCCCCCAAAATATCAGTAATCAAGGCTGCACGCTCAAAAATAACAGAGGTCTTTAATGTTTCAGAAACACTTGAGCAAAGTAACTGTCATCATAGAAAAATGTGAGTGAACTTTATAACAGGTCAGGAAGGCTCAAGGATTTTCTAGGTGAACAAACGCATTAGCATTTTAGCATACGGTACACAATCTAGAAAAGTTTCTTGCAGCAAATCCGTAGTATAATTTAATTTAAAGGCAAACTGGTAGATCATGCAGTAAGAACCAAAGGTCCTGTGTCAATGAGGGATGATTCCACAAGCAGCCTTGTGGTCTTGTTACGTAAGTTACAGAGGAAGGTTAGAACACAGGCCATTTCAAGATGTATTCTAATTACGTTTTGGAGGATTTTTTTTTTCCCAGACCACTTCTTTCTGAGTTGTCCAATGCCAAGTAAAGCAAGTCACCCTGCTTGCTCCTTAACAATGGAAAAATAAACACGATTGATTGATTAAGGAAAGAAGGTTGGGTTTCCTTCAAGGAAGGAAGAACCAGTTGATTCTTGAGAAGGCTCATGTCACAGTGGAGTTTTCCTGCAAATACTGCTCATCTCAATACACCTTGGTGTATTCTGTTATCTCAGTGAGAACAGACATTGTTATGTTTTTCAGATTGTCACAAGTTGCAAAATTAAACAGCCCCATAGTGAGCTTAAAAATAGCTCACTATGGGGCTGCAGAGAGCAGCAGAGCAGAGCCTTGAGGCAAAGTCACAGGTTTTGAAAATGGGTCTTGATAAAATATCAGACTAGCTACTGTTCATTAGAGAGGAATGTCCCTATGCCAGGTCCATTATTACTCTAGAAATATCACTGTTCACCTACTTCAATGAATCAGGAGCACGCCAACACGCTAATAACTTTAACAACGACTTTGGAACAGCTCTGTGAATACCAGAAAAGTCCAAATCAAACTTTCTGGCACAAGAAGTCCCCCTTTCATGTGCCTAGGTATAGACTAACCAAAAAATGTCCAATCAGTATTCTAGGTAATACCTAGATAATGCAATTGTTTGGGTTTTCTACCATCATTTAATGTTATACGATCAGACTAAAATTATTGATAGATATGATAATTCTGTATCACATTGGCAGTAAGGAAGTGAGATAATGCAGACAGATATTTACATGTAAATAGATCCATAAGGATTTATTTAATACAAATTATAAGATTTAAAAAAAAAACACTGAAGGGCTGAAGAAGTAAATTTCCCAGAAGATGAAGTTGTAGCTGTTTTCTATTTTGTTTTTAAGAGCGAGAGCCACAGGCTTTCATACATGTTTGTTCAGAGTAAAAAAGTGCTGATGACATAAGCATATATTTTAGGGAAACGGTTCATTGGAAATAAGCGCCTGCTGAACTGAGAGCTGCCTCCAGGGGGCTCCACCCACCTGAAGCCCTGTGTAAAAGTCTTATGGTTGTGACGGGAACTGGAAGAAGATGCATTTCAATGATGGGGAGTCCTGAGAGTCAGAATTAGATTATGTGTGTTGTGCTAAAAAAAAAAAAAAAAAAGAGGCTAAAATCAGGGGCATGGAAACAAGTTTCTGCATTAGCAGGCACAATGCCAGAGGAGGGCAGGCTGAGGGGCCAGCAGGAGGAAAGCTACCACCTTCCCAGTCATCGGTCTACTCCCCGACTACAAAAAAAAAAAAAAGGGGAATGTGACATGTGCCATGTCCCACTATTCTACAAAATTAGGGTGAAAACTATGTCCTGAAAGACAGATCAGCTTATTTTCTTTGCGATAGATTTTTCTCCCCTACTATCTAATGAGCTATATAGAGTAAGGAACCAAGGTTCTAGTTTAGTGTTGGATTTAATATCAAGTTATTTGCCTTTACTAGGACTCATTTCACTCAGCTATTATGCAGACTTGTACTCTCCTGCCAAAAAAAAAAAAAAATTTATTGGGAGTATTAAATAATATCCTACAATTATATAGCATTTTTGAAGTGTTGATATATAATTTTTTTCTTTATTAAAATTCCCTGGTACCTATCTATTTCAATTTTATCCACATTCCTTCCCAGTTCTTCTCAAAGTGTGCATTTTGGCCTATGTGCATCAGAACTACCTAGAGTGCCTATTTAAAATGCAGATTTTTGGGGCCCCACCTTCACCACAAAGACACAGAACCCCTGAGTATGGGGCAGAGAAGCTTACAAATATGGTATCTCTTGAGTTCTCAAAAACACTGAATTTTAGTAATCTAGACAACCCAAGCCAACTCCCATCTTGGAATGAAAAGTCAAAGAAAATCTTAATTGTGATCTGAAGATGGCGAAATTATGGTTCTATAGAAATTCTGTATAAGTTCCAATAATCTATCAGATATTTCAGCCAAAAGCCACCTGCAGTTGCTGAGAGGCTGGGACATGGCCTTGCCAATGCATCCCCACCTCGCATTTCAAAACATCACAAGTGAGTCAAGGAAGCTCCATTTTCAGTTATATCAAAGGCAATCAATAGGCAGCTCTAAAACAATTAGATTTCTCATTTGGCTTCAGCAAAAGTCATTAACCGTAAGCCATCCTGTGATGCCTATTAGAATCTAACAGACACAATAGGCTTGGTGACACTGCATTTTAATAACATTTTTTTTCTTTTATTGCAACAGCCAATGTGTTTAAAAACGATCACGCCACATATATATAATTTAAACTTTAGGATCCAGCATGCTAATTCTCTTCCCTCTAATATTATTTTTTTTTAAGATTAGTCTTTCTTTTTTCGATTTTAATGCTATATAGATCTAATTTTTAATACAATTATGATTAAGCTGAACTCCAATCAATGTTTGTTTGTTTTTGTTTGTTTTGTAAGAGAGAGGTACAGAACTTTTCTCCTCCTTCTCTTGTGAGGCGAGATCTCCAAAAAGATCATTTTGAATTTGGGGTAACTAAGTAAAGGGCAGTTTATAATAAAAAAGGATTAAAAGAGCAATAAATTTGTTAGTGTCTCCCTGCCTCCCATCTAACATATACAGATGAAAAGCCGATTTAGGACATTTTTTATTGAGTTTCTACTACTTACCAGGCAGAGGTTAGGAGTTAAGTTTCGGATGACATTAAGGTATATACCAAGCATTTAGAAATGCTGATTTAGCATTCAGAATAAAGGTCAAGGTTGAAGGTCACATGTAGAAGTCATCGATGTAGAAGTGACAGTTGAAGCTGAATATGGATGGAACCCTTGAAAGAAACAGTGGCGACCTACAAAGCTGCTGTCACATTGTCTTAGTTATAAATGGTTTTGCCCTATTTTTCATTCAGGATTAAACTACCTTATACTATTTATCATAAAACAGGTTTTTTTAAAAAAGAGAAGATAAAAACTTTTTTAAAAAAATTGAAGAGCTTAAAACAAAAAAAAGAAAAATAGTCTAAAGATTATGAGATATAAGGGTGATATTAAAACTGAAATATTCTTGATTTGTTCAACAAGAAAGGATTTTCTCACTTATGTAAACACCTAGAAATATTAGAGTCAGTGGCATTAGATGATCACAGAAACGTATTTACTCAGTAACATCATATAGCAGGTTATGATTCTCTTAAGTGTGAATAATCCCTTT
>NW_011888786.1:5701826-5708790 GCF_000151845.1 Pteropus vampyrus
GATTTAGGACATTTTTTATTGAGTTTCTACTACTTACCAGGCAGAGGTTAGGAGTTAAGTTTCGAATGACATTAAGGTACATACCAAGCATTTAGAAATGCTGATTTAGCATTCAGAATAAAGGTCAAGGTTGAAGGTCACATGTAGAAGTCATCGATGTAGAAGTGACAGTTGAAGCTGAATATGGATGGAACTCTTGAAAGAAACAGTGGCGACCTACAAAGCTGCTGTCACATTGTCTTAGTTATAAATGGTTTTGCCCTATTTTTCATTCAGGATTAAACTACCTTATACTATTTATCATAAAACAGGTTTTTTTAAAAAAGAGAAGATAAAAACTTTTTTTAAAAATTGAAGAGCTTAAAACAAAAAAAAGAAAAATAGTCTAAAGATTATGAGATATAAGGGTGATATTAAAACTGAAATATTCTTGATTTGTTCAACAAGAAAGGATTTTCTCACTTATGTAAACACCTAGAAATATTAGAGTCAGTGGCATTAGATGATCACAGAAACGTATTTACTCAGTAACATCATATAGCAGGTTATGATTCTCTTAAGTGTGAATAATCCCTTTTGCAAAGTTCCTGCTAAAGTTTCCATTGATGCTTTTAAAACTACACTAATGCCGTAGGCCAAACGCCCAAACACCACAACAGAACAAAACAAAAGCACGCATCCTAGCCCTGCAGCTACCAAGTGCCTACATCACATTATGAAAACCCCTAGAGCTGCCAGCGTGTGCAACTTCCGAGTTAAATCGGACGGGAGAGCACGCACTGGCATGCCGTTATGGAAATCAAAGCAATAAAACAAGAAAACACAACTGCTGCCATTCTCCCCAAACAAAAAATTCTTCTTTTGACTTCCATAAAGCAAAATGCTGGATTATGCTGAAAATAAAGACAACCTTTAGAATCCACCTCACAATTCTAAATTCCATTTTGACAAGCCGAAGGAAAAGAATGCCTCGGAATCCCCCGTGCCTTATGGATGTCCTTGAGGGCGCCCTATGGAGTTGTTCCAAACAGCAGTCTGAGCAGGAGCCCGTTGCACACTTCCCTCTGGAAATGTCGCCATCCGCCCTTCTCGTCAGAGCAGTGAGATTAAATATTCAGGACCCTGCCACGGTGGTGCAGAGCAGAGTGTGCAGGGCTCTGACCTTCTCCAGGAAAGTCAGTCAGGGAACGAATGCGTGACAACGGGTGACACTAACTGTGTGCCGTAACGGAAAACCAACTAATGCAGGTTTCATGTTCCGTGCGCTCCAGTGTGGTAAATGCACTAATGCAAACTCTCACTGCAGAAGTCATACGAAAAGCCTCGTTAATGCAGACTGCAAATTCACATTCAGAGCCATCTGCAGCTGGCCCTCTGCTCCACGTGAACTTGGTAGCTAATGTGCCAGGAATGGGAGGCCACAGGATGAGCACCGGACTGAGAGTCCGGCTTGGAGCGCTAAAGGGACCAAAGCAGGCAAGCTGCTTTGGGGTTCTATGTTTGGTCTGTCAAGTAAGGGCATTGGATTAAAGAACTCCTGCCTTCTTTTCCAGTTCAAAAAAATGTCTACACTGGGAGCTCTAAATATGTGTGTGTGTGTGTGTGTGTATAAATGTATATGTATATATATTAATGTACATGTGTATATATGTATATTTTTTAAAGAGCCAAATAATGTTGCAAAAGATGGATGCACTTCAGTCTATTCACCATATTCCCACTGACAGACAGCCAGGAGGTTTTGACTTGTCCTATCAGAAACAATACTGCAATAAATAACTATACACACAGCCTTATGATGTGGAGCTTTCATTTCCACAGGGCTGGGTCATTTCCTTAGAGGCATGACTACTCCATATAGTTAAGTGAGAAAACAAGTTACAAAAAACATGTATGTAATATGATCCTATTTTTTGTGAAATAAAACTACAATCTCTACATGCGTGAATCACATTTGCAACGAATGACAACCTACTTCGTCGGGGCAGAAAGAACAGATGATATAAGAAAAAGGAGACTGACAAAATGGAAGCTCTTACAATACAGTGCTAATATTTAGAATATTAAACTACAAAATGTATGAAAAAGTAACATACATATATGAGAAAGATATGTAGATTAAAGAAAAACAACAATTTCATTACACGATGAGAAATTTAGGCAATTTTTTTACTTGAATACCTTCTGTTATATTGTTTTTGCAAAAAAGTAACATATAGACAAAAGAGGAAACAATGAGTCTGTGATATGAACTTCCCTTAGAGTTTCTACGCCTGCAAAATGCCATTGATATCTATTTATTGAACATTCTTTATGGGCAGGGCACCATGGCGAAAAATTTTGCTGAGTTATTTAATCTTTGCAAGAGATTTCTGAGGTAGTCTTGTTATCTCTCTCAGCTTCAGCTAAGATTAACTACCTCTTCTAAATTTATTGTGGCATTTAGTGTCACATCTTAAATGTGTTCCATTCTGCCTGACCCCAAAATCCATGCTCTACAGCACTGTAGAATGTTATAGCCTGCCTCTCTGCTTCCTGCGAAGCCTGAAAAACCCACATGAGTCACTCATTCAGGTTAGAGTGTTGAATTCCCCTTTTTCTGTTGTGGAAACTATTAACATCACAACAGATGAACCCATTGTTTTAAAAGTACTCAAAGCAAAAGCTTATGAAAATAATAACAAATATTATTTAATAATACCATCTTTACCATTCTGAAGCATTTTTAATGGATACGATCATTTTATATAGGGATCTAGATACGATGCTTCATTTAAGGAATTTTATAAAATAAAGCTTAGCAAACTAAGCAGCATTTATTTTCAATCGGGTTAAGTCTGCTATTATTGATTCTGTAAAGGAACTTTTTGTGTGCCAGTAAGACAAAATTAGGGGGAAAATAACTTCTCTCCTAATCTTTCATCAGTCTCAGAAGTGTGTTTTCAACATTTTTATAATTTTTCCCTTTGCAAAGTACTGTTTATCTCATGGACTTTTGGCACATTTTGAAGATTCACCCACAGTCTATGAGCATAGATGAGTTTCTTCTTACAATATGGCGGCTGAGACCTCACTTGCATAGCCTACTCCCTGCATACTCTCCACATCTTTCTCCTAGATAAGCCTAGCATCTCCATGTTATTTTGCTGCTGAAGCACAGAATCACTCATTTCCACAAATGTTTGCTCCGGCACTCACAGCATAGACCAATGCCAGGGACAGCTGCTGTTGTGTGGGACTGAAGGGCAATTTTTCCATTTAGAGACCTGAGAAAATCTGGCCATAGCAGCAATTAGTCAACTTAGTCTACATTCTCTTCTTTTTTTGTTTCTTAGCATTCTTTATTCAGGAGGCAAGGTTGCATGGACATTCATCCTATCATTTAAACACATTTGAAACTGCAAAGCCCAAAGGCGTGGGCCATCTGAACTTCCTATGCCAGTTCTTTCACTGATTGTCCATGATTTGGGCCAGATCACTTAAAAATGTCTAAGCATCAATATGATAATGTGTAAAGGGAAGTAATAATGATCATCTAAGAGACCTACTCAATAAAATTCTTAGGAAAATTAAATCTGATAATGTATATAAAACACATTAGAAAATGTCTGACATACAGGAGATATTTCATCAATACAGGCTGCTGCCATTACTGTTATTAGTAGCATGTTATTACTATTAAAGCGTACTGCTTCCTTACCTAAAATTAAGAAGGAAATCTTTCTAAAGCAAATATTAAATAGCCTGGGGGAAGCATTGGAAATCCCTCTAAGTACCTAGGAAAATCTTCTTAAATACTGTTGTGATTATTATTTGGATAATAGGAGTTAGAGCCATTTTACAGGCAATCTAAGAATATACCTGCATTCTTTCCTTTATCATGTAAATATTGGCTGTATAATCAATGGGGAAAAAATTTGCCGAAATTATTATACTTCATAGTTCCAGAACGTGAATAGACACATGGATAGGCTTCAAAAGATTTTGAAACTGTATGAAAATAATGACTATGTATGTGTTTTCTGAGAAAAGAGTTCAGAGTTTTTATCTGATTTTGAAAAGCTAATAGTTTAGAAATATGCAATTCTATACTAAATGTATTGGAGTAAATAATTTATGTCATCAGCTTCTATTTCCTCTAGAAACCAGAAGAATATATCAAACTTACACCCTAAAAAATAGTCTAGTGCAGTGTCTTGTCATCTTTTTGAGGTGACCTTTTTGATAATTGTACAAAAATTATAAACTTTCTGTTAAGATTAATGGATTGTAGTAAATCATAACTGCACCTTTGATGGTTCTTGGTGGCAATCTCTCACTCATAGAGGCTGGAAATGGACCATCTCTCCCTTTCTGGGCATATGGACTATTTTACAATCTCCCCTGGCATTTACTTGCCCCCGACCTCCCTTGTTCTGTGAGAAAGTCACAACAATGAGCCCCTCTTTACTACTGGTAATCTAGAATGTGGGCAAAGAAGGAAAGAGAGAACAAGAAAGGGAAGAAAAGAAGATCAGACAGGGAGATTACCGAGTCATTCACAGGGATGGAAAAGAGAGAGAGGAGAGAGAGAAGAGAAGGAAGGAGAGAAGGGGCAAGGAAGGAAAGAGAAGAAGGGAGGAGAAAAGGGGGGTAAGAGGAAAGAGGGGGAGGGAAGAGAGAGAGAGAGGGAAGAGAGATTATGACTTGGCAGCTTCTGCCATGTTAATATATAGTTTCTGAAAAACATCTCCCTAAGCCCATCAGCTGCCTTATCCACTCAGCACATTCACTCTGAGATAAAGGAGAAATAATTGAGGGCATTCTGATCCACAGCTTTTAAAACTACCTATGAATAATATTTTTAAAAATCCTATGATTTATATAGTATATATGAATAATCTGCCCTTTCTAAGCATTATTTTTTATAGTCCACGTTACCGTATACCGATGTGGACTGCTTCTTTATCTATTGCCAAACTACTTTTTGGAGAATGGATGAGGGGACGGTACTCTGCTTAATAAACTGGAACAAAATTCTTTCTATTCCACATTTGCTCTTTTGTCTTGATACAACTTTAGATGATGCATCTTTGCCATTTCTGCTACAAGATAAATTATTTTCAATTCAGTTTAACAAATGTGGATTGGGTGTCTTATGTCTTTTCTTATATCGGGTCCAAGAAGTATAAGAATTATATCTGCTCTAAAAACTGTATAGGAGTACAAATATCAGGGGTGAGCTTCATCAGTCATAAAAGTACTAACTGGAAAAGTAATTTTATAAAAATTAATATGCTTTCCTCTTGAAAAGACCTACAGTTTTCTCAATATGGTTTTCAATTTGTTCTCTGTGCTTCTGGTACCACAAATGCAAAATATTTCACTTGACTCTTACATTATTCATTCAAACATTTATTAAGAAACTGTAAAATCAGTTTACTTTGATAAAACTTCAATTTCTTTAAGATCAGCTTTAAAATGGAGATACCTGGTACATATATCTAACTGGAGAGTATTAGTGTGCAAAATGTATTAATAAAGCCATTTGAAAAGCTTTTTATATAAGAATCTTAATTTGGGGGGAAGCAGCTATGTCTAAGAATAAGCCAAACCATTCTTAGTCAGCTTCGATGGTCAGATAATTATCTAGACCCCAACTTCATTAGATGAAGTGGTTCAGTCCACATATGGAAACAATACAGAATAGTCTTGAGATTCTGATAAGAGGCAGACATTTCTGGTTCCTTGAAATCCCATAATAAGGATTCATATTAAAGTTAGAGAGCTTAATTATTACATGGTCTGAAGCACATGTTTATCCCAATGAGTAAAATCAGTTAGGATGACATCCTTCACCTCTCAGTCTGATGAACCCACTCATATTTCCTCCTCTGCAACACTAGTCCTGACTCATCCCTACCATCCTAAAATAGCTTCGCTGATGGGAGCAAAGGTCTGTGACCAGATATTGCTGTCACTCAATTGCTATAGTCATTCCACCTTCTGGAGTGACTGACAATTAAGAGCTCAGTGTAAGTCAATTCAGAAATCTCTTCTAAGCCACTTTTCTTCAAACCCAGGGAAAGCTAGTAAAGCAAGTTCTTTGGCCAAGTCTACTGTCCCTCCAAAGGTGAAACTGCCACACTGGACATACTTAGTTCATACCACACTGTATTTCCAAAACCATTAAGTCCTACAGTCTTCAAAGGATGCTTGCAGATCCCACCTTCCTCTCTTATACTCACAGTTTTCCTAAGCCAGTATTTTGCAACCTTGACACCATCTTGGAGCAGGTAATTCTTTGTTGTTGGGGGCTGCTCTACACATTGTAGGATGTTTAACAGCATCTTTGGCCTTTACTTACTAAATGTTAGAAGTACTACTCCAGCGTGATAACCAAAACTGTCTCTAGATATTCCCTAATGTCTCCTACAGGAAACATCAGCCCCTATTGAGAACTACTGTTTTAAGACCATGAGCTTGATTAATGAGAGCTCTGTGGATTCTTGCTTAGAGCCCTAGTGACTCTGATTTTACATGTGATTTTAAAAATATTAACTACATAATTCACTGTATATTAACTATATAGCTTGCTAGAATCCAATGCATTATAAGTAGTAAATCAAATGAGCTAAGCATTGCATGACCCTCTAGAAAAGCTGGGCCTTTGTATTTGTGAGAATTAGGCTATGCCAGAACCAATAGTACGCTCCATCCCCAATGAAAAATTCACCTTGCAAGCTTTGGGCACCTACACTCAATTAGAATCCTAAGACCGGGACAAAGAGGCCAGCACCAGCCGTCCCTAATTTTCTTCTTGCTAACTGGCTTACTTTTCTTAACTGTGCTGAACCGATTAGAATTTGTACATATTAACTCATTAATCTTTTTTTTTTTTTTTTTTTTTTACTTTCTTTGTTTTCTGACTTCAAGACCCTTGATCACTAGTCATTTATATTGGCCCCCTACTACTGCTCATAGT
>NW_011888786.1:5709560-5719761 GCF_000151845.1 Pteropus vampyrus
AGAATAAAGTGATCTTTGCTGCACTGAAAGCCCCATTGTTGCCAATTGCTGATGGTAACTAATGTTAGAAACCAATAAGAGATACACATCTTCAATACATGAGATGAAATACAAGAAAGTCAGAGAGGAGGAGGAAAGGGGGACAGAGGAAAACCTAATTGTATTAGACACCCAGGAATTCTGAAATGCACTCCATTCATCTCAGAGGAACATAAAGAACTATAAAAGAGTCTATTTAAATTTATTATCTGCCTGCTGCTGCTTCAGCTGCTGCTAACAGATGCTCCATAGAGAACCTATGGGGAGAAAAGCATTCTTATATGTTCTTCTCATATGAACCTGGGGTGATGGTATTAAGAATGAATGTAAATGTGAAAATATGGTATTTCATCAGGGCCAAGTTTCGTGTTAACAACTCAGTGGAACTTGGGAGAGCAAAAGTTCAACAAACATTTGTTAAATAATTAAATGAATGAGACTATTTCTAAACCATCTAGAAATCCATGGGGCCATAGAGGCTACTTTTGAACCATGATCTCTGTTTATCAGGGGAGAAAAGCAACTCCAGTGACAGGTAAAAGAAGGAACGATAGTGGGAGGACCAGTTACTTGATACCTTTCGTATGTCCCTTAACACCAGTTTACCCAACAACTGGTGATGAGAGTTCCTTTCAAGTCTTCGGAGCTCCATTTAAACACAATTCCATATCTCTTTTATGCTCAAGAAATATGCATTAGGTCAGCTGCCTGTAATATCACTTAAATTATTTTCCATAGTAAGCACAGTATGTACTTTTCCAATTTTTCCATGTAGAGAATAAGTAGGAAAAAATAACAAAAAATAAAAAATAATATGCAAACTTCCTAAGACCAATGGAACCTCACACTTATTGGGTGTCGAGAAAATTTAAGCTAGAATGATTCTATTACCTGATTTTCATATCTAAATACTGTAAAATTTCTCATTTATTTGTTTGTTTGTTTGTTTGCTTACTTACTTACTTACTTATTTATTTTTAGTGTGGAGAATCTATTCATGAATACCAAGCTGTTCTCACAGATTAAAAGACCATGATTCACAGTAAAAGAAATGATTTAAAGTTGTTTATAACTTTAGAACTATAATTCAAAGTTTAGTTAAACTGTTTACTAAGCTAATTCCAATGTTTGTTTATGTACAAAATAATTTTTCAGTGAAGGGGGTATAATGATTTAAAGTATGGATGCCTTGGTTTGCACCCTATCTCTGCTTTTACCATTTACCATTGGCAAAGTCACTTAACTTCTCTGTACCAAAAGGTTATGTGCGATTATTTCCGCATTGGGAGGAACTATGATAATTTATAGTTTCTCCTTTGCGTTTTTGTTTCTCAGAGTTTTAAGATTCTAACAATTACCAAATTTTTAAAAAGAAAAAAACTAAGTGATGACAAGTCATCAAGTAAAAAGAAAGCTTTAGACTAGGCACTACCTTAGTGATACACTTTTCGAAGTTCCATTTCAGTTATAATCAACATAGTTTCCACCTTTTAATAAGTTAATGGGAATTATAAACCAGCCACTCATTTTTTTTTTGCAAATAAGTAATTTCTGGGGATAAGTACATATCGGATCCCCAAAAACTGACTAAAAATATCACATAAAAATTCACCCGTCCTCTCATTATCTTTTTAGTTTTCATCATTATGATGTTGACCTCTAGCCTACACATAAGATTCTAATACATCCAATGACACTTCTGCTGCCAAACAGAGTTGTAAACTCAGTGCTTATCATTCACCTGGTCTACACAATTCCTTCCTTCTTCCATAGTAATAAACCAACCTAAAGTCACCCTCATGATCATATTAAAGTTAATTTCCTCCAAATTACATGTCATATTCATAAGACATGACTTTGCATTTAGACAGTGCTTATCTTTAAAGGTGCTCTAAGCACTGCCTGTGGCTTTTATTTATGTGAATACATCACTGGTGTACAGAGAGACAGATTATTTTCTTTCAAAGATATCCATTTTCTGATTTGCACCAAAAGAGTCTTTAAGATCATAAATATCATATTTAGTCAAATTGCTATTTCATTGAGCTCATTATTCAGTCTTTCACCAGGAAATATAAGAGATATTTTATGAAATGCCATTCATTTATTTAATTTCCTGCTAGGTGCTGAAGAAAGCTGTAAAATGAACCTAAACCAGCCCTGAATTTTGGGTTCTCATAGGACCATTGGGAAGAGACATGTGACAACAACCCCAGTGTATCACAGGGCATGTGATGGGGGACAGAGGAAGAAAAATGTGTTCAGGGTAGGTGTTATCAAAACATCTGTACTGAATTTTAGGAAGTGAGTAGTATTTTTTTGTAAATGGCTAGGAGAGAAAACATGGAAGTACCATATTCTAAGGAGAGAAAAAGTGAGGGAGACAATGACAAGTGCTCCGTCTATGCTAAGAGATTTCTTATTTTCATTTAGTATATGCAGATTTCACTCCACACACCATTTGGACAACCACCAGAATGTCAACTGAGAACAGAGAAATCAGAAGTCAATTTAAATGATAAAAGTGAATTGGGCAAGATCGCACAGCTGTTGCCATGCTCCTTTGTGACTTTAGACAGAGCAAATGGACTTCTGGCTCTCTTGCTGTTTGCTTCCCAGGCAGCCTGTTATACCTCTGTGAAAATTCATTAAAAAAAAAAAAAGTGTTATCGTTGCCATTTTCCTACACATATTACATTTTGCTATTTCCACAACCTTTGGTAATATGCTGGTATCACTCTACGATTAAACATAATTTTTATTATTGTGACTATATATCTACTGGCAGGCAGTATGGCTAATGTTCAAGAGAGTAGGCTGAGAAAAGATTCCCAGTATCAGCAATGTGGTAAGAAAAATAGCATCTTTAGACAAAAAAAGACAGAAGTTCCATAAGGATTGTTACTACCCATATAGCTACATATCTATGCACCCACCTACTTACCTACCCACCCACCCACCCACCTACCTACCTACCTACCTACCCACCCACCTACTTACTTACTTAAATATTTATTTTACATATATTTCATATACTAAAGGTAAATAATATAGAAATCCCATTTCTTTTCCATAGGACATGATTTCATAATTTCTTCAAGCATGTTGACTCAGGCCCCACTAACTAAAAAACAAACAAGAAAAAAAATTTTTTTTAAATTTTTCTGTTTTCCAAATCTGAAGACCCTCCTTCCTCTGAGTCAACAGGATCCCTAGGGTACCAATAAGGAAACAAGAGCTGCTGGAGAAAGTTGTGTTAATGATCACTGCTGCTTCTCCTTTTCTGTGTAGTCACCTCGATTACAACAAGTTTCTAAATCAGATGTTAGGCTTTTAACTGGTGTATTTATACATCATCTCTTTCCAGTAGATCATAGCCCACCTGAAATGCTGTAGAGAACTATGGAGATCAGCATAGCTAATAGAAAAGCGTGAGGAAATGGAAGAGATGAGGTTACTAAAGCACAAAGAACCCAGAAGAAACAACTCAGGAAAGAAAATGTGGTGCACACGGAAGTTCAGGCATACACGGTTAGAGAACGTACACATATAAACTTTTGGCTATACATATACAGAATCTACTGTCTTGGGTAAGTACAAGCCTTTCCTGAGATTTAGAAATAAGAATGGTTTTGGAGTCATGTGAGCCAGAGTTTGATTCCAGCTTCTCATTTTACTAATTATTCACTCTCAGAACATTTTCTTGGCTTTTCTCAGTCTCAGGATCATCGATAGAACCCCAAAGTGCTGTGAAAAGAGTTATAAATAATGCATGTGAGATATTCGGCACTTTCTTGACATTCACAACATGCATGAATTACCAGCACATAAACAGCATCTAAGAATTTGGGTGGATTAAATGATAAAATACAGTGTGTTTCTGCATATAGCTTGTGGAGCATCTCATCATTTTATAGTGCCTTCCCTGTATAAACTCTGTGAGGGCCATTTTATGTCTTCGGTTATCTTCAAAGCTTTAGGGTTCTAGGAAAAACTACTATATATTTTCTTCCATTGGCCTAAGAACTACTATTAAATTCTTAGACTTAGCATGCAGGTTTAGGTTCACTTAGTAAATATATGCTCTGTACACATAATTTTTCACAGCATTTTCACTCCAGAGTAAAGAGATGATGGAAGCATTAAGGTATTCATCAAGTGACTTCTGCTCAGTGAAGAATAAGATAGCATGTAAGCTTTTTTAAGAGATCCAAAGAGAGTGTGATACAGCCTGCTACATGAGCCCCTGGCATATGGGTGGAACATCAACCATCTCAGAACCAGAAGGCGGAGGAGTCTGGATTTCTGGCTCAATCTTCCTTTCTCCATAAAAAATACCTTTTGAGCTTCCTCTACTCAATCCTTACTCCTTCCTCTTTGGAGTTGCTATGTAAACATTTTAGCTTTATAGAAGTTCCTGTGAGATGTCAAAATATTCCATCTCTGTATTTACTCAGCCTAATTCGGCGTCTAAACCTGGTAAATCTTCGATATCATTTGTTTGACACCTCTGCCTTCCTTAGCCTAGGATTCCCAATATTATTGTTAAGGATTTGCACGTTTCTTTTAAGTCAATAATTCATCAAAACACAAAGCCAGAAAATCAGATTTCTTAGTAAATATTTCAAAACTATATGTAGTAAAAACCCCGGCTCTCTTTTCTTCGTAGATTTCCTGTCACAATATTCACACTCTTTGTGAACGATAACCTGGAGCTGATATTTTAGAGTATGGCTGAAAAATTGGATACCTCAGATCCACACTTAAAAGTCATCCACAAAATACTCAATGTAAAAAGGCAAGAAAACACATCAGATACAAAGCTGGCAAATGAAATCGAGCAACTACCAGCAGATCACTTGTAAGAGACAAGAGACGTTCCAAGATACCATTGCTATCTCTGACAGCCCTCACTCTGGCAGAGAGATAGACACAGTCCTTCAACCAAAGATGTGGAGGATTATCACTTTGGAACAAGGCCCAGTAGTCTGTGCATTATCAGAAGTAAGTAGATTACATGTATATCACAAACAACCTTTTCTCATCTTCTCTGTAACTGAAAGTAGAGGACGCCAAAATAACTTTCTTTTACAAAGTTTTTCTTCTTCATAAGGGTCTATTTCCCCCCTTAAAATTATTCAATATAGGTCATTAAATTCAGACAAAGGTGGCGTTTTTCTTAACTTGTTGATATCCAGGTGCTAGCAAAAGCACCTGGCATGAAGCAGTTACGTAATAAATGATATGAAATCAATTTACTAATTAATTAATTAATCAATCAGGGATCTTCTGTACTAAAAGGGAGACCATATTTTAAAGGGGAGAAGATGAATTCTATTTGAACATTTTTAGAAAGAATAAAACGAAAGGAAATCTGTCACTGATTCGTAATACTTAGGCAGTATGTGCTTCCTTAAACTAGAGTAACCAATGCTATATTTAGGTTAAAAGTATACATATGGAAATAGCTTGATTTTTATCAAGGTCATCTGCATAAAATCTGCAAACTATACAGTGAGAAGTCTATGGATAACAATGTTACATCTCAAAACTTCATTAATTGTGATGCTTTTCCAAAGCAGCTAGGACATCAGTATACCATTAGCCTGGGGAGGTTTACTTCTCCTTTCAAAATTCTCACTGGTAAATAACAGAGAGGTAGCACTGAAATGACTTGCTTCTGGGACAAGCAATGAAGCAATTGTTCCTTCAGTAGCCAGACTCAACAGCCTTTACATTCTTTTAAAGGAGCATGTCTTATTCTTAGTAATAGACTATATTTTAAGAAACTAAAAAAGCAACATATGAAACACTAAACATAGAAGTGTCTAGGCATAAAGATGAGTCTCATGTAGCAGAAGAGGTTGAGTAATAGTTTTGCCAGACTATGAAATGGCCTAGAACACAAGTTAGGGAAATCATCACGAGATAGTAATTCAGAAAACAGGAGTGTGTGTCCAAATGGCCCTGGGAAATATTAACATTTAATGCCAGTGTTTGAGTTCTGCTTCTGGGAAGCTTTTCTTAGACCTTAGGATTAGATTCTACGTCCCTCTGCTTCCATAAATAACCAACCCACTTCGCACACTGCCCTGTGATTGTTTGTTCAATTGTCTTTTTTCCTCCCCAAATGCACGCTCACTGAGAAATTAACCTTTTTACCACCATTCATGTGGTGGCTAGCACAGTTCCTGACACAAAGCAGATAATGAATACACAGTTATTCAATCAACGAGAGACTCAATACTGATTTGTGTCAATCATACATTAGAATGCTGCCATTAAATGTTAAGTTCTCTTCTGTAAGTTTGGGGAAAGTATATTATGTCATTACCTGGAAGTAAAATCTGAATTCCCTCAAGCCACAGTCTCAGTCTGTCTAGGGAAAGGGAATCTAATATATTATGTTTGCTGCTACTTGGTGCAAAGGGCATGGTGAGCCGGTAACTATTTCTTCTGTCTCTTGCTGGTCAATATGCTCTAATACTGGAGCACGTAAAATGAGTCACTTGCTATATTAAAAATGGTCATGTGCCTTTGCTAGGTACGCTTTGCAGAAGAGCAGCCTACATATAACCACACCCTGGACCACAACCGATAAAGAGCCCAGGCATTTCTCTCACACTCTTTCACTTGGTATCTATGCTACTACCCGCTGCTGGGTTCCTAATCATTGGCCACACTCCTTCTCAGTCTCCTGCATTCTCGTCCTTCAAAACTCCATCTTAGACTTCTTATCCTCATCTGCACTCACTTTCCAGGTAATTGCATCTCAGGCAATGTTGACAACTTCCAAATAAAAATCTCCAGCCAGAGTCTCTTCCCTGAACTCTAGATGTACATATCAACACAGCTAATTGGATGTGATGAGTATCTCAAAAGGAACTAAAACCAAAATCCAAATCTGCTCTTGCCTCAAAGCTGTTCCACACAGAAGCTTATGTCTGCAAACGTCAACATCATTCTTCCAGGTGCTTAGGGTAAAACAGAACAAAACCTTTTCCCTCCATTCCATATCTAACCTGTCAGAAAATGATGTTGGTTCAATATTCAAAATGAAAGAATTTTCTACCACCGCTGCTTCTACAATCTTTGCCCGGGCTGCCATGATTTATTGCTTATTTATTGCAATAACCTTTTAAGTGGCATCTCTGCATCTGCCCTTGATGCCTATCCTCTATTTTTAATGAGCCAGAGTGATCCTTTCAAAAGAAAATCCAGATCATGCCACACCCTTGCTCAAGCCTCTCTAATGACTACGCACTGCATTCAGAATAAAAGCAAAATCCTAAAACCCTGCATATCTCCAGTTCCTCTATGGCTTCATCTGGCCTACTGGTCTCATGTTCAATCTGGATCACACGAGGCGATGCTCCTTTCAAAGAACTAACATGCTTTCCCTCAAAGACGTGGTTCTTGCTGTTCCCTCCGCTTGGAATCCCTTCTGAAGGACATGTCTAGGTCTCGCTGTCTTCTCTCCCTCAGATCTCTGCTCAGGACTTGACTTTACAATGAGGTCTGTCTGGTCCATCCTATTAAAAATGAAATTCTCCACACTACACGTTCCCTAACCCCTTTGTCGCTTTATTTTAAACCATGATTTATTGTACTGTGATACAGACACACACACACACACACACACACACACACACACACACACTCACACGCAAGCATGCTTGTTTCTTGCATTTGTTTGCCGTTCCTCTTTCCTAGAACCTAAGCTTTCTGCATGCACAGATTTTTATCTTTGTGCTGAGAGCCATATGCTGAGCCCCTTGTACAGTCTCTGACCCATATCGGGCCCTCAATAAATACTTTTTGAAAATATTGTAGATCTGTTTCTGGATTTACCATTTTGGAAAATATGTAAAATGGGTGTAATATACTAAAAACTGAGATTGCTTGTAAAATCTACTAGTAAAAATAAAAATTCTACCTTAACTCGGTCATATTTGTAAATTATATTAGGTTTTGCTTGAAGACCTTTCCGGTGCCACATTCTAAGATGAAATGATGTATGGCAAGGAAAACAATATGAAACTTATCAAAACAATAGCCCCAGATCTGAAAATATCTTTCAAAGCATACTGATTGTTCCTTCTCTCTTTAATTATTAAATTTGGTTCCAGAGAAGTAACACGAAGAGAAGTAATATTGTCACCTATTACATTCTTTCTGGCTGCTTTAAAGGTTTGCATTATTTTTAGTCCTTCACAATAATTCTAAAATAGTTAATCTTGCTCAAAGTCAACCCAGTTATTTAAAAGCAGGCTTTGAAAGCTGGGGCTGCATGGAATCCTACCGCACACTGGAGACCCCGGAGCTTACTCTGGAAAAACGCTCCTGCGTCTACCACCCTCATTTCACTCCAGCATTGACCTAAGCCTTGAGTTCTTGCCTCAGCAATCACGGCCCCAATAGATTCACCTCTCAAGGTGGAGGCAGGGAAGAAGGATGAAAGTGCTTAAAAAGAGAGAGCCTGTCCATCGGTGTCTGCTCAGACTCTAAGTATCATCAGGGTCCAAATCATGGGACACTAAAGGGGAGAAATGAAAACAGAAAAGGTTTAAGCCTATTCCTATCCCAAAATACTGTTCTTCTATTTCTATCCTATTTCTTTACAATACCACTTAGCCGAAAACACTAAAAAGTATATTGATATAAAAGGTAATATGTTTTAATAGAAAAATTTTTAAAAAACCACATGTTAAAAAAATAGAAAATCTGACATGTAACTTTCACCAGGTGCCCTGTCCGATGAGATGTGGATCTCAGTTGGGAGGCTTGCCTTGGGCCCCCTCAACCCTGGGGAGGGGGCGTGACAGCTCCTTGTAGCTATATCTATATTCTTTGTAGTTCTCTTTATTTTTTATGAGCCAATCCCGATTTTTTACTTCAATCCTGTTATAGTAATTCTTTATATTAAAATTCTTCTGTTCAAATCACTGTGCGGTTTCTCTCTCCTGAGTGGACCCTGACTGATATACAGGAATTTGGGAAACAGTAGGTATGAATAAACGTGCATGCACGTGCATACACACACCCACACCCATGCATTTTTACTATAAGATTTCCCAGAGGCTCTATAGTATATTAATATGTGTTACAAATTTAAAAGAAGGATAAATAATATACAGAATTTTACAAACTTGTGTTAATGTAGAAACTCTTCCCCACCATACACACACACACCATGGCTCAGGAATTGTGTTCTGTGGGGAATCTATGGGGACATAAATCTGTGTCCAGCTGAGTTCAACTATACGGTAGGAATCTGAAACCAAAGCATGTTCTTGGGGAATAGCCGGTACTATCTAAGCAAGTCAATGGATTTTCATTTTATTCTTTGAATTAAAGGAGGTATTGAATAACGTTTTCGACATTTTCCTCCCTTTAAGTACTGAGACAACCGCTGCTCCTGAAGAACCATGGATTTCAGTATCAGGGAGGGTAGACACTCTCATTTGGGGGAGGGGAGGCAGGCAACTCTGTTAGGAGATATAAAAGTATCTTGAGAGAAAGAGGAAGGTGGAAAAGTTTTCCTCTGTTCTAGAGAGTTCTGTTTCATATTGTCCACTTGATAACTGCCAATTCAGAACATGCGGGCTTTCCCATAAATGTGTATGACATCCATGGAAAGCTGCAGACATAATCAGATTTTTGACTCAGCAGGTTAAGGCAGTATCATTTGGGAAAAGATCGTGCAGAGGCTTCTGCTCTTAGAAATATATGACTTAAGCAGTAAGTGTCAGATGCTATCAGAGTCTGGGGCTGTGACATGTTGCAGGACAGAGCACTGGTGGAAGCTCTTATTACCTTTTATGAACATTCACTAAAATATTGTTAAGAAAATGTAATTACCAGTGGAGAGGTTCATTTATCCAAATTATCCTGGGCTACCAAAGAAACCTGACATGTAAACAATTTAGATGAGAATTCTAAAAACTTAGCCAAAATAAGTGTCTGTAATTCATCATGTGCTGCGCTCTTATTCTTACCTGGAACAGTCTGTTGTCTTCGAAGTGCTATTCCAGGTGACTGTACATTGGGAAGACAAGTTTAAGTCAGAGTGTCAAGATACCCAGTTAATCAAGCTAAACAAACAAACAAAAAATACATTGAGATTCTCGCCTACTAACTCAAAGTAGAATGGAATGGCATT
>NW_011888786.1:5722821-5755971 GCF_000151845.1 Pteropus vampyrus
TGCAAACTTTTCATTTGACAGATTTTTAAAATGAAATCCTAAAATGTAACATCATTTAACTAAGGCCACGTAGCGTCATGGTAGCCAACACAGGGATACACTCAGATTTCTCAGCTCCCTGCCAAGGGTTCTTTAAAAATTCGGTTTTCTTTTGCTATTAATCTTGGTCCTTGTTGTCTTCCAGACCAGGCTCCCATTTCTGTTGCTTAAATTAAATAATACAAGTGACATGAATAAAGGTCTTCATATACGTTTTTTATGTAAATACACATAAAAAGAAGAAAATGGAGGAAAAGATAAAAATCTAAATACCAAATGTAATAATAGGTTTAAAAGGTTTAAAAGTCAAATTTTTAGGTTTAAAACCTAAAAATAGGTTTAAAAGTCAAATGAAACATGTATTGATATTTTAGAAGGCACACATAAGAATATTAATAAAAAGCAATTAAAGGACTATGAAAAGGAGAGAAAACATGTTGTGTTACTTGAAATCTGTGTTTTTATTTCTCCTTCTATGGCCCACTTGTAGGATTCTAAAAGAAAACCTCACACTATTGAGATAATTAAGATGATCACTTCAGAGGAAACGAGAGACAAAGGAATTAAAGCTCTCTAAATGAAATGGAACTACCTAATCATCCACTCCAGGCAATTAGGGGAGGAATTAAGAGTTAAATTCTATATTTAGTTACATGTTAGAAATAAATGGAAAACTCCTGATTTAATCATTGAACCGAACCCAAACAAATCTCAGTCTCCTAAAAAGAATCTCTCAACCAAAATCTTTTAATTGTTGAAAAGCGTTACTGTATGGATTTAATACCATCGCTCTGGATTTGTGCTACATTAATGTTTGAGTAATTAAGAATTTGCTTGATCCTTACATGTCTTGCTTTTCACAGTATTTCTGATCAAATTAATGTAAGCTTTTACTGTATTACTTCTAATTTTTCTTTATTTAATGCTACTCATTCTTTTTAATTTTAATTTTGCAGATACTCTTTATTATATCAAAAAGTGCTCTTCTATCATTACTTTGTTACATTGTCTTAAATTTTTATTTCATTGTGGTAAGAACATTTAACATGAGATCTACCCTCTTAACAGATTTTCAAGTATATAATACAGTATTTTTAACTACAGGCACAATTTTGTGCAGCAGATCTCTAGAACCTATTCATCTTCCATAATTAAAACTTTATACTCATCGATTATACCCATTTTCTCCTCTTTGTCTCTGAGTTTGACTATTTTTACACCTCATGTAAGAGGAATCATGAGATGACTGGCTTCTTTCACTTAGCATAATGTCCACCAGGATCAAGCATGTTGTTATATCCTTCAATATTCTCTTCTTTCTAAAGGTGAATAATATTCCATTATATGTATAAATCACATTTTCTTTATTCATTCATCTATCAATGAACATTTAGGTTGTTTCTACATCTCATCTTTGCTATTATGAATCGTGTCTCAATAAAGATGAGAGTGTTGTTATCTCTTCAAGAAATAAAACATCAACAGAATGAAAAAGCAACAAAAAAAAGGAAAAATATTTGCAAACCATATATCCAATAAGAGGTTAATTTCTAAAATACATAAGGGACTCACAACTTAACAGCAAAACAACCACCACCTAATAACCCAAGTAAAAAAAAGGGCTAAAGACTTGAACAGACATTTCTCTAAAGAAGACACAAGAATGAAGAACAGGTATACGAAAAAATGCTCAATGTGACTAAGCATCAGTGAAATGCAAATCAATACCTTAAAGAGCTATCACCTCACATTTCTTAGGAAGGCTATTATCAAAAACCAAAAGACAACATGTTAGCCAGAATGTGGAGAATTTGGAACCCTCATCCACTCATTCTTCGTGGCAAGTCAATGTCATGACACTTCTCTAAATATCAAGACCCATCTTTAGTCTGGCAATGTCCCCTGTCCTCCTCTTTTTCTCCTCAATTTCTAGTAGCGTACATTGCCAAGGCCACTTAATTGAGATATTAATCTGTAGTCAACGGCATTAGATATGTGGACATGTATTATGATCCGTCCCTAAATAAACATGGAAGACTCAAAGGGTTTGGGGAATATAAATATTATGTTACCTTGGAGTTACTGAATAACATTATTAACAGGCACAATACTTTGATCTGGCTTTTGTTAAAACCACAGTGAAATCATAGCCACGCATTTCAATGAGAAATGATTAAGGAGTGAAAGACCGTTGACCGAGGTACTTCAGATAACATGGAGCACTAGACTTCTTACCACGCATTGCTCAGAAAGGGAAGGAAAGTAAAAATATCTACAGAGTTATAAATCTTAAGTTAAACTTACTTGCATAAAAACTTAAATGTCTAAGTCTGTTTTCTAAACTGAGAAAAAAGCTTTCCTGTATTCAAAAGTTTGTTTTAACAGCTACCTTCCAAGAATTGTTGATGTATAATCCTAAAACCATGCAACTCTGTTATAGAAAAGCATACTAAAATGAATGTTTGTTGTAAAGAAGTGTGTTAATCCTCTGTAAATTACATATTGTGTCTACCATAGAAGGATCAATTCTCAGCAGTTTGTTTTAACTGCTCTTTGATAATAATCATAATATAATTAATATACAATATATGTAAAATGTACATTTTCTTAGTATTTTGGGGACTTACATTAAGAAATAAAAGAGATTAAGAAACTTCTCAAAGAAAACAACACTAATAAGTAGAAGAACAAAGATTTGAACCCACATTAGTCTGGATAAACTGGGGATTTTGAACAATATACTACTTCTTTCCCAGGTTTGCAATATATATATTTCCACTTGCTCTTGATGCCACAAAATGTTAATGCACTCTAAAGTTTATTTTAAATATACATTATAATAAGAAAGTAAACATAAATTCTAAAAGCTATATTTGAAGTTTGAAAATCGAATTGATGTTTCCAAAAAAGCTATTTTTCAAGCTTGCAGCTCTTAGATTGCTTCATTTCGATTTTTCTCAAAGCAATTTAGGCAGAATTATTTACAAACTAGCTGCAAAATGACTGTTTCTTAAGCAGTATCACCGAAATTTATATGAAAATATTTGCTTGCCAAAGACATATATGATAGTTTATAATTGTTTCAAATGGATTTCTATGTCATAAAAAACTATTGTTTTCATGAAATAAATGAATTACATCTGCATAGAAAACTCCCAATGCTACTCATATCATTAGAGTCTGGGGGAAAAAAATTACACTTGTTAAAATACAGTGGCATCCCAATTTTTTCCTGGTTGTCATGAATAGCTCGTTTAAAGTAGATCCTTTATATCGAAGCCAACTTTCTGTTTCTCTCTTTATGACAAAGGAGGAAAAAATGAATAAACAAAATGCTCAAACAAAAGTATCCAATGGTTGATTCATAGAAAAACAAAAATGGTATCTACAAGGAAGCAGGGATTTCTGATTTAAGTTGCTTTCATATTCATTCAATAATTAACGCAAATGGTTTTAATTTCTGCATATGGGCTTAGCCATAAAGTGTTTCAAAAATATGGATGACACTGCATACACTCAAATAACCACAGTCAAGCAAATTTTCAAATACTCAAGCCCATATATGTATATGTTATTATATATTCTGCATATTATATATAACATACATATACGCAACATATGTACATATATACACTATATATACACTCATATACATACACAAATATTTACACATACAGTGCTTTTTAATAGTTACACATGTGTCTACATACATACTAAGCAAGTATACAAATTCATTATATTCTATAAAAGACATGATTGAGTTACTTGAAGCAAAGCAGTATTTTCATAGACCTACCAATCTTCCTTCTCTTTCCTTCCTTTTCTACCATCTTCCTTCTATTTTCTTTCAAGTTCTTCCATTTTCTTACCACAAAAAATTATTGATATATCACATATGCTAGAAACTGGTAAGTATGAAAGGTTCAATGGTGAAGAATTACAGAAGGACCCTACTTGCACGGCACTTTAATTATACTGAATGTATCCATTAAAAGATGAAAATCATAGAATTTTAACTTAGAGAGAACTTCATTCAAATCATGATGATATAACTTACGGATCTTTGCGAAATTATTTAACCTTGCTGGGCTTTCATTTTCTCAAAAGGAAAACAGCAATAATTCTAGTCTCATCGTATATCTCAGGGACTAAATAAAACAACAAGTGAAAAGAGCTGACTGGAAACTCTGACATATAGTAGATGCTCAATAAATGCTACGTTACTGCTCTCCCCAAATACATTTAAATAGCCATTTGCTATTAAATTCTAGTTTCACTGTTGCAGGTTTGCAGATATTCAAGAAATGAAAGTATGCCCAGTTTCTATGCTGCTCTCAAATAAATATTTTATTCAAACACTGGTTGAAAAATGTGTTGACTATTACCAAAAAGACAGAGAGGGAATCTGAGAGGAAATGACACAGGGAGACAGTGTGCAAAAATAAATGAACCCACGTGGGTATCGATATGGCAGGTTGAAAAGTGACTGGCATATCCTTTCTTGCTCACAAAAATGATATCATTTTGTAATGTTGGCTTGTTAACATTTCTATTTCCAATTTTATTTTCTCCACTTTCATATAAGAGGTGCTTTAATTCACTCAGAAGTCAGCTAGGGCAAGTAGGCCTCCAGCCATGGTGGGCAATATTCTATGTGTCCATGAAATAAGTGACTGCATAAAAAGACAGATCAGCTGGAGAGGAAATAGGACTTCCAGGTACTCAGAATGGTGGAAACAAGTAACAGAATGGATCTTCTCACCATCGAGTATTTGAGAATCCAAGGCTTGTCCTGCTTCTATGACATCTGTTGAGGAATCCCTCATTTCAGGGACAGGTTGGATCACAGCAAAATCTAAAAACAGTGGATTATGGCAGAGTCCAAAATTCTTTAGACTTAAGCCTCTCCACCACTTGCTACAAAATTCCAAAAACTCTGACTGAACTCAGATTATCATCCAATGGTTATAATTTTAAATAGACAGTTTTATGAAAACAATAAAATAGATTGGGTCAGAGGTATGCTTAGAAGAAAAGCTCTTTCAAAACTCTAGGAGTTAAAATATAAAATTGATTCCTAATTAAAAGGCACTTTAGAGAAAACTAATGCTTCTTCTCCATAAATAAGATACTGAAGTGCAATACTGAAATAGCATTATTATACCTAATAAGAAAAGATTTAAAAGGCAGATTTCTTTGCTGGTTATGCAAAAAATGACATTTTCAATGTGTTTTCGTTGTCCAATCAAGTATTGTACAGGAGAAGGTGCCAAGATAAGGAAGCCCATAACTGAGAGAGTCCTCCATTGCACATGAATGTTCCAAACAGTCAGGTCCCTGAGCACTGAAAACAAGCAATTCGTTACATTCACACTGATTCCATGTTTATTCAGCAACCATCTTGATTATGATTTGGTTGCCTATGTGGATTTTCAACCGAGAGCAAAGGAATCAGGTTGACAGAAACCTGAGATCCATCCAACAATTATGTTTCTCCCTGTAAAATAGAAAGCTGATATTCTACTTCATCTTCCTCATTCTTTTGTGAGTCTTCCAAATATGAATCAGCATCTCCAAGTCCATTTACCTACAACACTAAAAAGATGGTAATACTGAGGCATAAAAGAGGTAGGGCCAGACCCACATACTTTTTTTGCCAAGAGAATGGTGGGTACACACAAGTCAGCTCCCAAAGCATTGAGGGTAACACAAAGGAGGAACATTCGACTTGATCCCTCCCCTCAAAGGTTTTCAAACCAGACGAGGAGACAAAAAACTTGAAGGCAGATTGCATTCTAACAGAATAGTGAGATTCACAAATTATATAACTATATTAAGATGATAAACACATACCAACAGCAAAAGATTAGGATATATTTGGGTAATGGGATATGGATGTATCTTTAGTCTATTTATATTTTGTGTAATAAACATGTATTTGCTTTAAAATAAAAACATTTAAAGTGCTTTCTGTAGATACCATGGGTTACGTCAGGCTGGGCAAAAAGGGAAGGTCTACCTTAGGATATACTTTGAGCCTACGGTCACATAATCAGTAGTCACCAATTAATATCAATGTCACCTCAATAATTTTTAATAATACAAATACTTATATTAGTCTCCTATTGCTACTATAACAAATTACTACAAACTTAGTGACTTAAAACAGCCCAAATTGTTAACTCACGGTCCTGAGGTCAGAAGTCAAAATGGATCTCTTTGGGATAAAATCAAAGTGTGGGGTTCCTTCTGGCAGCTCTAAGAAAGAAGCCCCGTTTCCTTGCCTTTTCTAGCCTCCTTGTAGAAGCCTCCTGCATACCTGGTCCTCCTTTGCTCATAGTCCCTTTTCATACTCAAAACTGAGAATAGTTGCTTGAATCTTTCTCATTCTACATCAATGGGACCCTGACTGTCCTTCGTCCCTCCTTCAGTAAAGAAATCTTGTAATTACCTTGGACATACCCAGGTAATCTAGGAAAATACTCCCATCTCAGGATCTTTAACTTAATCATACCTTCAAAGTTTCTTTCACCATGTCAGGTAACGAATTCATGAGGTCTGGGCATTAGGATGCGGATGTCTTTGGTGGGGGCGATTATTTTGCCTACCATAATAATATCAAGAAATAACCACATTCCTTGGCACAACTCCTTTTTAGGGGGGATGCACACTTCCCCTTTTTCTCCTCATCTCTCTTTTTAAAAAATATTATAATTCAATCTGAATGTTCTAAGAAAATCAGCCATGTCAAATATTTACTTTACCACCAAGATGATGAGAGACCAGACGCGCAAGTTATTCTGTGCAAAAGGCAGAGTATTCTTCTTGGTTATGGCAACATCCTTGGTGAGAAATTATGCCCTTCATCCACAGCTAATAGAATGCGGAGAGCGTGAGGGGGTACAGTCATTGGAACTGATATCGCAAGTTATGTTTTGTCTGATTTCCCCAGTGATTGAACTTGACTGGAGTTCTAATGGAAATGAATCCAAGGGAACAGAAAATCTAGATGACAACCAAATATGGCAGAAGAATTCTATTAGTCAACCATCGACCTCAATTGCAGTTAATGAGACACCACTGTAACCTCAAATGATATGAGTTTAGGGGCTAAATTATATAATAAATGTTTTGCAGGCCTATTCATATTAAAGTCGATGGTACACCTAGTGGTGGCCACAATCTGCAAAGTTAGGACTTAGTTTTTGCCCATGATTGACTGGCCCTCTGCAAACCTTGAGAACACTTGCTCGCCTTCTCAAACCTAGCAAGGTCACTTCCCTTATGAAATCTTTTCTCACTGTGCTCCCCATCTTCATTCTCAAATAGCACCGTCCTTGCTTGCTTTGGGGTTCCTCTGGAAGTACTTTGAGAGCTTCCATGACTTCCTTTTCTGCATACCTGCTTCCCCACACTTACCCACCAACACTTCAAGATGAGCATCTGCTTGATTTGTTTTCACTTATCTTAAAGATATCAGCGATGCCCAGAGTTGGCTCACAGTCTGATATGGTTATGACCCTTGCAAAAATACCAGAACACTTCAATGAACAGCTGCTTCCCTGAGCCTTCCTGTGGGACCCTCAGTGCAGCAACTGATGGGGCAGTAGAGAGCCTCTGAGACCTTGCTGCAGAGCAGCAGCCCATTCTACTGGTCAGGGGCTGTGCTGTACAAACCAAATGCATTCTAAACTTTGGAATAGCGCCTGGCTTATAATGGGTGCTCAGTAAATATTTGATGAATGAATAAATCTTATCAATATACCTTATATGTCAGTAAACCCTGCTAATATAATATTTTAAAAATAAAGGTAAGACAAGTATTTGCAAGGATTTGGAGAAAAGGGAACATGTATACACTGTTGGTGAAATTGTAATCTGGTACAAACACTGTGGAAAACAGTATGGAGTTTCCTCAAAAAATTAAAAGTAGGACTATCATATGACCCAGAAATTGTACTTCCGGGTATATAGTCAAAGAAAATGAAACCAGGTTATCAAAGAAATATACACACTCCTGTGTTTATTGCAATATTTTTTCCCAATGGCCAAGATACGGAAACAACATGTCCATCGATGGATGAATAGAAAAAGAAGACAAGGGGTGTGTGTGTGTGTGTGTGTGTGTGTGTGCGCGCGCGCGCGCACGTGTGTGCATAAACAATGGAATACTATGCAGCCATGAGAAAAAAAAAGAGAGAAAGTCCACCATTTGCAACAATAGGAATGATATTATGTTAAGTGAGATAAGTCAAACAAAGAAAGAAGAATACTGTATGATATCTTTTATGTGTGGACTCTAAAAAAGTCAAACTCATAGAAACAAAGACTAGAATGGTGGTTACCAGGGGCTGAGAGCTAGAGAAATGGAAGAGAAGTTATTTAAGGGTGTAAACTTGCAAACAGCAGATAAATAAGTCCTGGTGACCTAATTCAGAGTTCGGTAATTACGGACAACAAAACTATACTATAAACATTAAACTTGCTACAAGACTATCTTAGTTGTTTTCCAACACTAAAAGAAATGACAATTATATGATTTGATAGAAGTATAGCCAAGGTTATAATAACAATCACATTACAATATAAATTAAATTTACATAATGTTATATGTAAAATATATCTCAATTAAAAAAGTAAAGGAAATAATTCACTTCTTCAGGGAAGGCTGTTCAAATTTTTATTTAAAGTAATTGTGGAGATGACATTTTTTACTATTTAGCACTGATATAAGAGACATTCCAGAATAGTAAGATAATTTTTTTCTCACAAGTGAAAAGTTTTATATTTTGATCTGGATACCACCAAAGAAATGACAAAGAGCCTTTTACAGATAGATGGTAGTTTTAACAGACCTGAAAGCAAAACTAAATAAAAGACACATAGAGCTGCAGTAAAGAGCTATTTCTAAATAAATTCTACAAAGATCCTCAAAGAAAGTAAAGTAAAAACTTTGGACAATGTGATCCATAAAAAAAGACTTTAAATTATTTCTTAGCACAAGAATCACAAGTGAAAACAAAGAAATACAGGGGGGAATGTTTCTTTCATCTTGCAAGACGATGTGTCCTTCACTTTACATTAGATTCCTGTAGAATTTCAAAGATATTGAAAGATTTCAGAGAGCTGTAGCTATTACCTACCTTTAGGTGCTTTGTCTTTATAACTGTCGATATTAATAAAATTGAAGATTTATAAAATGAGGTTATTGTTCCATTTTGATAATGCACGTTTCCAAAATGAAGTAATAGCCACTGAAAATAACTCATTTTAAATGGGTCACTGCAAATAAGATGATTGGGTATTATTGGTCAGGACATAAAAATCTTAAATTAAAGAAAGCTTTGCTCTGTAAATTTGAAGTTCACCTACTTTTGTGAGTCTGCATCCTCAAACACGGAGAATAATTACATTATACAGGCTAACATCAAACCTCAGAAAAACTAACAAAAAACAGAACTGACAATGTGTCAAATCTCTTAAGGGAGAAGGACTTTCTAAGCTTTGAAGTACTAGGGGAAAAAAGCAAAAAGGCGAAGATGAATAATTAGGGAAAAATAGTAAATATACATATATATGTAAGCTAAAAAATTAAGAAAAGATGAAAAAGACAAATAATCACTTTGCAACAAATGCAAAAAGGAAACAGTAAGTGTGTTTAACAAAAAGACCTTGTACAAATTACGAAGAAAAGCTCTAAGGCCCTAATAAATAAATTGGTAAGTAACATTGTATTACTTTGCTAGAGCTGCCATAACAAAACACCATAGATTGAGTGGCTTAAACAACAGAAACTTATTTTCTCACAGTTTTGGGGGCTAGAAGTCCAAGATCAAGGTGTCAGCAGGTATGGTTTCTTCTGAAGCCTCTCCCCTTTGCTTGAAGGTGGCCCCGTTATCACTATGTCCTCACAAGGTTGTCTCTTGGTCTTTGTGTTGTCTGTATCCTGATCTCCTGTTCTTATAATGGATTAGGGCCCACCCGAATGACCTCATTTAATTTTAACACCTCCTTAAAGGCCTTGTCTTCAAATAGTCATATTCTGACATATAAGAAATTTAATGGAACACAATTAGTCCATAACGGACATATGCAATTCAAAAAATATACTGCCTAAAAAATACATTAAAATGTTATCTTTGTATATAAGTAAAAGATAATTAGAAGTAAAATATGAGTCTATGGCCATGCCACCCTGAACAGGCCTGATCCCGTCTGATCTTGGAAGCTAAGCAGGGTTGGGCCTGGTTAGTACTTGGATGGGAGACCACGTAGGAAGACCAGGTGCTGTAGGAGTAAAAAATGAAAAATAAGGGATTGTAAACTGACAAGGTCCTTGCAATCTGTGAGGTCAACCAAGGGTTGCCTTGCCTAAAATAAAAAGTAAAATATAATTCTATTTTTTGTTGTTTATAAAACTATTAACGATTGAAAAAACATCTTTATGCTGATAAGGATTCAGTTCCGTGAGTGAACTGAATTCTACTGATAAGAATATAAACCGGCAAATCATTTTGGAAAGTAAACTAGCAATATAGATCAGGATTATAAAAAATATTAAACTCTCAATATAGATTAATATAATCAAGAAAAACATAATAAAAATATATCTAGAGATCAGGAATTTACTTCTGGGGAGATATCTTTACTAAAATATTATACATTTGAGTATTATTTATAATAACAAATATATCAGAAAGAGTTTAAATGCCCAAATGGGGAAACTCTAATGTAAATTGTACCTTAAAGAGCTGTTATGCAGTCACCAAAATAATATTTATAAAGATCACAAAAAAAACATAAAAATATCTACAATTTTATTTTTAAAAAATAAGGCAGGATGCAAAGCTATATGTTAAAAAGATATATATTATAAAAGAAGGCAAGGATAAAACTATAGTCATTACTTTAGGATAATAGTAATGAAGGTTTGTTTGTTTTAGTATTATATATATTTTCACTTTCCAAAAAGCAGCAGACAGGAGTTTTATATTATATATACTAATCGTATTATTTATATATATACTATATATGTTTTATATAAAACAGTTATTTCTGTTTAAGTAAAACTGAATTGACACAGCAGGTATAACTTTATATTTCATATATACTAATTATATTAATAATATATATACTAATACATATACTATGAGTTTTATATAAAACCATTACTTTGAGTTAAGTAAGTGTGGATAGAAATTGCAAAGTTTAGTTTCAATTCTATTAAGCTTAGGTTAACGTGTCAGCTTCTACTTAAATGCTTTGCTTTCATCCTGCCATTACCAACTATTATGTTGATATGAGCGATACCTTCACTCAAGATCCATTGCCAATCACACCTTCATTCTACTCAAGTCACTGCAGACAAAATAAAAATGTAAGGAGATCACTCTATGAAATTCCCAGGGATCACTCTATAGGATTCCTCTCATAAGGATTTCAAAATCATTGATTGAACAGTTTGCCTTCCAGGGAGCCCTGATGAAATCACTCCCTATTTTAGTTTGTCAATCTACAACTATCCATTGTATAGGCCTGAAGGTCAGAGCCACATTTCACTTCTGTAGACATCTTGATAACAGGAAACACTAGATGTCTGCCGTCTTTCTCTATGACTGTGAGAGAAATAGAGGGCAAGTTATGGCAAGTTCCAACGTACAGGTAACAACTCTTTGTAAGTGCAGAGTATAGAATACAACACCATCCAAATTGGTGAAATAGTATATTTTACTCTTTGGAGAAATACAGAGATTCAAAATGGCATAGCCCTGGAGTTCATTAAGAGCCTCAAATTGTAAACCTTGAGCATTAAGTTGCCCATTAAAATATCAGGACTCAAACCATATTCATTAATTCAATAGTAATGTTAACCAGCTATCTAAATTTCCCACTAGATTAGAAATAAGAAACATAGCTATAATATGTTGAATAGTGATCCCCCAAAATACATGTCCAACTGGAACCTGAGAAAATTATCTTTTTGGGAAATAGAGTCATATCAGATGTAAGTAAGTGAAGGTCAAAGTGAGATCATACTGGATTAGAGCAGACCCTAAATCCCATAAGACTGTCCTTATAAGAGACAGAAAAGGACATACAGACATGCAAGGAAGAAGCCACGTGGAGACAGAGGCAGAGATTAGAGTTATGCTGCCACAACCCAAGGAATACCAGGAGACCTCAGAAGCTAGAAGAGGCAAGAAAAAAATTCTCCCTTAGAGACTCCCAAGGAACCCTCACCCTGCCGACACCTTGATTTTGAACTTCTAGACTACAGAACTGAAAGAGAATAGTTTCTAAGTCACCTATTTGTTATGGAAGCCCTATGAAACGATAGTAGTTTACAGAGGGAAGAATGCCACATTTCACAAAAACTTTCTCTTTAAACATTGGAGGTAGAATGGGACAGTGGAAAGAGCACAGAAAGATGTGGAGTCGAGGGGAACTGGTTCCACCCTGTCACTCTCTGCGGGCAATCCAGTTAGCACCTCAAAATATCCATTTGACCATCTCTAGAAGAGAGACGTGATAATAGTATCAATCACTCAGGATTACTGACATTAGGTGAAATTATGTATGTAATAAGCATTTGAAAAGCTATGAAGTGGACAGAAATTCTGATTTGTTATCATTGTCAATGGTTCAGAGTACATGTCAACTTTGCAGTAGATATTTGTTTATGAAATATGAAATTTAAAAATATGAAAGAAATG
Organism: Pteropus vampyrus; assembly: GCF_000151845.1. NCBI lineage: Eukaryota > Metazoa > Chordata > Mammalia > Chiroptera > Pteropodidae > Pteropus > Pteropus vampyrus. The sequence continues at coordinate 5,735,574 of NW_011888786.1, forward strand.
CACACAAGTACATTGTTTGGTTTGCTTTTTAGTTCATTCTCTATTACAGAATTTTTTTTTTTACCTAAAGAGTGGGTTTATATACTGAAGACTGACTTTGGACCCTGATATGAATCATTTATCACATAGACAGATAAATTATTAGGGCTGTTTCAGAAGGGGAGTAACCAGGGCTCCGTGATTTTTAGAGTTGGTGTACTGTCATTAATAATAGTTTGTTGTTCTTTTAGTCACCTGAACTGGGATAAAAAATAAATAAACAGATGACCCTGATCGTGGTAAGACAGTTTTAGTGCTGCTGATTGAAAAATATCAAAAGTTAGGGTCAAAGAAACAGCCATTAATGTACAGATCCTAGGTTTTTATAACATTTTCCTTATTTTAGAAGAGCAGCAGGTGGATGTTATCGTAGGCATAAAAACCAATTGCAATTATTTCACTAATAATTAGAATTCAATATTGCTTTTAAAAAATCCAAGACTGCCAAAACTACTAGAATAAATTACTCAGTTCTTAAAGTTGCAGCTTAAGTGTAGCATTCAGAAGATTGAATTTATAACTCTTGATTGTAAATCTCTTTATGCAATAAAAATATTATAGAGGCAAATTATTTTAAACAGTCTCTCAGAATTGACGTCATCCAAACATGTTTTCAAAATTAAATGGAAGATAGGATCAAGGCTCCTGGTGTTCCTATTTCCGTTCCTATCAGAGCAGAAAGCAAGACTCTTTCCTCTGTGCTCATTCTCAATGGAAAATTGATGGTGAACCTAATTGATGATGGGGAATCAATGGTATTCCTGTCCAAACAATGAGGCAGAAAACAATTTTTCCAAAGTCTGACTCCTCAAGGAGCGTTTTGTCAAGATTGGATCATGACCTCCAGTAATCACTGCTGCCTGTCCGTGGAAGTCCACGTGGATAGCTGTCACCGCTCTCCAGGTCTCTCTGAGGTTCAAATTAGCAAGTGCTAATTTCTCATTGTTCCTTATCACCCTCTCCCCACTCCACACCACCCCCAGACATGCAAGTGGTAATTAGGATGGAAAAGAACTTGACCATCCACAGAATTTTTTTCTCCATCCCCAACCATTAGTTCAGCTCTCCACCCACTCTTGGGTAGGTCATTGCCACATTCACCCATGAAGGCCTTCATCGTTTGCCTCTCGTTTACCTCGGCATCCACATCTCCCACTTTGGCTTCCTCACCTGCTGTGCTCTCACAGTGAGGCCTGGGGCCTCTCTCACCTTGCTGAACCTTTGAGTAGAGAGACTACAAGTGCATGCCTGCTTGGAGCGTGCACAGCCAAGACCCTTCCCGAACGCCCTCCCTGCTGAATTTCCTGTTCTTCTCTTTTGCTCTGTTTGTACTCCTCATCATTTCATGTTTCATACTTAGAGTCTAAGTTCCCTGAGGCTGGGAGTGTATCTTCCTCACTGATACCCCATCTAAGCATGAAACCAGTACAAAGTGTCTGATAGTTTTTAATAAGATAATGAAATTAAAACCCACATTCATTTCCTATTCCATACCATTCAACAAGTTAACTTCTCCATGCTCTTTGTTTATTGGGTATAAATTGTTTGAAACAGAATTAAGGATTAAATCATACAGTATGTGGATACATTTCATAAACTCCAAAGTATCTTATAAATAAAAGAATTATGATCATCATCTTCATTTAAAGAAATTCTATAGACTAATCATTCTACACTCAACTTATTGATACTAAAGAGAAGTAGACACAGAAATCAACTTACAAAATGTGCTCATCTAATCTTGCAAACCTGCGAGGTGCGAGATTGAGTCAAAAACATGGTTGTTCTAAATAGACTAATTATTTACTGCTCTTTCACAGTATATTTTCTAAATGTCCAACACTGATTTGTAGTTGAAACTGTGGGCTCTATTGCAGAGGATGTAGAAGACAGACGCTGATGTTAGAACTCCTTTCTCCTATGTAGCCTTAAACAAGTTTTCCCTGGCCTCAAGTGTACTTTTCCACTGGGCAAGTAGACTTAATTAAGTGGAGTCACATCACATCCGAGTTACATAAGACTTCAGTCTGCTATTGTAGACCAAGAAAACCTCTTTGTAGGAAGGAGAGGGTCTCATCATCTACTATTTACTTTGGTAAATCACAGAGAGCACTTTTTTGGATGGCATTTCTAGAAACCCTACTAGATTTCATTTTCCACGTCTCTGCTGCTGCCAAGTTGATAACCCAGGCCTTGCTAAATGAACAGAAAGAAAGACGGAGGGGATGTGAATGAAAAAACCAGGAGGAAGCCCTTAGCCAAATCCAGGTGCAACACATTATATAGGACAGAAGTCCGGTTTCTCAGCTCGACGGCCTGAATAAAAAAGAAGGGAGCACTGGTGTCTTACATTAAAAGAGACTTGGAAAACACAGCAGCCAAATGCAGTAAAAGAGACTTTGGACTCTGGTGTAACAAACACATTATAAAAATAATTCTTGAGACAATTAAGGAAATATGAATATGGAAATATGGACTTTTTAAAAGATTAAAAATTCTTTAATTTTTTAAAGAATTATTGTGTTAAATGTTCTAATAGCAAGAGGTTTATGTAGAAATTGGAGATGCATACATAAAAATTCGCAGGAGATAAGCCTTACATCTAGCATTTATTTGTAAATATCTGCTGCAAATAAATTAATAGATGATACAAGATTGGTAAAGTGTTGATAATATTGAAGTTTGATAAAGGGTACACGAGATTTATCATGCTCTCCACTTTCTTTTGTTTATCTTTCAAATTTTCATGATTAAAAAGTTTCAAGAAAAATAAATGAGGAAAATAAAATTGTCATTATTTGCAGAGGACATGATTCTATATAAAGAGAACTCTAAAGATCTCACCAAAAAAAAACTATTAGAATTCATAAATAAATTCAGTAAGCTAGCAGGATACAAAATTATTCAGAAATTGGTTGCATTTTTATACGTCAATAATGATCTATAAGAAAGCAAAATTAAGAAAACAATCCCATTTACAATTGCAGCCAAAAAAATATCTAGAAATATATTTAACTAAGGAAGTAACAGGCCTGTACTAGAAAAATTATAAGACATTGAAGAAATAAATTGAAGAAAATACAAATAAATGGAAGCATATACTGTGCTCATGGACAGGAAGAATTAACATCATTAAAATGTTCATACCACCCAAAGCAATGTTAGTACTATTTTTTCTAATATGTCTCCTCAAACAAGGAAAATAAAAGGAAAAATTTAAAACTTTTTGCACAGCAAAGGAAACCACCAACAAAACAAAAAGGCAACCAACTAAATTGGAGAAGATATTTGCCAATTTATAAAGAACTCATAGAACTTAACACCAAAAAAATAAACAATCCAATTAAAAATAGGCAGAGGACCTGAATAGACTTTTCTCCAAAGAGGACATACGGATGGCAAATAGACATATGAAAGATGTTCAATATCATTAAACCTCAGAGAAATGCAAATTAAAACCACAATAAGATATCACTTCACATCTGTCAGAATGGCTAACATCAATAAAGCAACAAACGACAAGTACTGGTGAGGATGCAGAGAAAGGGAAACTTTGTGCGCTGTTGGTGGGATTGAAAATTGGTACAGCCATTATGGAAAACAGTATGAAGTTTCATCAAAAACTTAAAAATAGAACTACCTTATGACATAGCAATTGCACTTCTGGATCTTTATCCAAAGAAATCCAAAACACTAATTTGAAAGGGTACATGCACCCCTATATTTATTGCAGCATAATTACAATAGCCAAGACATACAAGTAACCTAAATGTCCATCAAAAAAATGACTGGATAAAGAAGATATGGTATATTTATGTGATGGAATATTACTCAGCCATAAAAAAGAATTAAATTTTATCATTTGTGATAACATAGATGGACTAAGAGGGGATTGTTCTATGTGAAATAAATCAGACAGAGAAGGACAAATACCATAGATTTCACTCATATGCAGAATCTAAAGAACAAAATAAATGAACAAACAGAACAGAAACAGACTCATAGATGCAGAGAATAAACTAATTTTTGTCAGATGGAAGGGAAATTGGGGAAGGGGGCTGTATGAAAAAGGCAAAGAGATTAAGAAGTTCAAATTGGTAGTTACAAAATAGTCATGAGGATGTGACATACAGCATAAGAAATATAGTCAATAATAGTGTATATTATAACTATGTATAGTGCCAGGTGGGTACTAGACTTGTCAGGAGGATTGCTTTGCAAATTATGCAAATATCTAACCACTACACTGTACACCTGCAATTAACATAAAATAATGTTGAATGTCAACTGTAGTTGAATATATATATATATATATATACCTATATATGTATATATACGTATATACATGAAGAAGAAAAGTAAATGAATTGATTCACTGTATCTCAAAAAAGGACATTTTCACCTGCTGGTAATATGCCCAAGTTTTACCACTGAAACTAGAATACTCAGATTAATTTAAATTCATCTGAAATCATAATTAAGTTAAACATGTAGACAGAAAAAAACAAGCAGAGCCATGAGGATAAAGAGCCTGAGGGAGAAAGAGTATTAACATATCATCAGATAGAACAATCAATAAAATAATTATGGGCATAGTCACAAGATAAAAGATTTTAATGAACTCCAGGTGCAACAAGTTCAGGAAAAGGTGGCAATACTAATAGAAAATAACTCAACGGTGGCAAAATCCCCTTTCCCTTCAAGATCATCTCAAAAGTTACTGCGTGGCTTTTGCCAGCTCCCTAAGGCTGTTAGCTGTTCCCATCTGAGATTTTACAAAACTTTACTCATCCTGAGTGTTTTTCCCCCACCAGAACAAAAAGAAAGTTATATTGACTAGCACAAGACTTGGAATGTGGTACATGTATATACTTAGGGAACATTAGTGGAAGGAGTGGGTGGGTGGATGGATGGAAGGGTGGATGGGTAGATGGGTGGATGTGTGGGTGGGTGGGTGGGTGGATGGATGGATGGATGGATGGATGGATGGGTGGAAGGGTGGAAGGGTAGATGGGTTGGTGGGTGGGTGGGCGGGTAGATGGTTAGATGGTTAGATGGATGGATGGATGGATGGATGGATGGATGGATGGATGGATGGAAGGATGGGTGGAAGGGTGGATAAATGGATGGACTGACGAATGGATAAACAGACAGATGGATGGATAATAGAGAAGGAGGAAAGGTAGGGAGATAAGAATGATGCTTCTGCCTTTTAAATCCCACATTCTTTACTGGGAAGAAAGATCCCTGGGGTCAGTCTGTGGGGGCTTATATTTAAGAGAAATTTTATTTAAATAATCCCAAACCAATCAGAATCAGATACATAACTTTCCTTAGTAGCCTACTATAAGGAATTTGTTTATTTTGTTTTATTTTAGCTAGACTAAATCCACATTCTCTTTGTATAAGCAATTTATCAAATATGCCAGGCTGGAAACAGCTGAGTTTTTTTTTTTTTTTTTTTTTTAATCTCTTGCTGAGGAAAGAAACTTTTCATTGAGCTATCACATGCACAGTTATTTTTATTTGACTCTCAGTTGAAATACTCCTGCTGCACAGCATATTGAATACTTTATTGACCATAAAATGTGCAGTTGCAATTAGAGGTTTTTGTTTTTCCAAGTGTTTTGCCTTTCTAGAGGCATTTGGAGGCTCATTTCTGTTTATCAGTTTTTTTCTAGGATGTTTGCAATTTAGCAAAACTGAATCAGAAATTTAGTTAAATGTCTGACATCTTTGAGTGAGTGTTTCCAAGATCTGCAATTAAACAGTGCAGGGTAAAGTGTGATGAGGTTCCTAAAAGTTACGCAATCTACAGAGGTCTTTTACACTAGCTAAAATTCTAGGGGAAAAAAATGAACGTTATGTAAATCATCAGCAAATCCACTGAAGAGAATGCCTTATAGATCATTTGACTTTGTCGAATGTTCTCTGGGTCCACAAGATGCTAACTATCCTCAAGTCATGTAAGAGACAATCACTTCTATATGGTGTCACCAAATAAAACAGCAAGGACTTCATGGCAGACACCATATTTAAACAGCATGAACTGTCAGATTTCATGCCTTAGATCCAGAATTTGGAAGTAGAACCTGAGGATACAAGATGCTCTGCAGTTTTGCAAGTCAAAGAGCTGGACCCATGCATTCACCAGTAAATAGTAGTTGAATTAATGACAGGAATTCTCTAAGTATATTCTCTAAGGAATGCACTTTGGCTATTTCCAGCAAGCTAACAGAAAACCAATGGAATGCTTGAGTTAGAACAAGAATGAAGCTTCTGCCTTTTAAATCCCACATTGCACACTTCCCTCCTGTGTCCTCCACCAGGTGAGTAAGCAAGCCTGGACTTGTCTGCAGGTCTCAGGACTTAACCTGTGTGTTTTCTACATATTACACAGCTGCTTTTAAAGAAACTTCTTATTGAAGCATCACATCTTTTCTGAAACTAGAATCAAGCTCATGCCCCAAAGCCTTCTGAGTCTATACCTCTGATGACATTGCAATGAGGTAGGTCAGGTGACTGCTACCTCAGAGCATCCTAATCCACTTTCAGCCTCTTCCCTGCATCTTCTGATTCCCTCATTCTGCCACAGCCATCAGGAAATAAGCAGAGACTCAAAGAGCCACAGCTTAATTGTACTGAAAGTCTCCTCAGGCATTGTGAGCACTGGTCATGCGGCAATGAACAAATCAGAAACATCTCCTCTTCTCAGGGACCTCTCACTCCGAGGACTTAAAATGAGCCTTAATCAGTATTAAAGTTCAGTTATGTGAGATGAATAAGTTTTAGAGATCTGCTATTCAACATGGTGTCTACAGAAATAATACTGCGTTGTATACTCAAAAATTTATTGAGAGTAGATCTTATGTTAAGTGTTGTTCTTAAAACAAATGAATAGAATAGAATAGAATAAAACAAATGAATAGAATAGAATAGAATAGAATAGAATAGAATAGAATAGAATAGAATAGAATAGAATAGACCTTGCGTCTTCCCACAGCAGGCATCTTGCAAAAGCACAATGCAGTTGTACATGCGGTGTTTTTTTTTTCTTAGATCTTTCAATAACATTTCTTTCAAGTCTCTGCTCAACTGTCCCCTTATGAGGAAAGAGTCCCCTGATCACCTCATGAAATACCCGTCCTGCCTCATCATTCTTCTCCTCCTCCACCACTGTCCATCAGTCTTATCCTGCTTTTTCTCCAGAGTCCATAGCACCATCTGACACGTGTTTATTTATTTGTTGGTTTATCTGTCCTCCTTCTTCTAGGACAGGTCAGGCAACTTAGTTAATTCACTACTGAGTATCTGGCACATTATGAAGGCTCCATAAATATTTATTGAATGGACAAATGCATGAATAACCACGAGCGTTCGTCACAACTGTTATCCTAGTTGTACAGATGGGGAAGCCGACGCTTATAGAGGGTTAGACACTAAAGAAAGTAAAGGCCACTAAACTATATATAGGGAAAAGCAACAGCACAACGGCAAATAGAATCCTGAAAAACTTCTGAATAAAACTTGACGGTCATCTTGCACAGAGTTACCATGAAAACGAGTCCTACTGAAGGAAAGTGAAAAGAACAAAACTTTAAGAGTCATGCAGGGCTGTTCACTTTTCAACCTCAGTTTTCATATCTATGAAGTGGAGGTGATGCCTGCCTCCCCTCTACCTCCCAGTTGTTGGCAGAAGGAAATGAAATAATGAATGTGAAGTTTCTGGCACAAATTTAAGTAGAATGAGTGACTCACTAGTCATGTTACTATAATAAATCCTAAGTGTACAGACTGAAAAAGATGTTCCAAATTTCAGTGTCTTTGTTTTGATCAAGTTGATCAGTTGGTTAGTTTGGGGGAGGAGATACAGCAGCACCCAAATATTTATTTAGACATAACCAATGAACTTATCAAGCATTCTTAGGAAAATCACCTAATCATCTAGTGGTCAAATATCTGGCTGAAAAACTTTGAAGTTAATGAAAGATCTTTAATAAAAGTATTGCTAACCTTCAGTACATATTCACCAGAAACCCTGTATTTGAATTTGTACTAGTACAGTCCTCAGAAGAAAAACATTTACTGATACTCTAGCTCTGATGTGATCTTAGAAATTTAGCTTCTCACAATTTCTATAGTCGCTTATAGTAGAATAGTAATGATCTTCTGTTATGTTATGGTTGAACTGATACAATAAATTACATTTTTCCTTGGTTTCTATTAGAAGCTATAAATGGTTCTACCATCTCTAAAATAGCCTAGGGAATGCAACACATTTTTAATTTTATGGGCCCTTCTCTCTTTTTAGAATCAGAATATTTGCTTGACAACCTAAAAATTGCAGTCTACCTTAAAGGAATATCAACTGACATACTTAGCTAAAAACACAGATTTTCATTGCTCCATTTCTTTCCCAATTGCTAGAGAAATGAAGAAATATTTCTCCTTTCATTTGGTCAGTTCGGAACCTGGATTGTTGGCTTTAGTTTCTGGAGATTTTTTCTTGTTTGTTTGCTGTTTAATTCTTCCACAGAGGTAACATTTAAAATAGCTGAGGTAAGTATTAGAAGGAATATCTTTCAACAGCAGCCTCTCTCTCTCATATGGGAGCATTCCAAGTGCATGTTTCTTACATTAGTAACTACCTGACTAGCTTAAGAGGGGCACAAATCTGCTTTGGTATTTCTGAATTACTCCTCAAATTATTCTTTATCCTGAAAGCAAATCAATGAAAGCTCCAGAAATTTGTCAGCTGCCAGGTAGGGATATTGAAACGCAAATGTAAAACTCACTTTGATAAAAAAAGATAGGAAAATTACCCAAGACACCTCTTTGTGTAGGTTGGATCTCTGCCAAAGAAGAAAATCAATCCATGTATAAATTTGGACTAAATAACTATCAAGAATCTATATTCAAATATTATCTGTCCCCAGACAGCGTTTTACAATGGAATCACAATATGTAACATGAGATAACTCTTCTTCTCGATATTCAGTTTGAAAACGCTAGTAAGGAAATGCACAGCTGGTGCTGCTATGTCTCTTAAAAGAAGAGACTCAGCTATTTTAAAACAGAATAAGCAGGAGACCTGGAATCAACAGTCCTGAGTTTGTGCTGTGGCTTTGCCAGTTGTCAGCAGTATCAGCATCACTTACCTGAACTCTCCCTTTCTCCTTTGTAAAGAGAGACGAGTGATGTTTGCCACATAAGCTATGGGTGTGTTCAATAAATGTTAGTTGAATTTGAATCATGTCTACAAAGTTAGTAATGAAACCACATAAATAACTTCTTGGGAAAATCAATGAAAGAGTAGGTCAAACTGTTCAGGACTTTTTGTTGTCACAGGGGAGGTCAATATTGGATATGGCCTCTGTCAGTTGGCTTGTGGCTCTCAACCACTAGGTGTGTGTGTCCCTGTGCAAGTAATCTGACCTCAGAATGCTTTATTTTGCTCATCTGCAAAGCAAGGTTAATAGGACCAACTCCCTAATTTTATTGTTAGAAATAAATTCAGAAAATGTGTACTTAACACAAAGCGAGACACATAGGAAACAGTCATAAAAAATGTGGGGTTATTAATATTTTCAATAAGAACATGCAAATTTCATTCAATAAAAAATTTAGGTTGCACTTTATGTGTCCCAGATACATCAGAGTACTGGGGATACAGCGGTAAACAAAACCAGAAACTCTGTTCTCGTGTAACTATTTCCTGATAAAGGAAATAGGACAACATCCATAGTGATAAATGTTCTGAAGACAGTAAAACAAAGTAACATGAACAGACATCAACTGCAGGTGTGGTTATGTGCGAGCGTGTATGTTAGGGAGGTGCTTTAAACATAAGGATGATCACAGAATGTCTCTCTGAGGAAAGAAGGTTTGAGCTCTGACCTAACTGATGATAACTAGCCAGCTGCGCAATGTACAAACTCATCAGCGAGACTTTAGCACAAGCCCATTCAAGATGCATTTTCTGACATTCTGCAATGTACCATCTCTGCAACTCTATAGCGATAAAGGAGATCCAGATTTCGATGTGTGTATTTTGTTCACTCTCCTTTAAGAAAAGGAATACCTACCGTTGTATAACAATTTCCGGAAGGGAGGTGAGCCTATTATGTTCCTTGGAATGAAAGGTTCCCAACTATGAGAATCATCAGTAGGTTGACAGCGGCCTTGTTATTTAAGCAACAGGAGTTTCAGTAACCTCACTGATAAGACACACCGGACACAGATCATGCAAGGACTATTTCTGGCAAAGTGCCTGGTGCCAAGCAGACTCTCAAAGGATAATCAGTGATACTATCAGGTAAAGAGCTGTGCTGCTTACTAGCAATGTGACCTTGGGTGAGTGTGTCACTTTTCTGTGCCTCAGTTTCCTAATTTGTAAAATAAGCATGATTAAAAAATAATAATAATACCCACCTATTAGGCTTTGGATGAGAAATTAGTTATGTAAAGCACTTTGTATGGGTCCTGGCACAGAGTAATTCTCATCAAGGCATTATTATACTGCCCATGGCTTTGACATCTGCCATGATAGAATATTAGCATAGGCTCAGATGGTTATGAAAGAAAGGACCATTAACTTAGAAATTATGATGGACTAAGTCATCCCCACATGAAGTTTCCCTAACACTAAGAACAATCACTTGTGCCATTTCTGTATCTTACTTCTGAAGATTTTAAAATATTAATTAAATCTGGCAACACAGTGACATGGTAAGTAAGAACCCTTGCTTTGCATAAGTTTTCCCTTTTTGATGGACTTATACATTTCCCTAAGACTGAGTCCTATCATAGGACTTCAGTCCACACAGGCTGTATCTTACGTGCCATTTACAAATCACATGAGTAATTTTAATACATTTCCTTTTTTTTTTTTTTTAAATGAAAGCATTCAACTGAATCTTCTTGGTTTTATGTTGGAAGGACACACAAATCTTCTGCAGTCAAAGAATTATAAACTATTTAATTGAGAAGATCACCTGAGATGGTTTTGTCCAAGAAGCATAATCGGGATATTCTTTGCAGGAATTAGTTATGAATCAGGACACATGTGATCCGTGAGCCACTCCCGAATATGGCTTTAATACCAGGTCTCAGGGAGTCATGCCTGAGCAAGCAGTCTGTGTAATAGGAGACCCTGACCTGGGCTCAGCCTCTCATGTTAGAGTTGAATTCTGAGGGGTCTAGAGTCCTCATAGGGGATGTATTAAAATTAACGTTTCTGAGATCACATAGCAGAGAACCTGGAATGACAGCCTAACTTTCCAGAATTCTCACGTCCATGTTCTTGCCTCCACATCTTGTGACCTGCTATTAAATATTTGCCTGAACAGGGCTGAGGACCTGGGGGAAATGGAATCACAGCATAAATTAAAATCCTCATTCTTCATTTCTGCTTGAGTTTAATCCACTCCTCTTCAAGTTTCCCACTCTTGATTTCTTTGCTCTCTTTTCTATTTTTACTAATGTAAATATCCTGTAATGTCTCACCTGAAAAAGAAGAAACTACAGGCTTTAAACTAACCTATTCAGCTTCACTCAGGCCCAAGAAGAGTGTGCCGCTAGCAGCAATGTTGAATATAAATATGAACGATGTCCTCACCCATTACTTCGCTCAGCATCTCAATCACTCATGGTTTTCCTTGCTGAGAATTTAGCCCACCTGTTCCCCTGCCCCAAGTTTCTTTATTAATATTTCACTTCCACAGCCCAAACTTAACCAAAGTCAGTGATCAGAACCTATGGGTCAGTGAATGACTGCTCAGTGCTCTGCTGATGCTCATCACAAAGCACCAGAAAAAATCTGGTAGCAACTGTGCTGTTAAAATGGGTAAAAAATACTCATTCATACCAACCCACGCACTAATGCTAAAAATTATTAACAATGGAAAAACTGGCTTATAGTCAAGCTTCAATTAAATGCATGTCTTTATTAAGTATATTCTAAATTTGCTAAATAGGAAAATGATGGGCTGTTGGAGATTGACTTTATTAATACACAGTGTTCTTCTGGCAGGATGGCAAAATGAAAAAGAAAACGAGGAGGTAGGAGGTCTTACTTACTGTAATTGCAAAAAGCATCCTCGAACTTTTTAACACTTTAACTTAATTGAAGCATGGCAAAGCGAGACACATAGGAAACAGTCATAAAAAATGTGGGGTTATTAATATTTTCAATAAGAACATGCAAATTTCATTCAATAAAAAATTTAGGTTGCACTTTATGTGTCCCAGATACATCAGAGTACTGGGGATACAGCGGTAAACAAAACCAGAAACTCTGTTCTCGTGTAACTATTTCCTGATAAAGGAAATAGGACAACATCCATAGTGATAAATGTTCTGAAGACAGTAAAACAAAGTAACATGAACAGACATCAACTGCAGGTGTGGTTATGTGCGAGCGTGTATGTTAGGGAGGTGCTTTAAACATAAGGATGATCACAGAATGTCTCTCTGAGGAAAGAAGGTTTGAGCTCTGACCTAACTGATGATAACTAGCCAGCTGCGCAATGTACAAACTCATCAGCAAGACTTTAGCACAAGCCCATTCAAGATGCATTTTCTGACATTCTGCAATGTACCATCTCTGCAACTCTATAGCGATAAAGGAGATCCAGATTTCGATGTGTGTATTTTGTTCACTCTCCTTTAAGAAAAGGAATACCTACCGTTGTATAACAATTTCCGGAAGGGAGGTGAGCCTATTATGTTCCTTGGAATGAAAGGTTCCCAACTATGAGAATCATCAGTAGGTTGACAGCGGCCTTGTTATTTAAGCAACAGGAGTTTCAGTAACCTCACTGATAAGACACACCGGACACAGATCATGCAAGGACTATTTCTGGCAAAGTGCCTGGTGCCAAGCAGACTCTCAAAGGATAATCAGTGATACTATCAGGTAAAGAGCTGTGCTGCTTACTAGCAATGTGACCTTGGGTGAGTGTGTCACTTTTCTGTGCCTCAGTTTCCTAATTTGTAAAATAAGCATGATTAAAAAATAATAATAATACCCACCTATTAGGCTTTGGATGAGAAATTAGTTATGTAAAGCACTTTGTATGGGTCCTGGCACAGAGTAATTCTCATCAAGGCATTATTATACTGCCCATGGCTTTGACATCTGCCATGATAGAATATTAGCATAGGCTCAGATGGTTATGAAAGAAAGGACCATTAACTTAGAAATTATGATGGACTAAGTCATCCCCACATGAAGTTTCCCTAACACTAAGAACAATCACTTGTGCCATTTCTGTATCTTACTTCTGAAGATTTTAAAATATTAATTAAATCTGGCAACACAGTGACATGGTAAGTAAGAACCCTTGCTTTGCATAAGTTTTCCCTTTTTGATGGACTTATACATTTCCCTAAGACTGAGTCCTATCATAGGACTTCAGTCCACACAGGCTGTATCTTACGTGCCATTTACAAATCACATGAGTAATTTTAATACATTTCCTTTTTTTTTTTTTTTAAATGAAAGCATTCAACTGAATCTTCTTGGTTTTATGTTGGAAGGACACACAAATCTTCTGCAGTCAAAGAATTATAAACTATTTAATTGAGAAGATCACCTGAGATGGTTTTGTCCAAGAAGCATAATCGGGATATTCTTTGCAGAAATTAGTTATGAATCAGGACACATGTGATCCCTGAGCCACTCCCGAATATGGCTTTAATACCAGGTCTCAGGGAGTCATGCCTGAGCAAGCAGTCTGTGCAATAGGAGACCCTGACCTGGGCTCAGCCTCTCATGTTAGAGTTGAATTCTGAGGGGTCTAGAGTCCTCATAGGGGATATATTAAAATTAACGTTTCTGAGATCACATAGCAGAGAACCTGGAATGACAACCTAACTTTCCAGAATTCTCACGTCCATGTTCTTGCCTCCACATCTTGTGACCTGCTATTAAATATTTGCCTGAACAGGGCTGAGGACCTGGGGGAAATGGAATCACAACATAAATTAAAATCCTCATTCTTCATTTCTGCTTGAGTTTAATCCACTCCTCTTCAAGTTTCCCACTCTTGATTTCTTTGCTCTCTTTTCTATTTTTACTAATGTAAATATCCTGTAATGTCTCACCTGAAAAAGAAGAAACTACAGGCTTTAAACTAACCTATTCAGCTTCACTCAGGCCCAAGAAGAGTGTGCCGCTAGCAGCAATGTTGAATATAAATATGAACGATGTCCTCACCCATTACTTCGCTCAGCATCTCAATCACTCATGGTTTTCCTTGCTGAGAATTTAGCCCACCTGTTCCCCTGCCCCAAGCTTCTTTATTAATATTTCACTTCCTCAGCCCAAACTTAACCAAAGTCAGTGATCAGAACCTATGGGTCAGTGAATGACTGCTCAGTGCTCTGCTGATGCTCATCACAAAGCACCAGAAAAAATCTGGTAGCAACTGTGCTGTTAAAATGGGTAAAAAATACTCATTCATACCAACCCACGCACTAATGCTAAAAATTATTAACAATGGAAAAACTGGCTTATAGTCAAGCTTCAATTAAATGCATGTCTTTATTAAGTATATTCTAAATTTGCTAAATAGGAAAATGATGGGCTGTTGGAGATTGACTTTATTAATACACAGTGTTCTTCTGGCAGGATGGCAAAATGAAAAAGAAAACGAGGAGGTAGGAGGTCTTACTTACTGTAATTGCAAAAAGCATCCTCGAACTTTTTAACACTTTAACTTAATTGAAGCATGGCAGTTATTAGGATGGGATACACAGTGTTTGAGTACTTTTTCTTGAATGCCCATCTGAGGCTTGTTCAGTGAACAAATGGAAATTATCTAAAATTTAGAGGGAAAAAAGATCCACTACACGTAATTCTTCAAAATTGGATTCAAAATATAAAGCCAACAACATAGGAACATGATACAGCCATTCAGTAGAACACTGTATAGCCATTATAATACTTTTTTTTTCATACAATGACATAATAAAATGGAAAACATAAAATTCTTCTGTTCAAATAAAAAAGAAAGTTCAATATATGTTTGTAAAATAAGAAACCAAAACAGCCACACACAAAAAAAAAGAAAAGAAATTCACAATAACAGTAAAATAAACGCTTCCTATCCTGAGACTATATAATTTTTTATTACTGAGACTATATAATTTTTTATTATTAGATTTATCTTCTCCAAATTTAATCCAATGTGGGAGAGGGGAAGAGATGGTATTAGTTAAAAATAATTTTTTTTTTTTTAAATCCTTACTTTACAATTGGAAGTGACCTAAATGGATGAATGGGAGCACAACGGGATGTTGTGGTCACACACACAACTGGCCATTCACATGATGTATTTTTGCAAAGTTACTCAAAAATCATGGTTTGAGAAAAAAAAAATTGTGATATAATCTTAAATGTAAAAAAATGGATTATAAATCTCCATGTGCAATAATCCCCAAAACGATGGGTGGAAATACACTAGAGCCACACGGGTGCCACACGGGAAATTTTAATTCTTCCACTGGCCACATTTTTTCAAGATAAAAAGACATAGGTGTAATTACTTTTAATAAGCTATTGTATTTAGTGCCATGTACTCGGAATATTATTTTAACATGTAATCAATAAGAAAAATTATTAGTGAGCTATTTCATTCACTATTTTGTATTAAGTCTCTGAAATCAGTGTGTGTGATTTACGTTTATACAGCACGTCTCAATTCAAGTACGTTTCAAGTGCTCATTAGCCACACGGACCCTACTGGACAGCACTGCATTAGAGTAATGCAGAGATTAGACATGCTCTTCTTTTCTTTTAAAATTTTCTCTGTGGACTTGTGTTTTGTGTTTCCTCAAACTTTCATCCATTTACTCAGTAAGCAGTACTTAAATTTAGCTGTTAAAATTAATTAATTATATTTATACCTAAATTAATGTTTATATTTTCTATTACCACATGGCCTTTACAATTAGTTTTCCATTTCATCCACACTGTTTTCCCTATGTCTCTTCCAGTGTCTAGTACAGTACTAGACTCAGTAAACCTGGGCTGGTCTCAACTTATAGAATACTAACAAAAATTCATTATGAACAGAAATAGCTGTTCTTGGTTGGCTGAGCCTCAGAGCAAAGCTAAGTAAACTGTTCTTTGACCATCAACCCAAAACAAATAAGCAAGGACACCATTATTTTATTTTATTCTGAAGTGTTAAGCTTACCACAATAGTTTACTATAAATAAAGATAGCATCCATTGGCCAACATTTAAACATTTTATCAATGTTATTAGTGGACTGGGGCAATAAGATTCTTTCACCAGTAATCAAGCTCTCAGTCATAATTCTTTCTTTGAATGAATGATCACAAAATCTTTATAAGAGTGAGCTACAGAGGGACCTCAGAAAGTTGGGAAAGAGTGTAGAGAGAGAGATATGGGATGATTCCTGAGATGATTTGAGAAGTGCTCTGATGTTCAACATCTGTCATCCCTAGGTGACAGACTGGGTGTAAGTCTTCCTGTCTAGGACAGTGCTTACTACGCAGTGAATGCTTAATAATCCCTTCTAGAATGAATGGATGAATGCACCACTGATCTAATTCCCTTACTTGTCAGGACACTCAGGAATGTGTCCCTAATAACAAGCACAGGTTCATTGGATAACAATTCCTGAATCACGGTTGAGTTCACACGAATGAAATGGGAAGAGCATTGCCCAAATTATCTGTCTATTCCCATTATCATTTTAACTATTGTTGTTGACTGTGTGTCATAATAAACAAAGCCCATGGCTGGGTAGTTTTCCTACATAACAGCATATGCCAGCCATCCGCTGCTTATTACATACAAGGTGCCAGTGACGAAGTGAACTGCTAGGTCAGCCTAGTTGTAACTAACAAACACCCTTGGCTTTACTCTCTTCCCACAAGAAAGGTTTTTTAATTCTCTTCTTTTTCTTTTACTTAATAAAAAAGAATCGGTTTAAATTTTTAACTCCAGCCACTGCATATTATTCCGTTGGCTACTAAAAACAACAGCCCATTTAGAAGTGAGGATCAAGAGGCTTAGCTGGTCTTAAAGAGTAAAGTCACCATCTCTGAGTGTCCCCTGGGGGCCAGGCGCAAATCGGAGATGTTAGGTACAGAGGGCTCGGGTCTGTCTCCTGAGCTGACTAATCTTGGGCAAGTTATTTCTTTTCTCTGAGTCTCAATTTTCTAAGCAAAAGGGGATAATGAAAACTAAACTTGCACAGTTGGTTATTCTTAGGATTAAAAAATGCAAGTAGAGTGCTTTTTTTACATTAGATCCTAAAGTTTTCATTTCAGCGTTGGTGCATGCATCCTTCTTTTTTCATTAAATAAATGAAGGTGGCAAAAAGGAAGAAGAACAATCTTTGATTTATCTCAAATTGTAAAAACTCTCAAGTTTGCCTTTTATGGTTTGAAAAAGGAACCTTGAGCCAAGATACAAAATTTGGAAGCAGCCCCTGGGTTATAATAGGTTTGCTAGGAAATGAGACTTGAATGCCAGGAACTCCAGATCAGAAGAAAATTTATGCAATTAGATCACTTGGTCTAAATGTGATTATACATTTTAGTAATGAACAATATGATTCTGTAGATAAAGCTAGGATAACAGGGAGAAAACAGTAAGAAGAGATTCGATTTATTATAGACTTGCAGAAAAAGAAATCACATTTGTATGATAAGCAGGCATTTTCCATAATGGCTGGAGATAAGTAAATTATTTCAGACAACTGTGTGAAGAAAAGAGAGGGTTCATACTGCCAATTCTAGGAACATGACTCTAATACCAGCCAGGGAGACAAACTCCGAAGTAAAGAAAAAAGGCCAACGCTAACGGTGGCAATACCGTGTGAATGCCAATTAGTGCGCTAAGTTTGCAGCTACAGGACAAGTCCAATGAGAAAGTTCTAAAGGAGCTAGAATCATTTGGAAGGCAGAACTAAGTGCCTTGGGCTATATCATGACACTAGGGTGTTTGTTTTCAGTGATTTATTTATATAAAAGTAAAATAAAGTGTGCCCTATGCGTGTGTGTACCTATAGTTGGTGATGATTGATTATGTCTGGCCAGGATCAGAAGGCTGAATATATAAACCACTGCCAGCTAATGCCCTGCCTCCCAGAAGACGCTAGAGATGGTGAATTTGCTCCTTGAGACTAACTGAGGCTTTCGCTGCACGCCCTGAATGCACTGGGCCGCATGGGAGCCTGAGCAGCCTCCGCTGCCCTTTCCACCGCGGGCTCGGACAGGAGGAAGACTGGGACCAGCGGCGCGGTCGCTGTCCTCCTTTGCCTGGCCAGCTGCACCTTGAGCTTCTCGGACCTGGTAAGAGCCGAAGCTCCACTCAACCACCCAGCCTGGCTGGAAGCGGAAACGCGGACAGCAAGGCACTGAGCGAGAATTGTGACGGGGGGAAGGAGGGCTCGCCCTGCAGTTCGAGTCATAATCCTCTTGTTCCTCTCAAAAGCTTCCTATTGAAGCCGTGATTCCATGAGACCCATTTCACAGCTGCGCCTTCTTTTGGTGGAGCCTAGCGTCCCCCGCAAAGTTAAGTCGAGCTACTATCAGTGACTGTTCTATCATTATGGCAAACTAATAATATTAATAGAAATTTAAGATGAGGTATGTTGTCGTTTCTGTTGTCTTTTTACTATCAAGAGAATCTAAGTTCCTTTTGTCTTATAAGGTCACTCGAGCGGCCTTATTAATTATGCAAATAAATGTCCATAGCTCTGGGAAAAGGCAATAATAAAAGACTTGTGTGTATGTGTGCTCGGCTTCCGTTGCTTAGCAAAAACGACTTCCTGCCCTAATGATGCAGAGTTGGACCTGCGGAGAGGGTGGGCAATCCCAAACCGAGGGGCTGCTTCACAGGGAGGGATCACTCCGCAGGAAGGATGAGTCTGGATGGTGACCTAGCTGGACATGACCCCAGGGGTCACTGAGGAGGTTAGGTTCCTCAGCACAGCATGTGGTTGATGCAGGCAGTACCTCGGGACCCAGAAACCTTATCCCCAGGCTGTGGGGAAATGACTGAAGATGTGTGTGTGTGTGTGTGTGTGTGAGGACAGAGCTGGCCCCCCAGAGTCCAAGCACAACAGCGAACTGCAGGAGGGCAGTTAGGAAAAGACGCAAGTAAACAAGTGGCTGTTGGACGATAAAGGAGTCATCTGCAGCAGCGACACCATGTGGCAAGAACATGTAACAGCAGCAGTAGACTGGGATTGTCCTCCACCTAGTTTACAAATGGGACTAACCCTCCATGGGTGAGAGTTCTTGGATCATATAGGAATGAGAGAAGGAAGTGGAAGGACAGGAAATCGCAGGTGTCTTCCTGCTAATGGTGCAGGTGGTGGTCTGAACAATAGGTTTTGTAAAAATTGAAACCGAAGGTCCCTATGACTTTGATTAAATTTAGTTTTAAATCCCAGCTCTAGAAATCATATCCCTCTCTGTATATATGTACACCTCTCGGAGACCCAGCCTCTCCCCCAGAAAACCAGCAACCCCCGAGGCAGCAGAAGGTCACACGGTCTGGACCTCTGGCAGGCTAAAGATAACATCTTGACCTAAGTTATGTTTCAGACCCTGATCCCTAAGGTGGAACAACCCCCTGGCTTCTTCCTCATGAAACCAGACAGCTGTCCTCAAGACCTGAAGAAATGATAGATCACCCTCACCTCACCTCTGACCAATCAGCTCCCAGCACAGCCCCAAACCCCTAACCTACGGTGTCTTGTTATTTTCGTTCTATATAATCTATAACCTACGCACATCTCGGAGTCACATTTTCGTAAGCTCCTCATCTCCGTATTAGCCAACTGAATATTAAACTATTTGTTTTCTTTCTATACAGCAAACTCCTGCTTGTGCATTCCCTTGGGCCAATGTGTACTGATGGGAAGACCCAAGGAAAAATCATTGGGTTTCCAATAAAGAAAGGAGAGAATGTCCTCACTGGACTCTGAAAGGTTTATTGCAGGCCACCTCACCTGCAATAATAATAAAGCACTGTGTGTGACATGCATCCACCTCCGTAATAACGCAAAAGACAGCTTCGGTTGTGCCATTTTACACAAAAAGAAACTGAGACCCAGAGACTTTGAATAATTTGCCCCAAATCACTTAGGTTTCAAGAGGCTGAACAGAGACTTCCGTGAAAGTTCATTTGTCTTCAAAACACTGGGCTCCCAATCTCTGTTGTCTCAACCGTCCCCCAAATCTGAAAAGAGGTGTCCCCAGGTTCTTCTTTACCGCCCTCACTGCTAGGCTAAAGCACATGTGCTCAATTGGTAAACCTAAAATTCTCAAATAACAGTTACTGCTTTGCTTAGTTTCTCAGAGTTTAGCAA
>NW_011888786.1:5756501-5758862 GCF_000151845.1 Pteropus vampyrus
ACACGGTCTGGACCTCTGGCAGGCTAAAGATAACATCTTGACCTAAGTTATGTTTCAGACCCTGATCCCTAAGGTGGAACAATCCCCTGTCTTCTTCCCCATGAAACCAAGACCTGAAGAAATGATAGATCACCCTCACCTCACCTCTGACCAATCAGCTCCCAGCACAGCCCCGAACCCTTAATCCATGGTGTCTTGTGATTTTTGTTCTATATAATCTATAACCTACGCACATCTCGGAGTCACATTTTCGTAAGCTCCTCATCTCCGTATTGGCCAATTGAATATTAAACTATTTGTTTTCTTTCTATACAGCAAACTCCTGCTTGTGCATTCCCTTGGGCCAATGTGTACTGGTGGGAAGACCCAAGGAAAATCATTGGGTTTCCAATAAAGAAAGGAGAGAATGTCCTCACTGGATTCTGAAAGGTCTATTGCAGGCCACCTCACCTGCAATAATAATAAAGCACTGTGTGTGATATGCATCCACCTCCATAATAACGCAAAAGACAGCTTCGGTTGCGCCGTTTTACACAAAAAGAAACTGAGACCCAGAGACTTTGAATAATTTGCCCCAAATCACTTAGGTTTCAAGAGGCTGAACAGAGACTTCCATGAAAGTTCATTTGTCTTCAAAACACTGGGCTCCCAATCTCTGTTGTCTCAACCGTCCCCCAAATCTGAAAAGAGGTGTCCCCAGGTTCTTCTTTACCATCCTCACTGCTAGGCTAAAGCACATGTGCTCAATTGGTAAACCTAAAATTCTCAAATAACAGTTACTGCTTTGCTTAGTTTCTCAGAGTTTAGCAAAATTTTACTAAAATAGTTTCCTTTTTGATCTTCCTACAACTTAAATAAAGTGGATAAAGCAAAGGTTATTATGTCTCATCTATGAAGATTAAGAGAAAGTCTCCCTGACTTGCCCTACAGCAAAGAGCTAGCAAGGGGCTCCACTTAATGTTCTCAGTCAAAGGCTGGCAGCCCCAAAACAAAAATCTTACTTTACCCCTGGGGAAATGGATCTGTGGTGTCCTGGGCTGGGAGTCAGAAAGTGCAGGTTTTATTTATTCATTCATTCACTTACGTAAATAGATATTCACTGAGTGTCTACCACCTACTGGGCATATTCTAGGTACTGAGATATAGTACTGATCAAAACAAAGATCTTGCTCTCTTGGTGACCCCATTCTAGTAAAAGAGGCAGAAAATTCACCATGAAACAATGTTTTGGATTGTGTCAAGTAGCAATCATTGCAAAAAAAAACAAAAACAAAAGCAAACGAACAACAACAAAGTAAATGGATACGATGGATAGAGAGTACAGGGAAGCAGGTTTGGGGATCTCTCCTGCAGAGCGACACCTAAGAGGCAAGGAAGAGGACCAGAGAGAAAACTTCAATGGCAAAGCCCTAGTAGGGATTGTACTTTATGAAAGAACCAAGAGACCAGTATGACTGGAGCCAAGTGAGCAAATAGGGGACAGAGCCATTTCGTGCAGGGCTGGGCACACCCTGGTGACAATGTTGGATTTTTATTCCAAGAATGGGAGGAAGATGTACATTTTACAGGGTTGCCCAGGGCTAGCGGAGATTAGAGGAAAGCTGTGGGGTGGGAAGGACTTAGTGACAGAGAACAGTCCAGGACACCATGAGGAAGCAGGTGCAGTTCAAGTGGGTGGGGGGGAGGCTCAGAATAGCATGGACGCTGCCGCTGGTTTTATTTCCAACTTTGCAATATTTATAAATTCCGTGACCCTGAGTTTAATGAACCCAGCCTCAGTCTCAACTTATTTTCTGTTTCAAAATGCAATTATTAAAAAACTTCACAAGTCTGAAATGAGAGCAGATTTACAAAATAAAATGATATACTTCAAAAGGTAGGAAAGATTCATTGTGGTTTTTCCACTGCCACAGAGAAATATATACAGTGGGAGCTTAATAAACACAATTCGATTCAGAAATTGATTTGAAATACACTCACGATTTAACATGAGTGCCAACACCATCTTATTACAACTGCCAACGCAAGCAAATTTATCACAGACTTATCTATTGTAGTACATACAGGAGAACTCACTTCAGGTCAAGGAAATCAAAAGTGATCGTTGGAAAAGACACAACTTCCAAGAATTTGCTGTTGTTATACACATTCTTCCTTACAGGGAAATCAAGAGACATGGTCTCATACAGAAAGTCAATCTTAGTTACACCACCAATCAATGCCACCAAACCTGCAAGCAAGAACCCTTCGGTGACCCCATCGTTAGCACGTAATC
This sequence comes from Pteropus vampyrus, assembly GCF_000151845.1. Taxonomy (NCBI): domain Eukaryota; kingdom Metazoa; phylum Chordata; class Mammalia; order Chiroptera; family Pteropodidae; genus Pteropus; species Pteropus vampyrus. Next base: position 5,758,777 of record NW_011888786.1, read on the forward strand.
ATTGACTGAATTAGAAATATAGTAATATAAAATACTACATCAAATAGTAACTTTATACTAAAGTGTGTGTGTGTGTGTGTGTGTGT
>NW_011888786.1:5758912-5763725 GCF_000151845.1 Pteropus vampyrus
AGTGAGCAAATAGGGGACAGAGCCATTTCGTGCAGGGCTGGGCACACCCTGGTGACAATGTTGGATTTTTATTCCAAGAATGGGAGGAAGATGTACATTTTACAGGGTTGCCCAGGGCTAGCGGAGATTAGAGGAAAGCTGTGGGGTGGGAAGGACTTAGTGACAGAGAACAGTCCAGGACACCGTGAGGAAGCAGGTGCAGTTCAAGTGGGTGTGGGGGAGGCTCAGAATAGCATGGACGCTGCCGCTGGTTTTATTTCCAACTTTGCAATATTTATAAATTCCGTGACCCTGAGTTTAATGAACCCAGCCTCAGTCTCAACTTATTTTCTGTTTCAAAATGCAATTATTAAAAAACTTCACAAGTCTGAAATGAGAGCAGATTTACAAAATAAAATGATATACTTCAAAAGGTAGGAAAGATTCATTGTGGTTTTTCCACTGCCACAGAGAAATATATACAGTGGGAGCTTAATAAACACAATTCGATTCAGAAATTGATTTGAAATACACTCACGATTTAACATGAGTGCCAACACCATCTTATTACAACTGCCAACGCAAGCAAATTTATCACAGACTTATCTATTGTAGTACGTACAGGAGAACTCACTTCAGGTCAAGGAAATCAAAAGTGATCGTTGGAAAAGACACAACTTCCAAGAATTTGCTGTTGTTATACACATTCTTCCTTACAGGGAAATCAAGAGACATGGTCTCATACAGAAAGTCAATCTTAGTTACACCACCAATCAATGCCACCAAACCTGCAAGCAAGAACCCTTCGGTGACCCCATCGTTAGCACGTAATCATTGACTGAATTAGAAATATAGTAATATAAAATACTACATCAAATAGTAACTTTATACTAAAGTGTGTGTGTGTGTGTGTGTGTGTTTTAGTATTCCCTAAAAGCCTGGATTAAAAAAAAAATCGTAATAAGCTTCTAAATTTTATGATTTGAGATTAAAAATATACTTAAGTAAAGTAAGTAGATTGATTATGAGACATCTTTAGAAATCTTTTAAGACTTAACCTTTAAAATTTGCTTTGTATTTTTAATGCAAAACTAATCAATTCTATGATAATGAGTAATAATAAAATAAGCAAGTAAACATATAAAATATAGATGCTGTTTTCCCTCTGAATAGTACTAGAAACTCCTCTAAGGTGTTTTGCTTGACTGTTTTGAAATCTGAGTACATTTACATTTGAAGATAAATTCTGATTTAAGTACACAAATGATTATAAACTAGAGCATCACCCTGCTGTTATGGTTAAAATTCCGCACAGCTACAAAAAGAAGAAACATCTCACTCCCCAGCCTTGTCCCTCATTCCCAAAAACACTGCTTGCTTGTTACTGCCACCTGCTGGTCGGAACCAAAATTTACTTTTACACGAAAGAAATCCATACACGACCACTCTTTTCCTTGGTTCACTCTACATTCCGAGATGTCCATAGGTTATAGGAAAGTCTATTGCCTATTTAAAATTATTAAGTATCACTCTGTCATTATAAAACCTACATATAGTCATTAAAATGCAGAAAAACACAAATAAAATAATAATTCCTGCATTCCTACTTCCCAGAGACAATCCCTGGTTAACAAGGTTAAAAAACACAACTGTGTAATGTGATGTTTTTCACCTAAAACACATTGTCAAAATGTATGTAGTTTAATATGGTTATTGTGACTACATTATATTTAATCATATGATACATCATTTTATTTTTGAACATTTGGGTTTCTTCAACTTTCTTTTATGTTATTTTTTGGAGGGTAGAGCAATATCCTGGTTTAAAAATTCTGGACTCCCCTCTGATTTTTTTAATATGAAAAATAGTTTAAAATATAATATAAATTTTTTTAATATAAAAAAAGATTACTGGAGATCTAGCTCCTTAGTCACAGAATATCAAAACGTGAAGGCTTTTCATGTGTATTGTCATATGTACCATTTAGTAGAGACTTCTCTTGAAGTCTATACTAATTAACAGTCCTATAAAAAGTACATTCTTATCAGCACTTCTTTTTATATGCTGTAAAAAGCTACATGAAGGAAAATGGGATGCTGTTATTATTTATATTTATTTAATGAGTAGTGAACATTTTTTTTCCATATGTCTACTGGCCTTTTCTATTTCTGCATTTCTATTTCTGCATTTCTGTGTCTATGCCAGGTTTTCTGTTTTAATGTCTATATTGTAACAAAGAAGAAATTAACAAAATTAACAACTTACTTAAAACATACATGAAAAGTGCTAATTTTGTTATATATTATTTCATTTTATTAGTCATATATTATTTCATTTTTTTCATGGTATTTTTTAATATATAATTATTTTAAATTTTGATTTAGTCACATCTTTTTTTCTATACATGAAGATTTTATCTGGATATTTTTCCCATGGAAATTCCTAAAGTTATGTGGTAAAAGAAGAAAGGTTAATCATCATGTCACTTGTCTTTTCTGTGCCTGCGTGAATTATGACACTGATGTGCAAAATATTTTGAGGACATTATAAGAAATTGCTTATTATTAATGCGTTAGTTCGATTGCATAGCATGTTCAGCTTCACGCTCATAAACTCTCTTCAATTATCAACATAAAATAAAAATCATATTTTATATCAACTAAAAACTTAACCATAAATTTAACCAGAAACAAATGCAAGGTTCTATTATTGAGGTTAAATAATGAGATGGCACACGAGGCAGAGAACTGGTTGCCCAGTTGCCCATCATTCTCTACCAGAATTTGCTTTAACATGAATTTTGTAGTCTAGGGTGTGCCTGCATTTATAAAATGGTGGAGTAGAAAGTGTAGTGAACGAAAAAATCACAGAATGAGGCTCTAGCAACATTGTAACCTACAGAACATCATCTGATTTATCCTTTCCAGAGTCTCTTTTTCTTCTGACATAAAATGAAGAAATGCAAGTTAATGATCACAAAGATGTTTCAATCTCTGCCCGACTATGTATTTATATTTCTCAGACACACTTGGATAATAGCTTGTCCTGCTCCATGACAGTCATCAATAATCAATTAATCACTCTAATAATATAAAACAATCACTAAAGTATCCTCGTAATCCACAAATCATACCATTTTGAGGAAAGAGGATAAAAAATGGGGATTTTTTTTTTTTTACTAGATGTACTATGACTTATGAATACACTCTACTATTTCTGTAGTAGGATGCAATGGTGGATAAGCTACATCACCAGACATACCAATGAAAGGGCCTGTAATTGCTGTCGCCTCTGATCACATTACACGTATATAGACACACAATCTTATATATGTTAAGACTCATATTATGAACTCTGCCACTAGCAAATGACTGATAATTTATAGACAAGGAAATATATACTCTGTCACTCAGCTATGCTAATGAGCCCATTACAAACATAGAACTTTCTTTGCTTATATATATTTTTTTCAGTCTTTACGTCTTAAATAATGTTATCACAAATTTATACTTTTTATAATTTTCCTCTTTCAAACAGACTGAATGTTGACACTCCTTCTAAATTCACACGTTGGAATCCTAACCCCCAATGTGATGGTATGTGGAGGCAAGACCTTCAGGAGGGAATCAGGCCATAGGACAGAGCCCCTGTGAACTGGATTAGTGTCCTTGTTAAAATAGACCAAAGAGAGACTTCTCACTCCTTCCCCTGCATGAGGGAAGAAGGAGAAGACAGTCATCTATGAACCAGGAAACTGGCTTTCTCCAGACACCTGCCATCACCTTGATCTTGGACTTCCAGCCCCCAGAAACTTCTATTGTGAGAAAGAAATTTCTTTTGTTTATAAGCCACCGTCTATAGTATTTCGTTATAGCAGCTTGAACAAACTAAGATATATAGGATTAATAGAAGTTGAAATTTTACTTTAAATGCCCAAACCAGAGGAAGATTTGCCTATAAAATTTGTAATTTTAGACTATAATCATGGTTAGACTACATATTCTAATTCAGGGGAGAAAAATGGCAGTTTGATTATTATGAATCACTAAATAGAGGCATAGTCCTTCAATGATAAATACAAAAACAACAACAACAAAAAAAAACTGCCCTGGCTTTACCCGGTCAAGCTGTCTATTCTCCCTCTGAGACTGAGTTTCAAGGCAAAAAGAAGAAAAGTACAATTTTCATAACTCTTATGTTTAAAATGGAGGCCACACAGCAAGTTCTCAAAGGAAACTATGCTTATATGTTTTCCTTTTTGTATGTTTGTCTTCCTTGAACCTAAAAGTCTAAAAAAGTTATTTTCTTGTGTTGCTCTTCTAAGGAGATTTTGCATACTGTAACAGAAAATATTAAAAGCAACATTTTTAGAGCAAATGTAGAATTACATTTCATATAACTATGATCCTCTGATAAAAGTGAAGGCATAATCTAAAAATACGATTTTTGAGGGAGATTAGCCAATGTGACCCAAATGTACTCTAAGATAATTTTTAAAATTTTAAATTTTTATAATGTGAAATAATAATAATGATAATAACAGCAACTAAATTTATTTAGCTCCCACTCTGTGCCAGCTTCTCTGTGGCCAGGCTGCCTGTGTGCAAATGCTATCTCAGTCACTTACTCAGTGTGGGACCTTGGGCCAATCCTTAGCTCTCTTTGACTTGGTTTTCTCATCTGTAAAATGGGGAGGGTGCTATAGCACCCCTCCTAAAATAGTTGCGAGGATTAAAAGTATGCACATGTGTGTGTACGTTGTGCGCGTGTCTCTGTCCGTCTGTGTCACACACTAGAACCTGCTGCTGTGGTGTGACTGACTCCTGCCTCTAT
>NW_011888786.1:5765511-5768673 GCF_000151845.1 Pteropus vampyrus
AAAAAAATGCATTGGAAGTTAGTGGTTTTACTTTTGGCTTATTCACATTCTAAGATGTCAACCTGCCAAATACAGAAATATATATACAAGATGTCTTCTTGAAACCGGACATAATGACATATTTTTAATGTGAAAAAAAAATTATAAGTAGATGTCAAAAATCTTGAGTGTTAACTATAAAGACAAACACTTTATTCCCAAAGATATATTTTCATTTGGAATAATCTGATGAAAATCCAAATACATCAAGTAAAATGCAGAATTTATCATCAACAAGTACAACTCTTGGGTCCTTCACATAGCATTTTCACTTATTTTATGATGAGCATGTCCTAAATTTAGTTTCTTTCTACTCTTTATCAGAGTAAATTCCGTCAATTATCTTTGAGTCAATGTTGAGTTGACATTAACTTAATATTTCCAAAACCTTCAAGTCATTTCTTGTAACCAAGGGGCCTTTTAAGCTAAATCATCTGAGTGAAACAGGAATGAAATTGTTGGTGAACTCTGAAGATATATTTTTGACTGCCCCGACCCCATCCTAGCCCTCCCAAACAGCAGGTCTTTTAAACTGATTGTAAGACAGTAGAGATGAGTCCATTTAAACTAGTAGTTGTCAACAATTACTGTGTATCAGAATCACTTGGGGAGCAATAGATGTTCAGACCCCATTCACCCCAATTTTGTTTTTTGGAATATAATTTACATGCCATGCATTCACCCATTTAAAGTGTCCAATTCAATGGATTTTAGTGTATTCACAGGGCTGTGCAACTCAACAAAATCAATTCTAGAATGTTTTCCTCACTTAAAACAAAACCCTTACCCATTAGGTATCAAACCCAGAATCCATTCCCCAAAGCCTTATGTCACCACCGATCTACTCTCTGTCTCTATGGATTTGCCTATTCTGAACATTTCATATAAAGGGAATTATATAACATGTGGCCTTCTTTACACAGCATAAGTTTCATCCATGTTGTAGCATGAATCAGTACCCCATTCCTTAATATTGGCAAAGAGTATTCAATTGCTTGCATATACCACATTATTTTTTATCCATTCATCAGTTGATGGACATTTGGGTTGTTTTTACCTTTGCCTATTACTCAGTATGCCACCTACCTGGCCATAGTCAGTATACAAAGCATTATATTATACTTGAACCAGATAGGCTAGTATCCTTCCCCAATCTACTGCAGGCTGGGTTATGTTGTAGTACCAACCAACTAGGAAATCTCAGCACCTTAAAAGAGCAAAGTACAGATACACCTCCATCAGGAGTAAACGTGGAGACTCTGCTCATTACGGTCACTCAGAGTCCCCGAACTGACATACGCTTCTCTGATTTCAGGGGGAGGAAAATAAAAGATCATGGTGAACCACACCCTGATTCTTAAATCTACTTCTCGGAAGAGACACACTTTACTTCTTTGGTCAAAGCAAGTCATATGCCAGGGTTGAGTTCAAAAGGGAGGCTATTACATTTCTCTTACAGAGAGAAGCATCCCAATTTTTTGGGGGGAGGAGGGAGGGTGCTTTTCCTTTCAGCTTGCTACATTGAGATGCTGTAAGCCTAGAACTGAAGGGACCCACAGGCCAAACGGAAACAGAAAAGCTGAGAGTGAAGTTCAGGGTAGCCTCTGAGGCTGGCTATATCCTTGGACTTGCTTGTTGCATGAAACAATAATGTCAATAATCTCTCTTTTTCCTTCAACCAGTTATGAATGGGTTTCTATTGCTTATAACCGACAATGGTCAGACAACTTTTCCTGGAAGGTCAGGACATGACATACTGTGAGCTGAGATGCCAGAGATCACAACAAGTAACCAAGTGTCTCTAAGAGTGTCACACTTAATCACTCTGACACCCACATCAAAACAAAAGGATTATGACATCTACCTTATACGTTCTTATGAGGATAAAGAGTTAATGCCCAAAGCTATCCAAGTCACCATCTGCCACATAGCCAGAGTTCATAAAATCAGTCTCTCTTCCTCCCTTCTTTTCCTTATTCCTTCCTCCTGCCTTCCTCCAGGCTAAAAACGATGCAATATTTCATCTTCATATTGTTATCACCCAAAAATGTTTACTGGGTTTAATAAACACCTGTGGAATGAATGAAAGAGGGTGATTGGGACAGAGCATGGGGCTGAGAGCAGAAATACTCTCGGCACAAGGAAAATGCAAATAAACTGAAACCTTGGCATTGACCCCAAGGAGATCAATGAGCCTCAAGCAGTCAAGGTGCATCACACACACAAGATTTTCAGCATTTATCAAAGAGGAATAAGATGCCTGTGATGGGTCTCAGCTGAGCACCGATTCACTTGACCTCAATAACAGACACTGGGGAAGTTCCTTTATCTCTTCAAATACTTCTCTATGTCCAGGGGGACTACACCACATAGGCCAAAGGTAGAATAGAGCATGAGCTTAAGGAATCCAGTATCGACGTCCCTGCACCATTGTCTTTCATTGTCTTTTTTTTTTTTAACTTCAAAAATTAAGTGCCACATATACTACCCAACTCAAAGCAGAAGCTGCATCAGTCATTATCAAACCCATCCTTCACTGCCCTGAGGTGACTAGATTTCAAGAAAAAGTCACAGGGAACAACAAAACACTTGGTCAGTATTAAGAAGGAAAATAAAGAGCATGAAAAATGTGATGACTTCCTCTACAAAAATAGATTGTATCTCTGTTTGAAAAGCTTGAATATAAACCTTTACATTCATTTTGAAGCTTCTTGTCTATTTGTAAAATTATTCTCCATTAATTTCAAGAAGGCCAAATTCATTGTATACTTTTTGCCCACCTCAAAACTTAAAACAAAGAAGGGGACCCTATTTTATGCATTTGCTTGTTGATTTATTTACTTAGTGGAGGGTAATAGGAAAAATAAGTAATAGGTTCATTCCATAATATATATATATTATGTATATTGCATTGATTTGCACACTGCACAGGACTGAATAATAACATAATAGATGACCATATTTTATAATGCTTTACGAACTTAGAAAGTATTTGTACACACGTGCTTTATTTCTTACAGAAAGCTTCTAAAGAGGATATAACAGGTAAAATCACTAATTGACAAATGAGGAAACCAAGATCTGGATTTGTCAAGTAAGCTGCCCAGTAATTGTCTAGAAAGT
>NW_011888786.1:5768723-5780322 GCF_000151845.1 Pteropus vampyrus
TTTTTTTTTTTAACTTCAAAAATTAAGTGCCACATATACTACCCAACTCAAAGCAGAAGCTGCATCAGTCATTATCAAACCCATCCTTCACTGCCCTGAGGTGACTAGATTTCAAGAAAAAGTCACAGGGAACAACAAAACACTTGGTCAGTATTAAGAAGGAAAATAAAGAGCATGAAAAATGTGATGACTTCCTCTACAAAAATAGATTGTATCTCTGTTTGAAAAGCTTGAATATAAACCTTTACATTCATTTTGAAGCTTCTTGTCTATTTGTAAAATTATTCTCCATTAATTTCAAGAAGGCCAAATTCATTGTATACTTTTTGCCCACCTCAAAACTTAAAACAAAGAAGGGGACCCTATTTTATGCATTTGCTTGTTGATTTATTTACTTAGTGGAGGGTAATAGGAAAAATAAGTAATAGGTTCATTCCATAATATATATATATTATGTATATTGCATTGATTTGCACACTGCACAGGACTGAATAATAACATAATAGATGACCATATTTTATAATGCTTTACGAACTTAGAAAGTATTTGTACACACGTGCTTTATTTCTTACAGAAAGCTTCTAAAGAGGATATAACAGGTAAAATCACTAATTGACAAATGAGGAAACCAAGATCTGGATTTGTCAAGTAAGCTGCCCAGTAATTGTCTAGAAAGTACCCTTGCCAAGACTAGGGCCCTCATGTGGCTGTCACCAAAGTCAGCCTAGGCTGGAATCTCAGCTCTACTTGACATTAGTCATGTGACCTGGGGTCAGCTTTCTGTGCCTCAGGTTCCTCATCTATAAAATGAGGAAAATGAGGGTGTCTCCCTGTGAGCATTAAATGAGCATCTAACCATGGTAAGCTCTGGATAAGCATTCCCTTTTATACCTGCCCAGAACTCTTTCCACTAATCATAGTACCTAATGAACAAGGTGATTTATTTTTCAATATTTTGTAGAATCAAGAAATAGATAAACCCAGGTTTGAATTGTGTCGCTGATACTCTCATGTGACATTGAGCAAGTTATATAAGCTTGCTGAACCCACTGCCTCATCACTAAAACAGAAATTATAATCGCCGCTTCATACAAACATTATCTCCATAAATGGTTTTTATATGTTTTGATCACAGTTGACATTCAATATTATTTTAGTTTCAGGTGTATAGCATAGTGGTTAGATATTTACATAATTTACGAAGTGATCCCCTCAATAAGTCTAGTTAAATAAGGTAATGCCATGAGTCACTTAGTGTATGCTCAGTATGGTACGAGCCATTATCAACAGGAGTGATCATAATGGACTAATAGAAGCAATAATTCTGTAGCTGGAGCTCTCACCTGCAGTCACAGGGCCTCCAAAGTCATGGAAAGTCAGCCTCAATGACTTCTTTGAGATCCCCAGCGGTACTGAATTTGGCAAGTTCTCTTATCAACCCCAGGGCCTCTGCCTCAGTCTTATCTCTTCTCTAGCAGCAGGTGTCTTGGGTAAGAAAAGAGGCTTGTTATGGAGGAGCAGGGGACAAGAAATCATTGTCCTGGACACTCAGTGTGGGTCGAACCAAGCAGACCATCACACTCTACAGAAGGAAGAAAATCTCTTATAATCACTAACGATGACTACAAATATACAAATACTAATGCTATTATTGATAATTAACAGGACACTAATAACATTTCTTGAATGCCTTCTCATACCAAGTTCTGTTCTCCAGGAATAAGAATTTTAGAATGTAGGTACTCTGATCATTTGCATAAAATGAGGTGTGGGGAGGGTTAGTACCTTGCCCAAGCTGGGGGAGCAGTATTGAAACTTAAACCTAGGAAACCTGATCCCAGTAATAGCAAACTTCATCATTAACACCACTTTCGGCTCTACAGCTAATGCTTGGATTCTCAAACACTTTAACAGAACTATATTCCCTGTACAACAACTCCAAACCCTCAGCAAATTAGATTCCGAGATGCTGTGCTTTGGTGAGATGATTTATCTATAGGTGTCAGAAACTTAAGCCACTTGTATCCTGTATCTTTGCAGTGTCTGATATTCCAAAGCTATTACAATAGAAATACAAGTTGAAAATATCAAAGGCAGGACTCTCGGCGTTTACAGCATCCATCTCTTGTAGAATCTGTAAATAACCAGAGGTAAACCTGAGAAGCCCTAGGAAACTCGGAAAGATACATCTTTTAAAGTGACAGAGAAGGAATGAGTAATGACAAGGTGTCCCTGAGGAACAATTTCACTGTCAAGCACAACGGCAGACAATCGGGAGGAAGGGTTTCTGCTGCTGACAGTCCCCTGAGCTGGACAACAAACCTCTACACAACTCCCTAACCTCTTCAATTTTATATTTAACTTTAGAATAAATGAGTCACTGCAAAAGGTAGGAATGGATTCTCCCATCAACTGTGTCACAGAAACCTCCTTCAGATCATATGTCTCTTGTTCCACGAGGGATAGCAAATGAACAAGAAAGGGGGAAAAAAAAAAGCTATGGATTTAAAGACAGGCCACTTGATAGATTTCCCCAAAGATATTTAAAGGCAAGTCCCAGAAGTTGACAATAGGTCTTGTCAATCTCATTTCAACTAGGAGACATCCACCTTTTTGCAAATAAACCACTTTGGACATTTCAAAATGTGGGAGCTAAAGAAGAAAAAAAAATAGCTGTATTACTTTTCACTGATGAATTTCGTATCAATTTGACAGCAACACTATTAGTGTGGAGTGCTATTCAATATATGCTTGAAGTAGGACTTCATTAATTAGCTGAATGACATGAACGCTTAGCCGAATGACCAAATGGACAGCATACAATGTTCAGCACATCAATCAAAGATTCATCATTCCTGCGCTAATCAACTATTCTAAGCATCATGCTAAGAAATATGAGAACATATCCCCAAACCCTAACCTCATGAAACTGCAGCCCAGATGACAAGATAGAATGAGATGCACACACTTTACAAGCATTTACTCCGTGCCAGGCACGTTACTAGTTATCTAGAATACAAAGATGGCTAAGGCAGCTTCTCCCCTCAAGAGAAATTCACAGCTGAGTTCGAGAAAAAAATCCCTTCAAATACTGATGTTTCAATTCTTTAATAGGGAAATTGTACTAAATGCATCTCAGCTTGTATAAAATTTTATTTACTTTTTAAATGAATGCAACTTTTAAACTCTAATTTAAAAACAAATGCTATTTGCAATACTTCATCTCAGCTAACAATTTATCTTAGGAAATAATGGGAGGCGGGAGACTCCTAATTGGACAATGAAGCCAACTCTCCTCGTGTCTCCTGAATGCGATCACTAGGTGGCAATAGCTGAACATTCATTCCAAGGCGGCCGTGAGAACCGGACACCATTTCAGCAGTTTGCGTCACAAAAAGTACTTCTTTTAAAAATCTAAATTGCCATATTTTTATTAGGTATGGCAAGTGGGTCACAGAGAGAGAGAGATGTTTAAGGCTATGTAATGTGATCGCTATGTCTGTGTTAAGAACTGGATGTGACATTCACAGAGAGCTCACAACTTCACAACTCAAAAAGTTTTATATATACAGTTTCCTAAGAAACACATAAAAAGATTAAATTCTCTCTGTGTAGATCACTGCTTTTATGCACAAAAGATGGGGATTACATTTGTGCTCACTTCTTTTTTTAAATCGGGGGGTGAGGCAAAATCACTTTATGGGAGCCTTAAGTTATTCTTATTTAAATAACTGATTTTTAAGGCAATCTGCCCAAATTTGGCTTTTCAACAATTACTTGTGAAAATGAACATTACATTCAGTTTGCGTTTGGTTTAAAGTAAATTGATTTGAATGTGAGCCGAGAACTGAAATTTGGTTTCTTCACATTTTCAATCTTGATATTCATTTGACACAAGGAAAAGCATGGAAATATTATTTTGGTTATGAAACTATCATGAAAAGCTGGATCGGCATGTTATTTAATGGAAAGGGCTCCAGGCAAAGCCACCGAGTGTAGGGGCGAATAAAAAGAGCCTGGGGCGGCGGGCGGGGGCACCACATACAGCCTGGGTGTGTATTAGGTTTAAATCATGGGAAGGGAAGATGAGAGGCTGGAATGAAAGATGAAAATGATTTCAAGTAAACACCATGCTTAGTTTCATAGGAAATAACAGCACATCCGCCCAACAACCATTTCCTGATAAGTATATGCACTCCTTAAAGCATTTTCAAAATTACTTATGGATTAAAAACAGATTTCATCAATGCTGCAAATACTTATAAGCAACAACCTTAAAAATAAGATACTCTGCACACATTCTATCCTGTTTTTAGAGCATCTTACAGAGTGCACTCGAATTTCAGAGGGGAACGTAGGAGATTTTAGGAGAGGAATTTATCTTCCAGAAACCTCACATCATGATTATTTATGTTCCACTGCTGAACTTGAGATTTTTTTAAAATCTGATTTCCAGGACTAATTTTGTGGTATATTTCCATTTGAATATAAAATCTAAGATAAAGAAAAACAAAAGTACTTATAATTGCCAGAAGAGGGCTCTGTCCTCAAACTTAAAAATCCCACACTCCACTGATAAAGGACCTTTGCCATCCCTGAAGAGGCTCCAGCATAATCCGGTTTAATCACTGAATCATAATCCTCAAAAGAACCTAACTATATCTTTAAAAAGGCGGAATCACTGCTTTGCAGGATGCCACCATTCACAATACTAAGAGTAGCCATTATTTACCTGTTAATGACAGCAGAAGCTAAAAGGATGTCATGTTGTAGCATCACAATCCTCACAATTTGTAACTTTACTTCTTAGCTTTTGCATTCATCCAACTAAAATGTGTGATTCCTTCATTTGTTTCTATGTTCCACAAAAAAATCTCTGTTCTAGAATGCATCATTTTGTGAGGACTGCAATTTTTTACTTGGTTAACTGGAAAATAACCGGAAAGGTGAAAGGTTGAAGAATGCAAAGGGTTACAAGTACCTCTTTTAGTAATTTCAGCTAATTCCAGAAAAAAAAAAAAAAAAAAAAGAAAGAGCAAGTATTTATTCGGGCAAAAGCGATGAGTGTAATGTTGGGGTTCCCTCTGGTGAATGAGGTGCCCACCGCCATACTCAAGCTGGTTGGAGGAAGCCTGGCATCTTTGCTATTTGCGTGGGTTTGGGTAGGTCACTTCACATATTTAATCTTTACTTTCCTCATTGTAGAAAGCAATTCATAATGGCACCTGTATCTTTACCCCCGTGTCTCATTTTTTAAGGTACTTAATATAGTACTTTCTGATTTTTTAAAATTTTGGCTCACTAATTTGTTTATTCATCTCTTTTGTTTCTCTCCCTCAATGGGCCATAAACTCTACAAGCACACAGATCTTGTCTGTGCTGGCTTTTACCTTATTCCCAGTGTGATATGGAAGTATTATTTAAAAAATAAGAGTAACACACATAAAATCCCCCTATAATAAGTTATCTTCCAGGTCTGAAGACAATCTCTACTTGAAGAAAAAACGTGAAAGTATACCAGTGGGGAAGACAACATACGCTGCATCACCTCAGATTTTAATTAAATTTATCCTACGTCAAAATGGTTCACTTTTCAATCAATTGATTTGTGTCACAAAAATAGATACCTAGTAAACAGAATGAGCCTTGGCAACATCCTGATGGCATCTGAGTAATATTTACAATGCAGGGATGCTGAAAACAGAGCGCAGCCCTCTGAGGAGGCCTTGACCATAAATTCTGGGTCAGGTTCATCGGGTTGAGATTCTGGCTTTAAAAAAAAGTTGCTGAGACCTGAAGTTCCCCCTGTCCCTCCAGCCAAAATTATGATTGCTCTTAAGCCTTTTAAGCAAATATGGTTTTGGCTCTTGGTATGGAACTAAGGTATTTAGCAATGATATAATTCCATGGCTTTCAAGTGGCAAGATTATGTATTCTGGAAAAGCCCAAAGTTTGTAGACATGTCATCCTTTAGGTGATTGGGTATTCTGTTGTAAAATGATAGGTACACCAATAAAAGATTTTATCGATAGTTGATGGCTATCACGATCCCTTTAATTATTTTGAAATCAGCAAAGCGTCCATATACTCAGCAAGGGGCTCCATTTATTTTGCATTAACGCGTTTAGTGTCTCCTCCCATCGCTGATCACAGAGACCATGCAGTCTTCTCGTCTCGACAGCTTCCTTTGATCCACACTACCCAGAATCACATTAATGTCCCATCTTCGCCTGCCTCCCTCATTAATTTTCTCAAAGAGATTTGTTCATTCTACTTAATCTGTTTGTGTTTCTTATACAATATTTATATCCCATGTTTTTGCATTTCTTAAAACGTCGTCTCAGTTCTTGGTAGAGATTTCTACATTTAAATGTTCACAACATTTATTTTCTTTGCAATCCTCTCTATCGGGGTTTCATTATTATATTTGGTTTCCGTTTCGCTGAGTTTTTATTGGGTTATTTTCTTAGTGCTATCATTATTTATCCCAGATACAATGAATTTTACCTAGTCTCCAAATGTTATACTCAAGAGAAATATGTGATATTAAGACAGGATATATATTGATTTCCGATTCTTAGAGAGGGAACCGACACTGAAGAAACTTGTTAACAGCAAATGGTTCGATTAAGCAGCTGCTCATTTTACTTGATACTCTGGTAAGGTTCCTATGTACATTCCTAATATCATCTCTATATGTATGAGATTAATGGAGGTGGAGGAACAAACAGCATAAGAGAAAAGGTAGTGACAAGACATAAGCAGAATTTTATGACATAAGGATAGAAGACTTGTATTAGGAGAGATACTCATAGATTTTCCTCCACTCCTAGCCCGCTAAAACGTATCTGTGGTTGGCAACTCTCCTTTCCTTCTTTCTCTCCCTTTAGGATATTCACTTGAAGATATAAAATATGAAAATATATACACACATTAATTTCTAATTCTAGGAGACTAGGTACAGATTTAAATGGGTATATGTCAGACTTACATGTATATATGATTTGGGCAAGTGTGTAGTATACACTGAGGATTATAAATGAAAATCCAAAGAGACATTTTTTAAAGATACTATCTAAACAGTGAGAGGAAAAAGTATCATTAGGCTCTTTGGAGGCAGTGTAGTATGAAAACAAAATCTACCTTCAATGGTCACTGAAATTTTATAGCCGACATTAAATTTCAGTTTTATGTTTGTAAGTTACTGAAAAACTAATTGAATGTTCTGTGTTACTGAATGCTTAGAATGTGTCTGATATATATAAAAACCAAAAAAAATTGGGATGAACAAAAGTGACCCTGCTTCAAAATAATCCACTCTCTAAGTAAGTTAAAGACTACTAATATGATCAACGTAATTATGTGGCCTATTGATACTTTTCACCCATAGATAATAAAATTCTGTTATGATATTTGACAACATTATCAAAAATTTTTAATTAGTTGACTCTAAGCTGATATTTTCCTGAAAGAAAGATTAACCTTATATAACAATCTATCCAGAAAGAAAAAAAAAAAAACTATAATTTCACACTGTTATAGTCTTGAAAGCATAAACATATTTTTAAAAGCCCATTTAGTACTTTAATGATATAACAGTGGCAATGATAATAGGCAATATTTGCTGAGCTCTTCATCCCACAGACCAGGTACTGTGCTAAGTGCTTTCCAAGCATGATTTTCTTCAATATTCACAACAACCGAATGATAAAGCACCATAGTGTCCCTTTTTTTTTTTTTTTATAGACAGAGTAACTGAGATTTAAAGAGGGCAAGTAACTTGGTCAAGGTCTTATTTCTGATAAATGGCAGAGCCAGAAATTGAATCCAGGTATAAGTAACACCAAGCTCTACAGTCAAAGATTTTTCTATATTACCAAAATTGCAAGAGACTGTTCCAAGTGCCAATCAGGGCTTACTTTATTTGGTTTTGATAATCTTTGATATTAATTTTGGTTAAGAATAGTCTCCTCAGAGTTAAAAGGTATAGGATGCCTGAACGTAAGAGGAAGGCAGAGGCAGAGGCTAAGAACTGGCTCAAGAGCTCTCACGTAAATATTAAA
Organism: Pteropus vampyrus; assembly: GCF_000151845.1. Classification (NCBI taxonomy): domain Eukaryota; kingdom Metazoa; phylum Chordata; class Mammalia; order Chiroptera; family Pteropodidae; genus Pteropus; species Pteropus vampyrus. The sequence continues at coordinate 5,776,787 of NW_011888786.1, forward strand.
TCTCAAATGGCTTAGCAATCTCCTAGTAAAGAGGTGGACTTTGACTTTAACATGTTAAGAATGGGACAGTAAATGTTTGTTGGATGAGCCAAGGGAAGAGAGGTAGAAAACTGAGCAGAATATAAGACACAATTCAATGTCCATGCCCTTAGAAAAGCATTGAAGAAAGACTTCTGAACTCTGGAACTCCAACTATACTTTGTATGTCATATGTCGACCATGTGGCAGAGTAAGTGGGTTCCCTCTCTTTCCTCTCTAAGATATAAATTAACAATCTATGGACTAAATTCCACAAGCTGCTTCTTTTTGTAAATAAGTTTTATTGGGATATGGTGACACCCATTCATGTACGTATCATCTGCGGTTGCTTTTATCCTATCATCATAGAGTTGAACGTTGCAACAGACACTGAGTGATCACAAAGTCTAAAATATTTACTATCTAGTGCTACGAAAATTTTGCTGAGCCCCGAGTTATATTATGTCGCACAAATAAATATCTTCCAAAGTGACTGAACACATATCTAAGCCACATACATAGGAAAATAGGTTTTCACAAGACACAACACTTTCTTTCCCTGATTGCTTTCCTCCAATCCTTCCCTTTCATGAATATTGTAAGAATAATACCTATTAGCTTCTTTATTCATACACTCACACACACACACACACACACACACACACACACACACTACAAACACTGGATCTGAAAATATAAAAATTAATAAGACGGAGTACATGTCATCAATAAACCTTCTGTGAGGGAAGATAAATATTTTAGAAAATAATTAAAATGCAATGCCAAGGGTCATAAGAAATGGCAGAACTTCTAAAGGACCTTGTGCCAGCATTGGAAAATCCTATCTCAAAGTCTGATGAGCCATTTATCTTGCGACAAACCTTCTTTTACCAGTGAAGAACATTGGATTGGATACATTGTTAATTTAACAACCCAGTACCAAAAGTCTTAGACCATGCCACTACCAAGATATTGGCAATATAAGGTTACCTCAGAGTATGATATTCTTCAAAGTTTTTATATCCCGTTTTAAGTCATGGGGAATTGTGCATGTTTGCTACTTTACAATATTTGTATGTGACAAGCCTTCTTAGCATTTCTTCGTACTCCAAATGAGAAGTTGAAGCTAGATGTCAATTTATCTATCATCTAGGTATAGAATAAGTGAAAAAGTAGGTCTACTCACCTCACCAAAGCAGAGACCTTGACCTTTCCGGCTTCACTTCCTAAGACAAGGGTCAGCAAATTATAGCCCAATCCAACCGTGGACTGTTTTATATGGACCATAAGCTAAGAACAGCTTTGAAAAATTTTCTTAACATTATTGAAGGATGCTTGTCAAATATAATTGTATGTATTCAAAGTGTACGATGTGATGATTTGATATACATGTACACTGCAGAAGGAGTTTCAAGAGAAAAAAAGAGCATGTGATAGTGATTGTATGGAAATAGTTACAGAAAAAATGGTAAACCTCTGCCAAAGATATGGAAGTCTGGACCATTCAGACTTTTGAAATAATTACAGGAGGAAAAAAAAAAGAAAAAAAAAAAAACGAATCCTAAAATCACTAAGAAACCAGTGCAGGTAACATTAATAATATTATTGTTAAATAGAAAACAAAAGGAAGTTTTTTAAAAATCCTTTTTGTCTTACGTGTATCTCTTACAAATCAGAATCGTCTATTCAGTGCTGCAAAGAAATAACCAATAATTTAATTCAGAAATTAGCAAGGCAAAGAATTTTCCTTCTTCTTTTCAAATGTTGACACCCCCTATTTAAACAGACATATTTAGACTTTCTTACTCTAATCTTATATCTCTTAATCTAGCTTTCATATTTTCCATTCTGTCATCTCTCTATAATGGTCTCAATAATTTCCTCAATTTTTACCATCCAGTTTATTAATACTCTCTTGTATCTAATCTGTAGTTTAAATTCACCTTCAGACTTTTCAATTATTCATATATATTTTATCCTAGAAATTCTACTTTTTACTATTTTTTTAATTATTGAAAACCTCCTATGTACCTGTTATTGTTTTAGGCACCAGTAATAAAGTAGTAAAAAATAAAAATAAAGATAAAGATAAAATGACCACCCTCATGAAACTTAGATTTCAGGCTGGTAACACACAAATATATAAGCAAAATGTATATCAGATGGTAATAAGTGCTATCCAGAAAAATAAAGGGGGAGAACCTCATTGTGAAAGAAGCCTAACTGGGATGAAGGATGCCCTGGGACATATGAGATGCTACAATGAAAACCACAATAGGACCTTAACACTCCTGCCAATGATGATAAGGAGATCAGAAAGATGCTGTCTTATCTGGAACACATGAGACTGACTCCTGGGCTCCCTGTGGTTTTTTTGATGATGATTCTGCTTCTCTAAGTACCTTGGAGACATCTTTAAAATAAATTTTAGGCTAAAGGTTTTAAGCTTTTTTTTTTTGAAATCTACATTAATATAAATTTGACCTTCTAACCTGTGGGAGTGTTGGATTATGGTTGCACATTCCAAAGAGAATGTTTTTCCCCTTATCCAATGCCAAGTTTTGAAACAAATAAGTTTTTTCTTGCTGCTCATTCTCTGCACACCTTGAGGGTCCCAGATTTATGCAGAGGCAGGGAGGTTCATTTTCATATCCCCTGCCTAGCACAGGCTCCAAGCTATGTTCCCTTTCTTCCACGCTCTTACTGCCATTAAAACAAAGTTCACAGATACTCATGAACAGAAGCATTGTGGGACACATAGCAGCTCTAATAGTCTATGCTTTAATCCCTGGATTTTGACTTCCTTTTCACTTTCGGCCACTAAGGATTTGCCTGACATTCTTACCAGCTCACCAATGCATTTGAAAAGATACTTTACACATGTCATTGGGTATTTTTAATTGTTTTGTGGTAGAAGATTTGTGGAACAGTCTATCATGTTCTTTTCTCTAGTCCATTTGGACAAAAATTTTCCTTCAAGATATTTCTACATGGAGCATAAATTTTTGACAGCTGTCCTCACAAAAAACACGTGAACTTTTTCCAAACTCCTGACTGGAAATGAGTCCCTCATCACTAAAAGTGTTCACTCTATCGGACTATTAATAAAATGACATCATTAATGATGAAGGTATTTGAATCAGGATGGTTATTACACTAATTCAAGACCACTAGGAATTTTGGCAATGCTTTGAGGCTCTATGACTTGTAGTTTTCATTGCTGATTTTACTATTTTTAACTTAAATCATAAGAGATACTGAAGATTTGATATAATTCATTCCTTATAGATAATCTTCACTTTATGACAGTTAGATTTGGTTTAATAATGTTTAGCAAAAGGCTTTTACTGCCATTTTTTTCTCTTCTTTGGTCAAAGCAAAGATTATAAAATGAACCAGATCAGCTCAATTAACATTGCGAGTTATCATTTCTAAAGGAAACACATACACATACAAATAAAACAGTGACTCCCAAGGCAAAATACTTTCAAATAAAATAGAAATTACAATTAAAAAAA
>NW_011888786.1:5783097-5793385 GCF_000151845.1 Pteropus vampyrus
CACATGTAAATGATGAAGGTGACCGAATAACATTTAGTTATATTCATTCAATAAATAGGTACTATCTGCCATATCTCAGGCACTCAGCACAAAGTACATAACCATGAATAAATGCACAATGGTACCTTTTTTTCATGAAGATCATGACTTGTTAGACAGACATTAAAAAAGCAATTTAAAAAAATAAGAATTAGAAGCTGAAAGGAAAAAAAATGAGAAGTATCAAACATACTATGCTAAAGTATTCTTTTCTGAATAATCTATAGAAATTAAATGACCAATCTTTGTCCTAAAACTGATCACCTACATTTCTTCATGAAAGTTAGACTGACATAATCTTGTATATTAATATGTGACCATATAATATATGCATCCATGAGGATAAAAGGTTGCTAATTCTAAGGCAGCTTGCCACACATATCAATAAATCATACTATGTCATCTACTTAATTAGTACAAATTGATGGTTACTAATCAATTAATTGACAAGTTATTCTTTCAAGTTCTAAAAATACATAGGTTCCCAGAATTTATGTTAATAAACCATGGCTCCAGGTTGACAAGAACATTAAATAATGTGTCACATCATTACTACATTTGTAGCAATGTTCCTCCAATGGCCAATTAGGGTTAAAATTCTCCATTATTCAGTGGGCCACTTAATGGGACAAAATTTCTGACCTTTCTAATCCTCATTACATATACAATTAATTGCATCCATGTGCTTCTCATTGAAATGAAAATTAGCTTCTGGTGCACCCTCAATCAAGATCAAATAAAGCAAATTGGAGTCTGGCCTCAACATTGCTTCTGTAACTATGTTATAGAAATACATGCAGTATTTTAGATAAAATTTAAGAATAAAACTAGAGAGATAAAATATCATATTTCCCTGAAAGTTAGGCTTAAATATGATTGTCTAAAGTGTTTTTCATAAGATTTAAAAAAATAAAATAAAAATTGTAATAAGGGTCACATATATGCATATATTTAATCACAATAAAAAGTATCCCACCAATAATGTATATTTTGGGCACATATATGTCATGAGGTAGAAATATGATAATCAATGGTTTCATGGTCTGAAGTATGGTTTTGATGTTATATCCCAACAGAGAACAGGACTTGCCTTCATCGTTCATCTTCCCTAGGTCATAGATATTTAATGTATGACATGGATGTCCAGTCTTAATGATTTTATTCAAATTTTGGAATTTCCTCTAGATTCAATTCTCTTTCATTTCCCTTTCATGGCCATGATTCCGCAAGCTCCAAATCTGCAATTTGAGGATGGCTCCTGGCCTGATCTCTGCTCTGCCCTAGAAGAACAAAGGCGTCACATGGCTCTGCTAGAACTTCTGAAGAGCTACTCTGAGAAGAAACTCTTTCTCTAGATTTCCTGACATGCCAAGCTGGGCTTCACAGCTCAATGATTTCGAGAATTATGTTTCCTCAATGCAGCAAAAAGGTCCAGGATAAATCCCTCTGGATCCGAAAGCATGGGTTCTCCTCATTTACTATGAATTTAGAGTTCGGATCTTCCTAGGCTTTCTCGCTCATGCCAGGACATTCATCTACTGTATCAGAGATACAAAAAAACTCATGGTGTTATGTGGTATCTCCCTAATAGGTTTATAGTATCTACAGTTTAGTTAGTTACTCAAACCACAGGAAGTTTTCATTTCTGGTTAGTTACTTAACCTTACATACTAAGTAGACTCTGAATGTTACTCTAATGATTTGCACCTTCAGTCATGAGTTTACTGAATTTGTAGAGTACCTCTCATAGACCACACATTGTGTTAGGCTTTTGAGATCTGAAAAGGAATCAAAGAGACCCAGGCCCTGCCTTTTACAGCTGGCAACCCAGAGAGAAGTGAGTCATTCATCAGAGAATCATGTAGACCACCGTAACTGTCCACTATGCTTAGTTTTTGTCCTTTTTTTAAGGTTGGGTAGATGGCAGCAACATTTACATTTCAATGGGACACTCCTGAGCCTCCAATTAGACTCCAATTACACTGGGAAGGACACAGTTAGAGAGCCAGGTAGTCAGAGAGACACAGTGCCCGGGAAACCTGTGGGGAGTAGCATCGGAAGAGAATGTGTCCCATAGTTAGGCAATGACTTTGGGAATGGAGGGTGAGGATGATAAGAGAAAAATAATAAAAACTGCCATTTATTTAAAACCAAATGTACATTGCATGACTCGTGTGCATGATCTCTTGTCATCTTATAAAGTACATAAAACACAGACTTCTCAATTTCATAAATGAAGAAAGTGGCACACAGAAGGATTAAACTGTACAAAACCACAAAGCTAGTAAATTACACAGCAGGTACTAGCACCGCTGGGAGTCTGCTCTCTCCTCTAAATCTTTATCCACTCCTCCCCCATGCCTACCTTCTCTTCTCCCAAACCCCATACAAATCAGAGAATTCTCCCTACTACGTCCAAGCTTTGGACAGGAAGGAAGAGTTATTATTGAAGATGTTTTGGCCAATAGCTAGTCCAGTGTATTCCCAAAAAAGAGAAAATAGATTCCATTATACTTCAAACAGCAAAGCAACAAGTAACTCTTGAAGAAGGAAGAGTCTGAGTGAGGTGAAAAATTCATAAAACTGTGATCATGGCAAATGGGGAAGGGAAATGAAGGGTTTACCATCTTCCAATACCAACTGTTGAGTTAGCATTAAAATGTGTTTTTACAGCCCCAACATATTTCATTCCCACTTTGCTCTTCAGGTGTGGGACAAGGTAAGAGAATAAAGAAGAAATACTAGCACCATTTATATTAAGCATAGAATTATTACATGTGTAACCTGGGCCTCTCTCTTGAAAACATGTGGAGAAAAGTAATATAGAATGTGAGGACTGGGGATTCCTTAATGAATAGCAACAAATTTCAGATTTATAGAATTTGAAAAGCCTAAGATCTCACATGCCACTTAATCCTACCTCAATTTCCAAAGTTAGAGAAAGTTGAATAAAAGTAAAATTTTACATAAATCTTCCCATCTGTTATTCTCTATAGGGTGCATTGTAGTAAAGATTTGGGTGGAATAGTGAAGGAATTTGTTTAGATTTTAATTAAAACAGTTTACGTCTTAAAGAAAGCTTCTAAACTAATGAATGAAATGGGTAATAATATAATGCGGTCTAGGTATTTTCAATAAAACCTTCCTTCTCATGATCCTGCTTTAGAAGTGTTGAAAGCACACCTGCAGCAACCCCCAGAAGGGGTCAGGATTCACGGGGAGGGGATGGGAGTCACTAGTCCCCGCCCACCAGGTTCCAAAAAGGACAGGTGTGAGAAGAAGAGCTAAAACGGCCTTGGGGGCAGGTTTGAGTGTGTGGCTCTTTTCTTCTTTTTTCTTCCTCTGGGACTGAATAAATGTAGTATTCATGATTTGACCCAGAAAAGGAGTGTGTGGCATGGCCATGTAAGGATACAACAAGCGTGATGCTTAGAGGAATTTTAAACAGGCACAGTCAAGGGTGATCCAAGGTAGCTGCAAAATGTGTCTCAGCCAACACGACCAAGCCCTTGTCATGCCTGCAAGTGAGACCAAATGGTAATTAATAGTGGTGACTGTCCAGAAACTCTTAATATCTACAAATACTCTTAGTGTATGTTATACCAATTTTTCAGTTAAATCATCATCATAGAATAATGTTAGGTTGAAATGTTTGCAAGCAATGGTGTGCTGGATAAATGTACACTGCTTGGCTCAATAAAACAAATATCCCTAGGGACCCCATATACCAGACAAACTGGTACATTCATAATAAAATCTGGGCCTTTATGGTAGCTATGGTTAGCATAGTTGTTATGCAGGTCTACCTATTCAAAATCATTCTTATTCCTTCTTTTTCTCGGGTTGGGAGGTGGGGTGGTAGGGGAACATCTAGTTCTAGAGAAAGATCCTACTTTACTTTAGATTATCCCCATCCTTTGCTTCTTAAATTTCCCCCTCAGGATGAGTGCTGTAAACTGATCACACTCTTCAGGGAATCCAGGAAAATAAGCATTGTATTGATACTGCTTTTTTATAATACTCTCCAGAACAAATCTAGTGGTGAGAATCAAGCACAGATATCTAAAGTGATATCCCAGATATTTTAGAGGATGCAAAGAAATAAATGCAAGGTCTCTGTACTCACATCCTAGCTCAGCAAACAAGATAAAGAATGAAAAATTAAACAACACTGGAAAAGAACACCATGAGCTGTCAGCTACCAAAAAGTTGGGCTTGTTATTAATATCAGAATCCATAAAGTTGTTTAGGTAAACGTTGTATATAGCCACATGAGAAACTAGTGACATTAATCTCAGTCCATAAATCTAAATTCCAAAAAATGCCAATTTCTTTATTCTCTTAAATCAGTACAAATCCAACTCTGCTAAAATCACATCTTGTGTTAAAAAATCAACTACCACCACACCAAAGATCATACAAAGATCTCAGGCTCTTCTATGATGAAAAGGAATTGAGTACCCACAACCTTCAGTAAGGCCATTGGTCCGAACCATTGCTTCTCTCACTGTCTCAGCCAACGTAAGCCCCTTCTCAGCCATAAAAGCTGATGCTGTTGTGTCGTGCTTGGGATGTGGGATTCCTACGCCAGGGTCCATGCACTTGCTTGAAACTTGAGACAGGATGTCGTGCCTGGGTCCAGCCCCCTTAGGTGTCCTATAGGGCTAAATCCTCAGATGTTTTACCACTTCCTTGGATGCTACCATAATCTACAAATGTTCCTGATATTTGTAGAACTCTTGAAATATCTGAATTATTCCAATGGAAGGGGAACAAATCCTTCTCTCCCTTCCCCTTTTAAAATAACTCACATCACCTCTACGATCAATCTAAAGCTTTACAGAAGAAAGCGAGAGCATCCAGCTTCGAGCAGATTTATTTTCTGCTCTGCAAAATCCCCAACATAAGAACCAGGCTATCTGGTTGAAATGGGAAAGAATTACTGTAAGAAGAACAAACAGCATTAAAAACATAAACTTAAAATTACCATAGATTTCCTTCTACAAAGTAAATATTAACAGAAAAATGTCATTTCATAATTTTTACAAGACCTAGATAAATACAGAATTTTTAAAATATTTCTATTCTAAGATAGAATCACTCCTCTCTCAATAAAAATTCATTACCTGTCTTGGTCAGATAGGATTGCTATAACAAAACACCATAGACTAGGCGGCGTAAATAACTAAAATTTACTTTTCACATTCTGGAGGCTGGAAAGTCTAAGATCAAGGTGTCAGCAGATCTATTTGTCTGTTGGTGAGATCATGACCACCAGCACCACCACCATCATCACCAGTACCACTGTCACTAGAGATCACTAAGGATCTAACAGTTGTTCAAGCAATGAATTCCTCAGAGCTTTCAAGTAAAATAAAATCAGGTGTACACTGATGAGTGTGCAGGAAACCCTTTCGCTCTGTGAGTTTCTATAACAATAGGGTGAGTTACTTAGTTCAGAGTTCTGTGAAGGAAGGAACATTAAAAAGCAAAACTGGGGGGTGGGGGAACCCGACCTCCAGTTTTAACATACATGGCCCAATTATTTTCTGTGGGGGTGTAGACAGACATCTACAAGTACACATTGACACCAAAAACAAAATTTGCTGTTTTATATAATTTGATAAAAGCTGGATGTAAATGGTCATGTTTATAAAGCAAGTCTCCATTCTCATTAAATTACTGCTTGTGAAAATGTTATAGAATATTTTTAAATGAAAAACAGAGTTCATAAAATCTCTTATTCAGATCTCTCCAAGCCAACACATTATCTTCCCCCCATTAAAGAGCTTTGGGCCATCTGTCCCATGTAGGCTACCAGCTGGTATGTTCTCCAGAAATACCTCCTCAATTGTAGGTACTAATTAGGTTTTTTCCATACGAACAAATAATACATTAACTATATTTACAAATAAAAAGTTTTAAATCCAGTTTCACCTTGTAGCAAGTGACTCAATTTCAACAATGCAGATGAATTCCACAGGCTGGTCTTTTGGGAGGTTTGATTGTCTCCACGATTAAAGCTATTTCTGGTGGGAACAATGGGATATTTTTGTTCTCCAAAATCAAACCTAGAATTATGATCTCATTTAAAAAAGCAATTGTAACAAACCAACTGTGGCTTCATAAGATGTTACACTGAAACCGCCAGATGAATGGACACTACAAAAATGAACCCCAACATCATGTGTACGATAATGTCATACAAAACATGATGCCACCATGCAATTAGCTGTTTCTAGTTAGTACTGAACTCTGAATATCCATGGACATTTGACCAAACCTTAGGAATTCAACAACTAAGATATAAAGCAACTCATCTTTGTAAAGGAAATAGACAAAAAGAAGAGCAACGAATTAAAAAACTGAAAAGAAGAAAGGACCACCCTCACCCACCCATTAAATAAAATGTCTATAAAAAGAAAGGCTTAGGAGGGAGAGAAGAATGTTCAAAAGCTGAGGTAAAGAGCTTTGGACTTTTATAGTCTGCTGATCGTATCTTCTCCATGACATACTCTGCTAAACTACCTTCTAACACAGAGCCCCTTCTTTGTCCTCCTCTGCACTCCTAATCCCGGAAGTCCCTTACTATCTGCTCATCCTCCTGTCATCCTCTCAGCGTAGGATTTCTTGTGAAGATCTGCATCTGCTTGTCTGCTCTCTGCATCCTAACCCTTTATAATTATTACGTACTCTCCGAGCTTTCATCAGGAGCTCTCTGAGCCTAATTCAAATTTCCTAAGTTCACATCTTGGCTCTGTCACTTCCGGCTTGACCTTGGGCAATTTGTCTGACCTCTTCGTCCTCAGTTTCTTTATCTGTAAGTTGACGATAATGATAATGACAATCTTAGAAAGCTGTTGTGAGAATTAATTGATACATATAAAGCTCTTAGAAAAATAGATGATTTTTAATAGATGATGATGATGATGATGATGGTGATGATGGCAATGATGTTATCCATGTCTCTAATGCAGCCTCTTTGTTCTCCTCTCCTATTGGTTCCTTTGCTCGTAGTGCCCTTCATTTCAATTCCATATATTAACAACCTTGCCCATCCTTCAAACCCCAGGACCGCTGCCACTTCCATCTGCCCCATTTTTTTTCACTTAAAAAGCATCAGTTCCTCTTCTGAAATCCCTAGTAGTTAACCCAAAGCTCAGTCATGTTTTTCTCACTTTTTGTGTTATTCCAAGGATTCACACGTGCATCTCTATGTTCTTGGAGGACAAGTTCTGTGCACTTCCCTGTCCTAACTGAGAACCCCCGATAAGTACGTAATAGATCTGAGCTGTTCAATATAGTAACCACTAGTCACGTGCAACTTTAATTAAAGTCAAATAAAATTAACAATTCAGTTCCTCAGTCACATTAGCCAAATTTTAAAAATTCAATAGCCACTTGGACGTATTGGCTCTACTGAACGGCACAGATCTAGAATATTTCTGCCATCACAGGAACTTCCACTGGACACTGTTGCAATAGATGATAATTTAATAAAAGTTTTATGACTTTTAAAGACCCTGTGCATTTTAGAAAAAATTTTCTCAGAAATTCTATCTCGCTATCATTTAAAAAAAAAGGCTCAAAATGAAAACCCAATTTATATCATTAAGATAACTTGAGTGATAGACTACTGAGTAAAAGCATTTCTTGTATATGAAGTTATGAGGACAGAACCAGATCCTCACTGCAGCTAGCCACACAGCACTCCAATGTCGGGAAGATGTCCCCTCATCCAGAATGATGGGAAACCCACCGACTCGGTGCCACTAGCGTGACCAGTCTTATCACCATAGCAAATCCATACAGAATTCATGCTCGGATCCCTAATTTTCATCATCAAGTTTCAAACAGAGATTTTCTAGAAAATAAAAGGGAACAGTAGCGTTTTCTTTGCACTAATATTAGATGAGGCTAAAATCCTGCGATAGCTTCCTTTTGAACTTAGAATAAATTCCAAGCCTCTTAGAATGTTCTAGAAGTACTATCCACATAAGATTCATCTGTCGCCGTTCTCTCGACATTGATCGCTGGCCTCCAGCCACACTGGCCTTCTTTCAGTTCACAGAAATAGGCAGGTCTCTCTCGACCCGTCCCAACGCAAGCTCACAGCACACCCCACAACACACACTGCAAGCCAGATTTCTTCGGTCAATGCTTTCATTTTCACATCCTCAGAGCTGCCTTACGTGACCAGTCAATACAAAGCAGTTCCCTCGCTCATCCTCTCTCACACTAGCCCATTATTTCCTTTATAATTTGATATTTGTATGTTAACCTACTATCTGTCTCCTGCAATAGACATTAAGTTTGGTGAATGCTGAGTATATTGTTTTATTTCCCATTATTTATCCTGCATCTTAAGCCATGACAGCTAGATACTTAAGAAATATCTAAGAAATGAAGGAAATAAACAGAGTCTCAGATGCCGACATAATTGTGTTGGGGAAAAAAAAAAACAATGTAATGACTTTAGGTTAAATAAAGGAATTTTAAAATAACCAATTTTTGTGGTTGCCTTTATGTGCATGTGTGTGAGAGGTACAGAGAGAGGGAGGTTTAATTTTCAAAATATCACATAAAATTATAAAATCTATCCTTTGTTCAGACTTTGAAGGTCTGAGAGACGTTTACATATTATTAGAGAGAAAATTATGAGGCAGTCATTTTTGATGTGCAATATGAGATTTGGTTACTTCAGAGACACTGAACTAGGATTTGATCTTCGATGTTCATTATATTTAGCGGCTTAAAATACTTGAGCAATGCCCAGATGGAGGTAGTGAGATATTTAAGAGTGATATAGCTACCTAAACGCCATCCAAATAATAAAAACAGGGCTTTCCATTAAAAGAAATTAATTGTTTCACTCTATTAGTTTGGGTGGATTAGAAAGTTAAAAAAATAAGACAAAGAAGGCAGACATGCTAAGAAAATGTCAGATCATCATAAAAATTAGATATCCCTTTGGACTTAGTTTTTTTCTCATGTGCAGCTTCCATCAAACATCTATAGAATAAACAGTAAACAGTACAAGAAGAGATTTTAAATGACACTAAATTCCAAGAGACAAACATGCAAAGCATCATAACTCTGATTTCCTGTAATATGTTGATTCACATGCAGAACTGGTTTATCTATAGCCAGACAACACTTTCTGGCTATAGATAAGCTAACTGGATCTATACAAATTTGGAGAAGCATTTAAGCCATACAAACACATCAGAATTATGGGCACTGAATTCAGCTAAGAGAAACAAATCACTTAATCAAAGTGGCAACTAATTCTGCTATCACCCTCTTTTTCTGTAATTCATAAAGTCAAGTTATAATCTTAATCTAATGTAATTGAGAATTGGAGCGGGCTTTAGAAAACTTTAGGCACACTGTTTATTTTGCTGTGCCAATAATTTCTCATTCGTGTCATAATTGAATTTCTCTAAGTTCACCAACATGTCAGTTGGTTTCAATAACATTAAAGGCTTTTGTTCTTTAATCTAAATTTAGGTCATGCTCATAGGACTGCTCCTATGCAAACAAATCCATCAGAAAATAGCTGATTTCCACATTATAGGGCCATTCTATTTTGAGATACTCAGGTTGCAAAATCATTGTCACTGTTAACTGAATGTCAGTCGCTGTTATCAATGATAAGTGAACATCAGGCATATTCATTATGAGAAAAGACACTGAAATATATTGTCAGCTGTGTTATAATAATTCATTCTAAGGAACATGTTGCCATTTAAAGAAAAATGTCTTATTTTATGAGTCCTAATCATAAAATGCAGGTATCAAGTTAGCCATTACTAGTTTGAGAAAACTTACTATTCTTAATCTCTGTGTAGTATGATTAGAAGTCACTATTATTTGGGTGGCCAGATATCCCACGCAGATAACCTGGCTCTTTGCAGTTGACTTGTGTGTCTGGATCCGCCAGTGAAGTACAAGTTTAAAGTCAATGTCATTGGAGGCCCCTTTTAGCTCTAATCTCTGACACTAAGTAGGACACCAGGATCCTTCTGCAGGTGTCATTGAAGCCTGGGTAATTCCCACGAACTATATTTAAGGTCACTGAATTTCTCACCAGATAACATTAAAGATGATATGTTACCTTGGCGGGGAAAAGAAGTCAGAGATACTCCATTTTAAAAGAAATAAAACCTTTTAAAATTTTTACCTTCTTTTGAAATTGAGCAGGATAATTTTTAAACTTTAAATAGTGAATGGAACTTAATATTACACT
>NW_011888786.1:5793435-5794258 GCF_000151845.1 Pteropus vampyrus
AATTATACTTAAATAGGGAAGACTGATATTTTTCACTTGGACTCTAATTACATCTTAGCTAACAAATCAGAAAAGTACTTAATATCATGTTTCTTAATTCAAATCTTTACAGTGATTTTCCTGAATGGAAGCACATTTGACACATGCATTTAAAAATTAAAAGTACCTCAAGATGCAGCTCTGAAGCTAATATTTACAATATAAAACACAGGAGAAAAAAGTTCCCAACTCATTCTGAAAGCAAAATCGATAATCAGTGAAATAAAGTAGCCATTAACTTTTAATCAGAATTACAAATGAATTCATCAGAATTTCTACCTAGCATCCAAGCACATGATTCGCTAAGAGATATATGACATACTATCTTCGAACAAATAATATTTTTCAATTTTCATTATGTTTTCAGAAAATAAAATGGCAAACATCATACTGGGAATCCTTTATTAGATAAAAATAAAACTGTTTAATTAGTTACTTTATAGAGGTAGAACAATTCTCCAGATGTCTTCCTGTGATTTTCTCTTAATAGTTGCAAAGAAGGGAGTTTTTTATCCTCTGGGATTTTATTAAAAAGAAATCCAGAGTCCCAACTTGATATTCAAACAAGCAGAGACAACCAGAGGGTACTAAGCCCAAAGCATCGCCAAGGACTCTTTAATAATATTATACAAAATCAAATGTTATTATTACACATACATTTGTTTCTTGTTATTTTCTAACCATACGTGCATCTAGAGTTTTGCTCTCTGGTAAATTGTTGGTATTCATAGTGTTTCAATGAGCAAATTATAAAGTGGTAGAGATTATTTACCTAGCTGATGGT
>NW_011888786.1:5794308-5797573 GCF_000151845.1 Pteropus vampyrus
AAAGAAATAAAACCTTTTAAAATTTTTACCTTCTTTTGAAATTGAGCAGGATAATTTTTAAACTTTAAATAGTGAATGGAACTTAATATTACACTTGATTTTTAAACTATTTATAGAAATTAGAAAACATGAGAATAAACATTATAAAAATGTTTCAATGGTCTGAACAAACTCTTAAATGTAGAGTGGAAAATGTGATTGCATAAATAGAAATGTCTTCATTTCAGGATTTCTTGTGAATCACAGTAGCTTTGCTATTACCTAGCATATAATAGGTTTTCAATAATGATGAGATAGATAAATGAATGAATGAGTGAATAGGTACTTAAAGCCTCAGCAGAAATCCATATTACATAATTGAACCTCTTATTTGTTTTATTTATTTATTTATTTATTTTTTGAGCAAGGCAACCCTTGGTTGACCTCAGATTGCAAGGACCTTGTCAGCTTACAATCCCTTTTTATTTTTTTCACCTACAGCACCTGTTCCTCCTAGGTGTTCTCCCATCCAAGTACTAACCAGGCCCAACCCTGCTTAGCTTCCGAGATAAGACGGGATCGGGCTTGTTCAGGGTGGCATGGCCATAGACAGAACCTCTTATTTAAAATATTTAAATTTTAAATCATATTTATTAAACCTCATTTTAAAATATCACAATGAAAGTTTAAAAAAATGTCATGATGAGAAAATTATACTTAAATAGGGAAGACTGATATTTTTCACTTGGACTCTAATTACATCTTAGCTAACAAATCAGAAAAGTACTTAATATCATGTTTCTTAATTCAAATCTTTACAGTGATTTTCCTGAATGGAAGCACATTTGACACATGCATTTAAAAATTAAAAGTACCTCAAGATGCAGCTCTGAAGCTAATATTTACAATATAAAACACAGGAGAAAAAAGTTCCCAACTCATTCTGAAAGCAAAATCGATAATCAGTGAAATAAAGTAGCCATTAACTTTTAATCAGAATTACAAATGAATTCATCAGAATTTCTACCTAGCATCCAAGCACATGATTCGCTAAGAGATATATGACATACTATCTTCGAACAAATAATATTTTTCAATTTTCATTATGTTTTCAGAAAATAAAATGGCAAACATCATACTGGGAATCCTTTATTAGATGAAAATAAAACTGTTTAATTAGTTACTTTATAGAGGTAGAACAATTCTCCAGATGTCTTCCTGTGATTTTCTCTTAATAGTTGCAAAGAAGGGAGTTTTTTATCCTCTGGGATTTTATTAAAAAGAAATCCAGAGTCCCAACTTGATATTCAAACAAGCAGAGACAACCAGAGGGTACTAAGCCCAAAGCATCGCCAAAGACTCTTTAATAATATTATACAAAATCAAATGTTATTACATATACATTTGTCTCTTGTTATTTTCTAACCATACGTGCATCTAGAGTTTTGCTCTCTGGTAAATTGTTGGTATTCATAGTGTTTCAATGAGCAAATTATAAAGTGGTAGAGATTATTTACCTAGCTGATGGTCTACCTATATTTGAGTAGGTATAAGTCAAATTTGAAATATGAAATATAAGATTACCAGTAAAAGTATTTTATTAAAATATTTTCCCAATCATTTTCACATAAATAAAATATTTGGCCAAATAGTTACAAATTAAATACAGTTTTCCAGATTTATTATTTAGAAACACCACATATACTCTTCGGAAAAATATATCTGATTTGCTATTTTCCTATTTCTGCTACTCCCTTTTCTTAAATTTACAATATTCAAAATCAATAAGAAATACCTTTGTAGGCAAATATTTCATATAAGAAACATTTCATGCAAGGTATATTATCGATTATTAATTTTGTTAAATTTATTGGGGTGACAATGGTTAATAGAATTATATAGGTTTCAAGTGTACAATTCAGTAACATGTCACATGTATATTGCATTGTGTGTACACAATCCAAAGTTAAATTTCCTTCTGTCGTCATATATTTGACCTAGGTTATCTACTCCCCTCTCCCCCTTTCCCTCTGGTAACCACTAAGCTCTTGTCCACGTCCACGAGTCTCCCTTTCTTTGTCCTGTTTGTTGCTTTCAGTTTTATATCCCATATATTAGTGAAATCATATTGCTCTCAACTTTTTCTGTCTGACTTATTTCCTTTAGCATGGGAATCTCAAGACCCATCCATGCTGTTGCAAATGGCAGTATTTCATCTTTTCTTATGGCTGAGGAATATTCCATTCTATGTATGTACATATCTTCATTATCCAATCATCTATCAAAGGGCACTTCAGTTGTTCCTCTGTCTTGACCACCATGAATAATGCTACAATGAACACTGGAGTGCAGATATCTTTACAAATAAATGTTTTCAGATTCTGGGGGGTAGATACCCAGAAGAGGGATTGCTGGATCATATGGTAATTCTATTCTTAATTTTTTGAGGAACTTCCATAATGTTTTTCATAATGGCTGAACAGACATATGAAAGGATGCTCAACTTCAATAGCCATTAGGAAAAATGCAAATCAAAACCACAATGAGATACTATCTCATACCTGTTAGAATGGCTATCATCAACAGGACAAGAAATAACAAGTGTTGGAGGGGTTGTAGGGAAAAAAGAACCTTCATATATTGCTGGTGGGATTGTAAATTGGTATATTTTAAGTATAACAATACTCTGCACCTCTATAATATATGCTTTAACAATGTTTTTTCATATTACTTAAGTTTATTTTCCTGAAAATATTTATCACATGGTAAACAGGTATTTAACTTACCAGAGTTAACTTAAGTTTTGCTAGAAGTTAAAAAATTATTATATGATCCAATATTTTCAGGTAAAACATGAATTTCAAAGAAATAGAAACTTTCAACAAATTGTCTCATAGTTATTGTCTAGACATAAGCATGCATTTGTTTCTACTCTGTCCTCAGGAAAAAAAAAATCCATCTATAAAAAAAAAAAAAAAGATTTTTGGACCCCACCTCAAATATACTGAATCAGAATAGGGTAAAAGAACAATGCTATAATCTGCATATTACTAGGCATAGAAGAGGTTTCTTACATGCATCAAAATGTGAGAACTACTGCATAGTTGAGAATTCAGCTAAGTTAGAAAAGCATATACTCAGTGATTAAATTTTTTAATTTCATCCCTCTGTGAGTGTTTGATTCTGAAAGATGATTTTTAGGAAATCCTTTTAGTAAATCACAAAACTGACCACCAATTCTCCAATTCCTGCTTGTACATCCTTCTATGATGTGAGCCTGCAGCTC
>NW_011888786.1:5799749-5805812 GCF_000151845.1 Pteropus vampyrus
AAAATGTTTCAAATATACAGAATTGAATAATATAGGAAATAAATTACCATGGGAATGAATTTGAACAAACTGGTTTATAGTGTTATTGCTACCTTAGATGATATTTTGGTGGTGTAATGGATTCCAACATAAAGTAAACTTACAACTTTATCTTAAAATAATAATCTAATTGGTCAATAACATAAGTGTAAATAAGCAATAAAAATTAAAAACAAAATAATTTCCACTTGTGTTTAAATATTTCACTCTAAGTAGATGCTCAATAAAATCTACAGTACACTATCAAGAAAAATAATTACAACTTGTGCATCTCAAATTCCTTCTTAGTAAAAATTCATAAAATTATGTTTACCTCCCATAACCAATTAGTGAATAAAAACAAAATAAGAAGAAAGAAAAATAAGGAACAAAGCAAAGGAGATGAAATTTAGTAAATACTTCTTGGGGACATCAATGTCTAACAGCAAAGAAGAAACGATCGTAATGCTTAAAACAATATCGAAAAACATTTCTAAAGCACTGATGAGTTGAAACAACCCAATTTCAGACAGCCCAAAAACAAAGTTAAAGCAGAAATTAGTAGATAATCAAGCACCAAAGTTTGCTTTCATCCAGAGAATTTCTGACAAATTCTAGAAAATTTGTTTTAAGATTCTTCTTTCAAAGATATCCAGAGGACAGAGGACAGGAAATCTCTGTATAAAAATAGAACCATAAAGTTGAAGAAGAGATAATCTTGCCACACAAAACAAGATAATAAGAAAACTTTCCTGTTTTGAATTTGTCAGAGTAGAGGAAAAATAAGTAAATAAGCTCTCCTGAGACTATATAATCACAAGCTGAACCTCATATGGATTCACTGTCTAAATTTATGCTATTGTGTCATAAAAAGCAGCAAGCAAAAGATTTAATTTAAAGGATTCCAGGTGTGGTGGTACTCCGAATGTCTGAAATAACAAATAAAAGCTTTCTCTAGAAGAGAACTCATTGAACCCAGGCCTCAAATAATTTCCACATATAAAGTTTTAAGTAAAATAGGCAGATCTAAGTTAAAAACAAGGAAAAAGGCACCATTATTGAGAGTCAGGGGGCAAAAAAGACAGTAGACAAATACTTCACTTATTGGAACTACCTCCATAATATGCTAAATATATTAATACTGTCAAAAATAAAATAGAATATTAAAATATGACTTAGGAGTAAGAGATTCATCATTTAAAATAAGCAAGTATATTTAAAAATTTAATAGAATTTCTATAAATAATGTGTCATCACTGAAATTAATGATCAATGAAATGACTAATTTGATAGAATATTAGAACTGGTAAACTGGGAAGCACTTTCAAAGTATTCATTCTAATTAAAACATAGAAGAAAAGATATTAGAAATAAGAAAAATCACTAAGATACACCTAGTAGCATAAGAAGATCTAACATATTCACAACTGAATTTCCAGAAGATGATAGATAATAATGGAGAAACAACAATATTCAAAGAGGTAACAGAAATTTCCAAACCTGTTGAAAGACATGAATCTTAAACTCTAGAAAGAAATATAAATTGAGAACAATATAAATAAAAAATCCATTCCCAGATGCATATAGTAAATCTATGAAATACTAAAAATAATGATAAGGTCTTAAGGCAGAAAAAAAAAAAAAAACAAAGAAAAAAAGAAAAGGATCACTTAGGGCTGTTTAGCAATTAGAATAAAGGTTGCTTTCTAAATAATAACGAAGGCAGCAAGAAATACCATCTTCTAAATGCCAAAAATATATAAATAAATACAAATAGAATTATATATTCAATAGTCCCAAACCAAAAGTGAATCAATGAAATTTCAGACAAAAGCCAAAATAGAGTTTACCACAAATATATACTAAGTAAAATAATCACAGATATACTTAAGACTGAAGGAAAATGATACTAGATGGGAGCTCTGAAATACAATAAGAAATTATGAGAATTATGTCGGTTATTATTTTGGTAACTCTGCGAGGTGGAATGAAAATATAGGAAAAAATAGCACTGACAATGGAAGAGAGTGATGGCCATTAAAGTGTCTTTAGATCTTTATGTAGGTCAGAAAGATAGGTACACATGTTTATCTTAGGTTTTATTAATTAGGAATGGTAAAGTATAAAACTGACTAATAGAAGAATGGAAATTGAGTGTGAAACTTTCAAACAAGCAAGAAAGAAAAAGGAATGAGAAAACAAAGGAAACTTTAAAAGAAAGCAATAAAGAGGAGAGGCGAGAGGAAGGGAGGAAGGGGAGAAAAGAAATACAAAAAAAAGACTAAGAAAAAAACAATATAGACACAAATGCAAATATTTCATCAAAGTAAGAAGCAACAGAGAAAAGAATGTCAACTATATGTTGCTGACATAAGACGCATCAAAACATAACAATGAATGATTGAAAGTAAGATTTGGAAAAAATCGTGTCAAGCAAGACATGAACCACGAAAAAAGCTGGTATAGCTCCATTAATAGTAAGCAAAGAAAACTTTAAGGGATGAAAAGCCCTGTTAGAGATAAACGAGACACTGTAATATTAAAATTTCCCATAAATCAGGAAAATATAACAATTCTGAACACATATATACCCTATTAAAATGACCCCATAATATATAAAGCAAAATTCAATGGAATTATATGGTAATACTGAAAAAAAAAAATCCATGGTGCCCTAGAAATTTAAATATCAGGCACACAGAAATTACTAAAGCTATGGAAAATGTAGACAACACAAAAACAAGCTAGCTCAAATATACATACACTGAACATTTACATATACACACACAAACATACACAAACACTGTTTTTCTCAATAAGTTCTGAAGTACTGGTATCATAGAGCATATGCCATATTCTATAATTACAAAGTAATTAACTTAGAAATCAATAACAAAATAACAAAAAGATAACTAGAAAAACTACATCTTTTATATATTATATATATTTGGAAATTTTAAAACACTACCAAATTACCCATCAGTGAAATAACTCATTAAGGAATTTATATGATATTTAAAACAACACTAGGTATCAAAACTTGGTAGATACAACTAACATGTTATATACAAAAAGAATGGAGAAAGTTCAAAATTAGTGAGCTCAGCATTAACTTATACGAAGGTAGGACAAGAACAACAGACTAAGCATAAAGAAAGCAGAAGGTAGGAAAGAGAAGGAAGAATGAAGAATAAAAAATTAACAAAATTGGAAACAAACATGACTGAGAAGGTCAAAGAAGCAGCAAAAAAATCTTAGCAAACTAGGAGTAGAAGGGACTTTCTTTTTATCTTACATGTCTTTTCCCAGCTTTTTGAGAAAATTGGCAAAAAAAAAAGTATATATTTAGAGTATACAACATGATGATTTGATATACATAGCATTACAGATTAAATTTAATATTTTCATATCCTATAACCCAATAACTCTTCTTTAAAGAAACATTTGCATATATGCATCAGGGGACATGCACAAGAATGATCTTTGCTGTTTGTGTTTAAAAAAAAAAAAAAGATTAGATGCGAACCCAGTTTCAACCAAAAATAAAAACTGATAAATGGAATGAGGTATATTTATTTCATTCGGTACTAAAAATGAATGAATCACGGGTAACAGCTTCAGCATATTTAGCAAATAAAACAGTCACAAAAGAATACATATAGGATAACTCAACTTTATACAGTTCAACTATATGCAAAACTAAAGATATATTGCTTAGGGGTAAAGGCATAGGTGGTAAAACAATAAGGAAAAGTAAGGCAATGATTAAACCAAAATTCAGGGCAGTGATTACTTTTGGGGGTTACTGGTCGAGAAATCATAGAGGAGCATCTTACATGTCTTTCTCAAAAAGCTGGGAAAAGACATGTAAGATGTCTTACATGTAAGATAAAAAGAAAGTCCCTTCTACTCCTAGTTTGCTAAGATTTTTTTGCTGCTTCTTTGACCTTCTCAGTCATGTTTAGGTACAGAGGACAGGGTACCTAAATTACCTACTATGCTTTACTTTTCCCATGGAATGTAGGTATAATAATTCGCATTTTGGTAATCATAAAGTTATACATCATTTATGTATAATCTAGTTCAGAATGAAAATATTTTATATTTCAGAGTGAAATGAATACAAAGAACTCAGCTATACTTCTAGATGACATGCCCTTTCTTCTTTAGACACCCTGGGAAAACTCAATTATTGTACATCAACAGCTACTGCCTGAAAGTAGAAAGAGGAGAAAGGAGATAATTGTCTCACCTTTATGTGTGATTGGGATGCAATAGCCCGCTGGGAAAACCCAAGTGTTCAGCATTGGCAAGAGATGGCCTATTTTTCCATGTTTTAACCCAGGAGAATGGTGTTTACGCTTCCCTCATTTTATTGTACTTCAGTGTACATTTTCAGAAAAAAAAATTTTTTTTTTTTAATCACAGAACACAGCTGTTGGTAACTTTGCAGTTAACTAGATCTCTAACACCACGATGTTTGAACATGACATCTTACTTCACACTGTAAAAGCTGCTGTTCTCTAAAGCAAAGGGAAATGTTACAGGAAGGAAGAATGGCAAGAACCTTGTCACTCTCTTATAAAATCAAAGGAGCATTTTTCCAGAAGACCCCAGGACATGTTTTCTGGGTTCAACTAGTTTAGGGCCCTAAAAATAACCCTGTGGTCAGAGCCAAGATGTACTCATGACTTTAATCCAATAGCTTGCTTGATTTCTCTTTTCCCAGAGGTTTTATGGGGAAGATCTGGAGGCCCAAACACAAGCTGGGATGAACACCTTAGGCAGAGGTAAAGGTACTGAATAGAAAAATAACTAACGACCAACCATTTTCAGGTTTTCCCTTTCTCCCCATAGCTCATGAAATAAATTAATAAATAATGCTGTCTATAGAACTTCTTCAAAATGAGTTTGCTCTCAAAATTTAAATTCTTTTCATAGAGATGGCAGAAAGTTAGAAATAAAATTTTATAAGTTGGATTTCCAGACCCTGAATAACCCAAAGTCGATTATCTGTCATTGCTAGTGAACAGGCTGTCCTTAGAAATCCCATCCATATTTCTACCAAAAGAACATCTTAAATTCTTTTGGGAAGCACTGGGCCAATTATCTCCAGGCACATTTTTCTTCCTATAGCTGTCATTTTGTGGAATTACATTAAGTTTTGTTAAAAGCAGTCCATAAATAATGAATTAGGACAAAAATAATTCATTATTCACTTAAGTGTCATAAAATATTAAATACAAAATTTAAGGATGAAAGGCAATTTCTGATTCTCATACTTTATACCAGATAATAAGGCTTGCATCTTCTGCCATACCGTGGAACGGAAAATATTCCACTTGATTATCTCTGTTTGAAGAATACATTGCAATATATGTGAAGTGATTCACTTTCTCTATCCCACAAAAGAGAGAATACTCGTATTTTTGTACAAGTTTATCCTTTTTTTGAAAAATGTGAGCCAATGCTGAGCATAGAATCAAGTTTGGCATGGGACAAAAATGGCGGTGGCATGAAGAGTTATCACTTGGGGTATTATGCAGGTAAGATGCCTTAAATCTCCATCTCCACTCATGTAGAAACTATCCCTCTACATCCTGTATCCTACCACTCTCATGAATTTTAGGACGGCTTAGTGTCCTGGTCAAGAGCTTGCTCCCCAACTACATGATGTACTTCTGTTACCATACTGCACTCCACACTGATAGAAGGAACAAAGGGTCATTAGGCACAGCAGACTTGTAGGCAGGATTAGGGTTATGAAGAAGGGTTAGGGCAGCGTAAGTGCAGGCGGCGACTTAGAATATTAGATGCGACTGTGCTAAAACTCCATGGACCACCCCTCATGAGGAAGTCCATGTTGGCTACGACCCGTTATGGGTCCAGACATTCTGTACTGGTGGGCTCCTCTACTTCTGTTCACTGTAGACAACTTTGCACAAGCTGCTCTCCGAATTTCTAAGTGCCTTTCATCTTCTATGCAAAACACCTCTTTACCTCCATATCATGCCCTGTTCTTCCACATGCGTTGTAAAGAGGGAG
>NW_011888786.1:5805862-5825821 GCF_000151845.1 Pteropus vampyrus
ACATGATGTACTTCTGTTACCATACTGCACTCCACACTGATAGAAGGAACAAAGGGTCATTAGGCACAGCAGACTTGTAGGCAGGATTAGGGTTATGAAGAAGGGTTAGGGCAGGGTAAGTGCAGGCGGCGACTTAGAATATTAGATGCGACTGTGCTAAAACTCCATGGACCACCCCTCATGAGGAAGTCCATGTTGGCTACGACCCGTTATGGGTCCAGACATTCTGTACTGGTGGGCTCCTCTACTTCTGTTCACTGTAGACAACTTTGCACAA
Source organism: Pteropus vampyrus (assembly GCF_000151845.1). Taxonomy (NCBI): domain Eukaryota; kingdom Metazoa; phylum Chordata; class Mammalia; order Chiroptera; family Pteropodidae; genus Pteropus; species Pteropus vampyrus. Next base: position 5,806,140 of record NW_011888786.1, read on the forward strand.
GCTGCTCTCCGAATTTCTAAGTGCCTTTCATCTTCTATGCAAAACACCTCTTTACCTCCATATCATGCCCTGTTCTTCCACATGCGTTGTAAAGAGGGAGAGTAATGAAGGAGGCTGAGAGGGGTTAAGAATTCAGGTCTCAGACCAAAGTGGCTCATTATGGTGCACACCTGAGTTTTCTCCTGCCCAGCTTCTATTCCTCCTTCTAATGATGCACCTCAATTTTGCTTTGGGAAGCTATCTTCTGCACCCCTGCTACTGAATATTTTGTTAGTGGGTTGTTAATCAAGGAGTTTTCCAAGGCCAAGGAGTGAGCATATAACCCACGTAGGCTTTGAAATTAACACCTTTTCACCAGAATGTGAATCTTGAACACGGTGACATGGAGATCTAAGACGGCCTGCATTCAGTACCCTGATGGCATCCTGGAGACACTATATATTAGTTCTTTCATAGGACCTCTGGTTCATATCCTTCCCAAAGCCAATGTCTCATCATTTCTTCAATTCTGTGAGTTACCCTGTATTATCAATAAATTCTTCTATGGCTGATGACACGCACCTCCAGTTTCTATTGCTTACAACAAAATCATACTGATACCATTGAGATATTTCCCTAATAGAGATCCATCTACTCTTAAGTTAATACTACTCCCTGATATGTGAAAGAAATCATTATAAATGGTCTTATATTTGCCTTCCGAACATTTGTTTCATAAAATTTATTTCTAAAATAAATACTAAAATTATTTTTTGGCTTAAGCTATCCTTGAAAACATTTATAAAGAGCTCTAAGGGATGCTCTTTCTTTAATTCTTATAACACCCATGAACTAAGGCAGTGACTCTCAATATTTTTAAAGCTGGAACACTCCATCGCTTTACTTTCTCAGATCACTTCATTTAAAAGGTCCATAGAGATCATGTCATCTACACTCAGCAAACCAAATGAAATTATTTCCATACCATTCTTAACAGATGGTCAATTGGTCTCCTTTTAAACACTCATTAATTTCTTCCATTAAGTCATTCCATTTTTATGAGCACTCATTATGAGAACTTTTTTCCTTATGTTGAAGACGGAATTTGATTTGCCTTCTTATTCTCCTTCCCCATGTCCCTTTTCACCTTCTCACACATAGTTTCCATTTCTGCATGAGCAATGACTTCCATCTGGCCATTCTTCAAAGATTTCAAGACGGCCATCCAATCTCATGGAACATATCCTCGTGCAGCTAATAGCAATCCATGCATATGACTGAACCTCTTGAAATCTATAGGACGAAGTATTGTTCTAAAATTTTCAAAAAAGTCCTTAAAATAAATGGATATCCTCATTGTCAAAAGTCCAGTATCGAGATTTTTAAAACTAAGCTCTGAGATAAACAAGATTCTGTGTGAAATTATGGTGGTTCCTTTTTAAAATGAGTCCATCTCTATTGTGCTTAAGAAAGCCTGAAAACAAAATACTGCTATAACTTCTGGCTAGCAAAAACAATTTCTTTTATCCAGGAGGAGGTTAAAGATGGCTCCTTTCAGCAGCAAAATCTGTGTTGTTGGAGACTCTACTGCAACTTTCCTCCTTTTTAGGAATTCCTCTCTCAAGTGTTGACAGCAATCACAATAAAGCACATCCTTTGGCAGAATCTGTGTATACTCAAAAAGTAAAAAGCATTGCAAACTTGCCGGAATAAATTATTCATTAATAAAATCACATGTCTGATAATTCAGATCCCAAAATAATTTTTCCTATCTTGATAACTTTTAAAAAAATAACTGTAATATGTAGAAATCTGATTCAGAGTTAATTAAGCACCTCTAAAATGCCTACCATGCATGTGCGCTGACAAAAGGTTTCTCGTACATCATCTCAATACAAATTTGGCCTATATTTTAAAAATACAAATACTCCCATGCTAGACCTTTGCAGTTCCATGGAAATGCTTTTACTTTTCTAAACACTCTATGTTGCAATTTTCATCTGGCATATATTTTCACTTAATACAAATTTCTGACAAGTAATACTTGCCTCTCAATAGGATGTATTCTCCAAATATAACTCTCCCTAATATCAAAGGAGCATTACGTGACGATTACAAGTGCAGGATTGAGAGTAAAAAGCTTAGACTTCCATCCAGGCTCTGCCATTTTGATTCCTCTCTGTTCCTCAATTTTCTCATCAGTAAGTGAAGATAGCTATTATACCAACTTTGTAGGGTTGTTGTGAAGATTCAGAGTTAACTGCAAAGTACTTAAAGCATCCCTGGCACATAATTAATGCTCACTAAAAATGTTTCATATCCATGTCACAATAATAAGAAATATTTTTTATCTAGAAAGACCAATTCTTGTTTTGATGTTATTTCAAAGTGGATATTAACAGAATCCTCATGAAAGGAAGCTAAAAGCCTCAAAATTCTGGAAAACATGTTCTTATATATTGTACCATAATTCATACAATCAGACCGATTGATTTTATAAATTATTATTCACTTCGTCAATTGGCATCCTTTGAAAGCTAAATTAACACTTAATAATAGATATTTATTGTGCAAATGGGAAAAATAAAATCCAACTACTAATGTTAACTACCAATTCTTGAACACCTTTATATTCCAGATACCGTATCAAAGCCTTAATATTTTAGTTCATTTAATTTTCCCATCAACATTATGAGATTGACATTTTCTATTTCCACTTTACAGATGAGGAAGTTGAGGGTTGGAAAATACAGCTAATAAGCAACACAGCCAGGACTTGAACTTGATCTGATTCAAAGCTCATGTTATATTACTAAGAGGTATAAAACCAAACTATTTAATAGTCTGAACTTCATTATAGAAATACCAACATATTTTGATGACAATCTACCAATAAACTTTCCTCAAGATTATCTTCCAAATAATACTCTCTCCATATCAAATACGTAATTATGTTTACAATATGGAAATAAATGTTATTTTTTTAACTTAACTTTTTACATACTACCTGCAGTATAAGTTGACTAGCTACTCGGTGAATATTACATACGTAATAGAAATGTCTGGTAATATCTAATATTCTAACACCCAGATCCTGGATATAATTTTCTCTATATTTTTCTTAAAATACCATTTCTACATAGTTCTGAATTCAAAATTATTTATGTTCAAGTGAGAATTTCAAGAAGTTGCTTCATGTAGTTGGTAAAAGTGACTTGTGATAAAAACATGTGATGAAAATGTTTTTGTACCAGGATAAGTTCACTTATAATTAATTCTCAAGTTTTCTGTACTCACTCATTTATCTTGAGTGATAACGTGCTCTTGAGTAACAGTCTAAGAGTAAAGACAGCATAACGCAGTAATATTGATGAGGCAGTCAGATTCCAGCCCCTTTTTCTGTTTAGAACAGCTAAAAATTAGAGCTTTAAAAAATAGCCTCTCAAAGCAAGCACTGGCGAAAGTAGCCAAGATAAATAGAGATGAGCAAGTGGAATATTCATGGTTGGTTTGAAATTAACTGCCATCATGGGAGAAAAATATCCTTATCGGTTGGTAAAGCCAAATCAGTGTGTCGAAGTGTCATAAGGAGGACAGGAAAAGGTGGGAGGAAGGAAGTGGAAATGAGACAAGACTAGAGCTAAAGTACGCAATGACATGAGGTGTAGGGACACTTTCAAACACGTACTGAGAAACAGCAAAATGCAGACCAACTTGACGTGACTAACAGAAAGAGCTGGAAAGAGAGAGAAAGAATATGACAATTAGAATATAAGCAACTGGAGGTCTTCGATAAATGGATATGGTAGCCTTGGATTCTTTAATAAGCTCACAGGGTCCTACTATATTATATCAAGTGTTTGGACGAAAACGAACGAACAACTCATAACATAGCACAGCGCCTGTGCGCAGACATTCACAAGTGTGCCTGAATGGAATATTAGGGCTTTCCATTCCATTTCCATTCCATCATTTGCTAATTGCCTACTCTATGCCCCTAAGTTTAGTAACTATAAGAAACAGGTAATGAAACATTTCTTTCCACAGAGAGATTGCAGTACATTCATTCATTCATTCAATCATTCTACATGCATTTTTCTAAATAGGTAATTTGCTGGTGATAATGTCCTGAGTACTATGGGAAATGAAGAATGAGTCAAGGACACCACCCTGAGGAAACCCAGTCCTTTACAAGAATATAGGACACGTGTATATTACACAAGCAGTTACAACAGAAGATAGAAAAAGTATTTCCTAAGAACTCAGAGGGAAAAGTTACAGAGATAATAGGTGAGTCCACAGACAATTTTAGTATCATTCTTCAACTTGTATAATTAGATATACATTATATATAGCTATAGATACAGATACAGACATATAGTATGCTTCAAATATTTGTAAATAAAGAAATAAAGTGTTTTAAAGAAAATACATGGGTAGGATTTATGAATACAGACATAAGAAAAATTATCTGGTTGGTAATTATAGACAAACAAACAGTATAAGCACACAATTATAGCAGTAAAGTTCAAGTGTAGAGTTACTGTGGCCTTTTCGAGTATTCTTTTCTTTGCCAACGGTATGTCTATACCATTCTGTGATTTCTCTATTACAATACAATGGAGCACGGGAATTCGAACCCTTCTGCTGACCGGCATGTATTTATTATTCCACTGCCTCCCAAATCTGTTGATGGAGTGAAAGAAACCCAAAAATTATCCATTTCACAAATTTGTCATTTTAAGGAAACCTCATTCCAAAACCTAAATGTCTTCTTTCTTTATCTTCATGCGACTACATATTTCAACAAGACACCGTTTTTTTTTCTTTTTTTTCTAGTGACTACTGTACAAGATGAGAAAGGAAGAGAAAGCTCTAAAGATAATGGTTGTGAAATCACTGGAGAAAGGAAAGTTGCAGAGGCAACACGTCTTAAAGAAGAAAATGAATAAAATGTAGAAGTTAGTAAAACAATTTCTCAGTCTCCGACGAAGAAAGGTTCTTGGCATGTCACACTTCAAAACATATCCACTGTCAGGTGCTTGCGTTCCTAGGATTACAAACTGCATATTAAGATGACATATTTCAACAGGACACAGTTTCAATAAAGCTCTTCTATTATTAGATGAAACACAGGTATTTATGCTATAATGAAATCGACACCCCATGACATCACTTGTCAGAGGATTGTACAAACTTGTCACACAAAAAAAAATTTCTAAAATAACACTGCATATTTTGATTCAACCATGATTTATGATTTTAATCCAGGAAGTAATAACATAACAAGATGGTTAAATCACTTACAGAATCAGACTCTCTCTCTCATTCTCTCTCTGTCTCTCCCTCTCTCTCTCTCTAGCTCTCTCTCTCTCTCTCTCTCTCTCTCTCTCTCTCACACACACACACACACACACACACACACACACTCACACTCACACTCTCATTTGTTTATTCATCTTTATTTGTTTGTGTCTAGGCACTAACTGTGCCTCCTTAGGATGAGCATTTCAAGCTCTTCCTAGGATCCAGGCTTTATTATTCTAACATGGGCTCACTGATCTGTTTCTGTGAAGGGCCAGGTAGTAAGTATTTAAGGCTTTGTGGGCCATTCAGTCCCTATCACAATTACTCAACTGTGCTGACGTAGCACAGAAATAAGGCATAGACAATATGCAAAGTAATGACGGTAGCTGTATTCCAATTAACTTTATTTATGGACACTGAAACTGAAATTCTTCCAAGTCACAGAATATTATTCTTCTTTTGATTTTTTTCAACCATATAAAAATATATTTAAAAAAAATACCAGCTGTGCAGGAACGAGTGCTGGATTCAACCCATTTGTCTGCCCCTGTCCTAAGAAACAATCATGATTCGAAGACCATTCTCTTCTAAAAGCATACCAACAGAAAACTGTTTACTTGTATGTTTCTATAATACAATAGGAAGTTATGGGATCCTGATGCTTTTTATTTGAATAAGATTTTTGTTTGTTTTTGTTTTGCCGGCAGCCTATAACAGTGATGCATGGTGAAGAGAGTTAACCTTTTCAATTCCACATACATCTTGGCACGGGATTCACATACTGTAACTTATTGGGAATCCCTGCAAAATACACCCAGGTTCATTGAATTCAAGAAGTCCTGGCACTTGATGGTTCTTCGAGATTATTTTTCTGAAATATCTAGGTAAATTCTTCTCTAGCTTCCCCAATACAATGTTGCTGTTTTTTTGTTGTTGTTGTTTTTTGGTTGTTTTTCCCTACCTTTGTGACAACATCCCTAACTTTGAAATTTCCCAGTGCTTGGCTTGGTTAAATATTCTAGTGCATAAAATATTTTAGTTTTCTATAAGAGATTCCTCCCCGCGGTCTCGTTTTCTACCACTGAAAAAGATTTGGCCAGCCAACTAGATGCTCTTACAGAGAATTAATGTCACATAATGTATGGATGATTCAATATTATGCTCATTTATTTTAATGTTCCTATTTATACCCTTTTCAAAACACGCACAGATATATAGTTTCTTTTTAAGCTCTAGTAGTTATTTGCATCCTTGTCCATAACACTTGGACAAAATTTTAGAGACTTATTCCTATGTACATAATCAACATTAATCTCCTAGTTTGTAACATTAATTTCATTCTTACTGAGAATTTTCACATTACAGACAGGTAAAATGTATGTATGCATATGTGTGTGTGTGTGTGTATGTGTATAGAGTGTATATACATATATAAGTACACATACATATATAAATACACATACACATACACAGAGAAAGTCAAACACATACACACACACACACACACACATACACACACAAAAAGAGAGAGACCAAAAGCCAGAAAATAAATAGAGTTCACAGAGTACAGTTTGACTGTCTGGGTTCAAATCCCAGCTCTGCCTCTTCCTATCTCTGTGAACTAAGGTCAAGTCATCTAACCTCTCTCTGCCTTAGTTTATTCATCTGTAAAACGGAAATAATAATGACACATACTTCACAGAGTTGTTGTGAGGATTAAATGGTTAGTGCGTGAAAGTTAGAAGAATGCCTCATAGTATAGTACGCATCAGTAAGTGTTGGCTATTATCATTACGTACTCCCTACCCGTATTCTATAAGACTCTGATTTGTAGAGTGACAAAATCTCAATTCATACTACCCTGAAGATTTATCTGTTACCTCAAGTGAGAAGTTCAAGGAAGCAGCTAATTCTACTTTCTGGAGGCTCAGTGAGTAGGGCCAACAGCTCTGGCTGTTCTGAGTTTTCTGTCAGGCTCCCCCCATGAGGTGGATAAAATGGTGGCAATCCCAGAACCACATTCTCCAACCAATATCCTTGGAAAACAGTCTTTGCCATCTACTCTGGCAGAAAGTAAGCAAGAAAGACAGATTGGCCCAGTGAGGGGCATATGCCAATCGCTGTTGCCTGAGGGTGGAGAAGGGCTGACAGGTCAGCTCCACCTAATGTATTTACAACCAAGATGAAGAGAGAAAGAGATCTTGAGCAAACGGAAACAAGAGATGACCGCCATAGTTCATGCTCATTTTGTATATGCTGCAGGTGGGTGGGTCTGGCTTCTCGCTTCTATGCAAAAACCACTGGCCCCGAGTTTCGGGCTCATGACCCTCTATGACTGCCCAAGCTGTATGAACAGGAGTGTTTGACCCTTCTTCTATAATAAATGCACACAGCCTAGCTCAGGTTAGTAAAATGCCACAGATGAAATATACTCGGTGCTGTAATCTTCACATACCTTCATCCGCCTTGGCTATATCAAATTAAGAAGGCAGAGTCACCCAGTGACTAAACTTCCCCAACCTTATCTGGTGAAGCCATCTACGACAGATGTACTTTTAACGTTAGACAACAATGCCCAGTCGTCCATCATGAATGTGAACTTGATCGGGCCAGAACACGCATTTTCTTGTTTCAGCTCTACCGCTTACTCAAGAAAGTGGGCAAGTCCCTCAGCCTCAGACACTAGGTTTCCACATTTCCAAAAGAGAAACTGAAGCATCCACTTAGCCTACTGCACAGAATTGTTGTGAAGATTAAATGAAGTATCATCCGTGGAAGTGATTAGTAAACGTAACAAAAAGAATTAGGAATATTACCTCTAATAATTAAATTGTACTTGGCTCCCTAATCCTTCTCTTAAACATAGAAATAACTTTTCCCCCTTAGATTTAGATTTCTTTTCCACTCAGAACAGCTGTCACTTGACACCTAGTTGTCACTCCTTATACAAAGCATTTTGCCTTCTCTTATCTTTTCTGACACGGCCATCTAATTTTTCTATTTGTCACGCTCCTCTCCATTTTTTTTTCCTTAGATTTTTCTTCTTTCCTTTCTTTTTGTTTTTTTTTTTTTTTAATTGTTTGTTATCCTGTCACGGAGATAAAAGCCCACCTTTCCCTTTTTATCCACAGTAGAATCACTGCAGAGTGCCAGTTAGAATGTCGGATCCTGACTTTATCTTGGTTATTTTACTTGATTCTGACTAATCACAACCGCCACACACAAACTTTCCTCCGGTGTTTCGCTCCTGAGTTTGGCACCATTCTGTGGGATGGCTCACTCCAAATAATTTAAAAAGCTGAACTGGCCCAGTAGCTTGAGTATTTCAGTAGCCTCTCAGATTCCACTGACTAGATTATTTTTCTGTGCATCTTGAAAAAAGAAGCACTAGTCCTGCATGAAAGCCGAAGGCAACACCTGCCTCCAGGACAAGGGTTCAACACCTGTGGGTATTTGAGAAGACTTGATTGGATTGACTTTAGAAGTGGAAATGACAGGCAACAGTAACACAAAGCCTGGAGAACACACTGCTAATCGGACAGTGCCAAGTTGACATGTTGGCTCTGTCACTTACAAGCTCTGTGACCTCCAGCAAATTATTTAAGTGTTCCTTGGGTCAGATTACTCTTCCATAAAATGAGCATATTAACTCCTTTCTCACAGGATTTTGTTGAGGACAAAAAGTATTCCACAAGCAGAGTCTACCAGCATGCTTGTCATCAGTCTTATAAAAACAAAAAACAAAAAAAAAAAACCACCTCTTAACATTTCTCTAAAGTACCCACAAGGGCTTCAGTCCTCCAACACTCGTTAAAGGTAAATGGTCACGTGTTGGCTCTCTGCAGGCACCCAACACATGGGTGCCCTTACTGTGTTCAACCCTGAGATTCTTTCTGGCTAATCTTAGTATTATCCAGCACATGAAACCAGGCTGTGGCTGGGAGCAAATATCTCAGTGATAAGAACACATGTGTGTTCTAAAAATGAAAGGTACCTAAGGAGATAATGGGTCACTTTGTGAAGCATGTACATGTTTCCTTGAAAATATATATATATATATACGGTAATTGAAATAACTGATTGGCACACGCCAAACTTTTGTTGAGTTTTACCCTCTGTAGGAACGATCCCTTTGGAGAGAAACAAAATAAGGAATTAGCTCAGCCTACCTGCCTGTCTCAATTCATTTACAATGAATATATTCATTTCTAATGAATGGGATATTTTATGAAATAGAATAGGATTAATTCTGTCATACAATCCTGGGTCTTCAGTTTGCATTCTAATCTGCCCTAGCTGTGCAAAAAGAATGGGAGAGAACTTACGTCAATATTAATTACACACATCTTGAAAAGGGGCACTGTTAAAACATTAAGGTGAACTGCATTATGTTAGCACATAATTCCTGCTGTGTTTTTTCTCTAATCTAACCATGTCTCTTTCTGTTATGTTGAAGAGTGCATCTTCAAAATCTGCCTGCAAATCAATGAGGACACCAGAGGAGAATTTTACATCAAAAGAGAACAATTATTGAAATTGTGCTCCACATTATTCGACAGCAATAAAAATCAGCTTGATCAGTGTATACTCACCCTATCCCAGCAGAAAAAATCAATCAGAAACATTGATCACCATGTTATATTTTGTTGTCAGAGACAAATTACTCAGTATCACACAGGACAGCACCTATATAAATTGACAGCAATGCTTACTAACTAAATTTATATTTAATCTAGATCATTAAGACAATAATTTTTATAGTATAGCAAAAGAACATTAGATGTATAAAATGCCAAGAAGGTGGATAGTGCTCTTCTATAACCATTATGCACAGCAACCTCAAAGTACTGAATCGATCATATATTATCACATCTATAATAACGGGCCTGTGCGCTTATGTGGGTGTTTTGGAAGAAGGGGAGAGGTTATGATAAGACAAGTTTCTGTGTTAACTACATAAATTAAACAGGTTCAGAGAGGATAAGCATCTTAACTACAATGACAAAACTCATTGGTGGCAGAAGTGTGTCCAGAACCCATGTATTCTGAATCCTAATCCAGTATACTTCCATCACATTTAAAATGGCAAAAAAAAAAAAAAAAGGAAATTCAAGACAGAGTCACTAAAACAGGGTTATTTTATGAAATAAACAGCCAACCTACAAATCTCAAGTATCTTCGAAATCTGAACATAAAAATTCATTTTAAAGATATTTTAGAAATTCTTATATTTGGCCACTATGCAATGCAGCTCTTTAGACTGTATAAAATAATATCTCCCCAACCAACAACAACAAATTCCAAAGTCCCAGGCAAGGTCTTCTTACCCTAGCAAATCAAAGAACACAATTGAGCAGTTGTTGTTGTTTCTTTTTAATTGGTTACTAATATGGGTGATCTAAGTGGCCTTGTTGTAGGGTTCATTGGATTTCAATTCTATGGTCTTTCCAGTTTAAACATTTAAAATAATATAAAGTAAGACTGCTTCATTTCAGTTTGATCCAGATACGATGACCTTGAGACTAGAGGTGGCCCCATTCATTTCAGCTCACAGACTCCAAAGTCAGGCATGACATGGCTCTCATGAGTTTTAGTCCAAACACTACATATCCCTTCATTAATTGTGCACTCGACATTTGTGCAAGATTCAAAACTGACTGTTACACTTGCATGAATAAAGCAGATAAAATCCCCTGTCATCTTGAAGCTTATAGTCTCACAAGGCAGACTAACAACATAATTACACACACACACACGAGTGCTGTGAAAGTAAAGAACAGGATAACCTAGCTTTGGTAAAAGGAGGAATGATACCTAAGTTTAGAGCAAAAGAGGAAGAAGGTAGAAATAAGTCTGAAACATGTTGATCTTAACTTCAGATCTTGCTGGAAGAAGCAGAAGGGAGCCAGGTAATGAATGAGTGCAGGGAGGGAGGAGAGGGCAGGTGAAGTGAAGCCAAGGGCGTTACAGGGAGGCCTTCGAGCGACAGTTACACGGGTGAGGAGCTCGGAAAGGCTTCTGAAAGTCACACTCAGAATTCAGACTCGGGTTCCTGAGACTCCAGAGCACATCCCTTCTCCCCCAAGTGAGAGGGCACCCTATGACAGCCCCTTTTATGTTGAAGGGTGCTAATCCCGGGAAACTAGCCACACAAAATATTTCAACGACACTGTAAAACGGCTATCCCATGTAGAGTACACTAACACACGGTCGACGTGGACCTCCAAAGCTTTGTTTCTTTTCGGTTGACAGATGGATCAGGAGTGAAGGGGGAGGAAACACGGAGGAGGACAGCGAGACACCTGAGTCCTCACTCGTCTCTGCCTTAAGAAATAATCCTGGTGACTTTGAATCAATCACTTCATGTCTATGTATCTATCTGTGGTGCTCTCTTGACATAAAGAGATTAAAAAAAAACTCTACAATTTAATAAATATACTAGATGTAATGATGTGTGTACTTGTGCGTATGTGTGTGTTTAATAGAATTCTGTATAGTAAAAAATCCTTTGGAAAATTCAGTGAGAACATGGCCCTGCGTTTCCACTGCATTGTGACAAACATATGCACTTGGATCGTTTGATCTGCCATGACGACATCATGTATTATGACGGACGGTGAGATGGCCTTGTTTTTCTTTTTGAAAGTGAGTCTTACTTTCAGAAATATTTTGTTCCAAAGATGCAAAAAAAATTGTGTGTATTCTCCACTGGTACCTTTTCCAAGGTCAGGTTGCAAAGCGCTCTTAGGAAAATAAATGAATCTGGGTAACACACACGTACTCAGCATCTATCATGCACTAGGCAGAATCTTTGCTATTATTGCTCTTAAAAGATGATGGAGGCAAGAAAGAAGTTAACCAACACTTAGAGTGGTAAGTACTATAGTAAGAGACCATGAACCAGAAGGGGGCTCCTCTCTGCCAGTGCTGGAGATGCCCCCTTTAACACTAGGCCAACGTTGACAACAGCAGTGTTAACCCCAGTTAACACCTGCTGAGCACTTGCTAGGGTCTAAACACTGTCCTAAGTGTTTTACATGCCTTATTTATTTAAATGTCATAGAGAAAAGGAAGTACAAAGTAGTGGTTAAGATATCAGGCCTGGGGGTAATCCTGTCTGTATTCAAATCTTTCAAGGAAGCCCTCCATCTGGCTAAGGAAGCCCAGAGAGCCGGTCCAGAAGTCTTCCAGACCTCTAATTTATTCAGCCAATGATTATCGGGGTTCCATTATAAGCCTCACTCTTCCTGAGGTTTTGTAGGCAAATACTGTGAACAAAAAAAACACGGTCCCTGTCTTCCATTAAGCAACTCACGATCCCAGTGAACACTGAGAAAAGAGCTGTTTGGCTACTTTTTTAGTGAAGATCCTGGAAAAACTGAAAATGTTTGCCTCTTCTCACAAGCTTCTCGAATTCACGTTTAATTTAATCACAAAGAGTATCAATCGAACTTCAGCAGAGCAAAGCAACAATACAACCCAGGAAACTTTAGTTGTTAATTGGGTTGATTCAGGTCATTGTTTTCTAGCGCAGTAAACACAAGCCTAAATACTCTCTAATTAGAAAGAGTGTGAACCTGGCAGAGAATACCAAATTCCCCTTGAAGTACTAGCGGACTTCACTCCGGATGCTGCTCGGAGCATCACATAAGTAATTCAGCATCACACCTGATGTATGCAGGCTCATTCTGTATGCAGCCAATTTGTAGATTTCCTCTTTCTGCATTTTCCTGTTTATATCTTTAATTAGAATTCTGAAAGTTATATCATATACCATTGCCTTAGCCCACACAGCACATGCTTCCAAAATTCTTCACCTTTCGAGCTAAAATAAATAAGAACCACAATGTTCTTACCGTAAGAATTCCCCTAAAGAGCAAAAGTAAATCAGGATATTGTTACTTGGGTGATAAGTAACTTGGAGAAAACTGTTTAACATAAAATCTCTAGTCCTTCCTTAAAAACCATCTTTACTGACAGAGCATTGCCTTGCTGAGTTAGAAAAAGAAATGTCCTTTCAAGAGCAAGTACTAAGGTCGAACAGGGTTCTGTGGGTCCTCTGCATTTGAGGAAATTGAACTATTTCGATTCTAAGTCTCTTAAATTTTGAGTTTTGTTGCCTAATTTGTGGAACAGTTTAGCTCCTAAGCCAGCTTCATAGGTTACAATTATAGATCCTGTAACATAAGAAAGCATTTGGAAAACTACAAGAAAAAATATAAATCATTATGCTGTCATTTTACATTTGGGGTTGTTAATATTTGGCTCCCTATCACTTTCAAAGCAGTGGGACATAGCAGGAAAAATATTGGTCTGGTATTTGTTTTTTTTTTTAATTTAATTTTTAATTTCAAGTATACAGTACATTGGTTAGACATTTATATAGTTTATAAAATGATCCCCCTGATTGTTCTTTCTCTCCTCTGGCCCTTCACCTAGCGATTACATTAATGCTAACTGCGTTCCCTATGCCGTGCTCCCCATCCTTATGACCATCTATCAACTGCTAATTTGTACTGCTTTAACCCTTCACCCCATTCTCCCAGCCCCCCAACCCCTCTCCCCTCTGGCCGTCCCTATATTGTCCTCTATATTTGTGAGTCTGTTTTTGATTAGTTTGTTCCGTTTCTTAGATTCTGCATATAAATGAAATCATTCGGTATTTATCTTTCTCTGACTAATTTCACTTAGCATAATAACCTCTAGGTCCATCCATGTCATTCATTGCAAATGGTAGGATTTCATTTTTTTTAATGATCTGGTATTGAAATACGTAGGAGAACAGTGATTTAGATTGGGTTTATCACTAAAGCTGATGACCTTAGAACAGGTCCTGTGATGCTTTCCGAGTTTCGTTCTCCTTCTTAATGAGAGGACTTGACTACATTATTTCCAAGTCCCCTTTCAACTGGTAAGAATTAGTTCTCTGATGATCATCTGTTAATTCAATTAACATCTACCGAGCACCCCACCTGCTCAACACGGTATTCACCACTGTGGATCAGGGTAGGAAAAGGTAGAAAAAGATGATAAGAAAATCCAACCAAAGAGGCAAGACAACATTATTAATCACTCAGTTAATAGGCACGTGGCAACACCTGAGAAAGTACATCAGGCTGGGGTATCGGTAAGAAAACAAGTTTAGTTGTGGGGAGAACAGAGCTGCTAGGCAGAACTAGCTGTGTGGACATAGGCAAGTCACATGACCTCCCTAGATCTCAGGTGCCTCAACTATAAAATGAAGAGGTCGGGGTCACAAAATCATCTCCATGGTCCTTACTACAACATCTCATGTAGTCATGGAATGCTACTCTGAGCAAGGTCTTGAGGCGATCCAAGAACCATGTGACCCAGTCAGAGGAATAAGGCTGGTGACCGCACAGCCTGGGGTGCTCAGGACGGTCCCCACTTGTGCCTGTTGTACTTCAGGGGTTCTTAACAGCACCAACGGCCCCATCTCCCTCTCCTAGTTTTACTCTCCAAAGTGCTCCAGCTTTATAATCCTCATCCTAGGAAGCACGTACAGACACCAGCTGATAAAGCAAGATAGAAAAACAGCTAAGTGCCAAGGAAGGGACAGACATAAGCATTCTAGGACCTCAGAAGTAGGAGAATGAACAACCGGTTTGCCTGACTAACTGAGGTTTCATGGAGGAGCTGGGACAGGGTTGACACCTAGAAAGTGAGACATCAGAAAAAAGGGGGTTCGGGGCAACCTATATACTCATGTTGAACTTATGTTGAACACTGAAGCTCAATCTCTCTAAAATGGCTAATACAACATTTGTTTTGTCCCATTGGTATTATTAAATGTTATTTAAATGTGTATCTGCCTTGAGAGCTTGGGCTATGTCTTAATCAATAGTGGATCACCAAGGCCTTGTCTTGTATCTCAGAGGTCCCCAACCCCCGGCCAGGGCCACACAGCAGGAGGTGAACAGTGGGCTAGCAAGTGAAGCTTCATCAGTATTTGCAACCACTCCCCAGCGCTAGCATCACCACCTCAGGTCCATCTCAATTCATCAGGCATTAGATTCTCATAGGAGCCCCAGTCCCTGGTACCAAAAAGGTTGGGAACAGCTGTATATGTGACAGTGTCCAATAAATACTGTTGAATTGATATGACTGTTGCTTTTTATTCCCTGTTCTAACGTGTGCCCCTGCCAACTCTTCATATTTTTGTCTCTGAATAGAAATGATCAAGAGCTCCAGGATAACAAAGGTTATTTAAACTTGTCTTTATTTGTGGGGAGAACAGAGCTGCAAGGCAGAACTAGCTGTGTTGTGTGGCCATAGGCAAGTCACATGACCTCCCTGGATCTCAGCTGCCTCATCTATAAAATTGAGTAAACATAACATTCACTGTACAGGGAGCTCAACAGAGAATCGTCAGTTGTTCAATTTTCAGTATCAAGCTAACTCAGACTGGGGAGGTTCACAGCTGCAACCCGCTCTTCCGTTTTTCTAGCAGCGCAGTCTACATGAGAAATTTAAGTTCCTGACTTTGCCTCTCACTCTCTCTCCTGCCAGTAACTGTAGACTGACCTCCGTTTGCTTTTCCCCCATCTGTTTTACAAAATCATTCTGCTTCTATTTTCATTTCACTTTCTAGCGTCTAAACCACTGAAGCCATGACCTTTCAAGCAAATGTAGCAATGGCACCAGCGCATCCTCTGATTGAAAAATCAAAGCTGAGCCCATACATGGCATAATTATTTTGTGCGCACAGGAGTGGTATCTGTACTTTAGGAAGACAGATAATTGGATTTCAGATTACTGATAAAAATATGCACATTCCACCTGAGCCCCAGCAATTTTTCGAGTTTGTTTCTTTTGGGGGTTTTTATTTTCCCCTCTGGGATCTCAGAGAAATTTGAAGCTTCAGTTCTTCTGTGGAGTCTCATCCCTACACAACTGGCTTCTAGGTCCTGCTCGTTCTGTCTCCTGAAGGTCTCTAGCCCACCTCTTTATTCTTTCTCCAGAACTATTTGCACTGCTCCAGTACTGACCAGCATTATCATTCCTTTGGCAGCTCATCCTTAATTACCTCCCTGCCTCCAGCCATGCTTCTTCCCTCCATCTCCCACATACTTACGAGTTACCATAAAACTCTAGTTGGATTTTCCCTCCAACATTTCTGTGAGGTTCTCTAGTCCTAATAATTTCTTTAAAATTTAGTTACCAACATGAATAAATGAGATTTTCCTGTAAAATGAGATTGCTGACTTAACAGACATGTCAGCACTAGACCACCAACCCACATGACCACAATGCGCTGCAGCTGAGTACGGGGCTTAGGGTAGGAGAGGAGCTGTCTCTTTTGCCATCGTCTTCTCTGTTCCCTATTGTTGTAATGTCACCTGAGGTGGGGTCATTTATCATGTGCCGATATATCACCAGAGACACTTCACTCATTTACACAGCCTGAGTGGTTCCTGGGGACAGTGGTCATTTGGAATTCTCACACTGTGATTCATACCAGATAAAGGGATGCCAAAATACTAATTAGTAAACGTTTGGAGCTACATTTGAACAATAATCCCAAATAGGTCTTAAATTTATCTGGAGGTTCCTGTAAGGTATAAAGTTATAAGGGCTGTCTTTACAAACATTTTAGTTAACATCTCAGGTTTTAGTATCATGGTGTCACATCTATAATTGGATATTTGAAGTGTAAAGGGAAGATGAAAAAAAGGGCAGGAAAAAATTTGATTTCTTAATAACTCTGAGAAGCATTTTTTTTTTTTGTCATTTTCTAGACTGACTACTAGCACAGGGGGAAAAAATGAAATTGTCTCAGATTTCTCTGAAACGGAATTTAACTTAAAACTACTGGCCCAATTTCTGCCTCACTTCATTCCTTAACTCTGTAGAATTTAAGTAGAAATTACGGTTATGCAATGAAGGACTCAACTCAAAACTAGCTACAATATTACAATGGAAATCAATTTTAGAAGCATGCTGGCATTTTTAACATACATTCTAGTTTATAATAAAGTGACAAAGTAAAATAAAGTTAAAAGCAAGTTAACACACTATCAGTCGCGTGTACTTTTACTGTCAACACTCTTTTTAAACCAAATTTTAATACAGTCTCAAAATTTTTCTCATAAGGCACCATCAAGTAATTTTTCTTCCTGTGACAGAATATTCTATTGATGATCGTTTTAAGGTAACATATGTCTCTATAGTTATTGTAGCTGGTAATTGAGGCCAGAGTATTCTAAGCCATATTCTTATAAGGTATTAGTTTTTTATAGTCATTAGGATCACAATTATAAAATACTAGAAATTTACAAAAACAAACATTATAATAAAACTGTATAGGAGTTGAGGAGCAGAGATAGGAGCATATAGGTTTAACCGGTTTTTTATAGATAACCTCAAAGCAACATCAAAGGAAAATTCTGGAAACCACTGCTCTTGGAAAAAGTAACCTTATCAGACATAGGGTATAAGACCAAAAAAAAAAAAAAATATATGTGTAAGTAACAATCTCCACAGAAACACAAATAACCTTCTGACAAATTGCTACTGCAATGGTCATCCCATGCACAGTTGGCAAGGGAAGGAAATTTTACCATTTTTTGTATAAGCAGGCAGAATGGTCCAGAGAGGATAATCAGCGCCCTACCATTATTTATAATGTATGATTGGGGAGTGCCACTTTTTCGTTCTGAACAAGGAAGAAGGTATGAGATAAAATTAGGAAGGCTAAAATCCGTCCTACCTAACATGTAGATGAAACAAATCCAAACTCAAAGCAGCAGCATGCAGGGATGACAGCATGGAAAAGGGAGGGCGAGAAGGACAGGACAAAGAAAACGAGAGAGAAAGAACCCTCATGACTGTGTCTGAGCTCCTACATGAAACCACAGCCACGTTTCCACTTGCTCTTTTGAGCTGTGGAAGGTGAAATTGGTCTCTAAGATTCGCGACTAAAGCAGGCCTATGAATACATTTACAAAACAAAGGACTCATTTATTATGTGTCTCAGTTTTGCTTGGCAAATGCAAATATGAAACTACAATTCTATTCTACTTCAACCCAAAAGCAATTAGTCTTTGATTTTGCCATAATACACTTGAAGTCATATACAATTTTTTCCACAGTTAGAAATATAATAATTCTGTGAAACTTTGATTAATAGTGACTTTGTTATGTGAATATTTACACATTCCCAGGGACTCACGCTGTTGGTCTACAAAAATCGAAAGATGGGTTAGAGACTCAGCGTACTTCCTCACGTGGGGTATGGCTAAGCTGTCTGGAGTACATTCATGCTGCTTCTTACGTATCTTCCATGCTTTTTACTGCAACTTATTGTACACAAAACTAAAATGTTGTCATATATTTGTAATCAAGGCACACACAATATGTAATAAAGTAATTATTTTGTTTATTTTCAAGAATATTCAACATAATGACTCCATTTTATTTCTGGCACCTAGTGATGAAAACACATTTTCCATAATAACCATGTTTTCTTGGGCAACCTTACTTGTTCACACATGCATGAAGACTACCATAGATGTGATAATGCCCCATACAAACAAGCAATGAAAAATACTCATTTATGTGTCTTGTGTCCGCACTAGCAGACTAGAAATCCTGGATTTTTCCAGTTACTGGACACCTGTCACACATGCTCATGGCTGGATTGCCAGAAAATAAAACTATTAGAAACAGAGATACGTGTTTCAATAGATGAGGGACTAAGACTGTTTCCCTCCCACTTTCATACATATACTTTTATCCACATATCTGGTGCTGGAAAAGGGTGCCATGCCCAAACTTCGGTTGTTTTTTTTGTTGTTGTTCTTTTCCAAAAAGGAGTTTCTAGACTCCTTCAGGCTGATAACCAAGTCCTTACAGCAAAGATCCCAAAGCCCCAAGAAGATAGGTTTACAAAACCAATTTTAATTACTTTCTAGTAAGGTAAATACACAAATTCTGGAAGTTCGTGTGTCTACTAGATGCCTGCATGGGCAAAGAGCAGCTCAGTTCAGCACTTCCCACATGCTGACGATTTGAACTTTTGCAAGGTGATGTTGAAAGAAACAAACTGGATGATTAAAATAATGTGATTTTTTTTAAAAAAAAAAATCAGTACTTAGTGATGGAACCACATGTCTTATCCCAAGGAATTCATATTTCAACAATTTCAGTCATACCTAAAAGAAGATCACTCATTCATGAGAAGAGGGGAGTAGGAATCTTAAATAACTAATGAATTTCTTTTCAGAATAATGATTCATCTGTTTGACTTCTGAAAGGTGACTCTATGGGAAACTGGATGATTCAATCATTTGTTGATCTATTGAGACACAATCCTGCACTACGCATGATCACTTCCATCATCAACAAAAAGGAAGGAAGGAAGGAAGGAAGGAAGG
>NW_011888786.1:5826661-5828734 GCF_000151845.1 Pteropus vampyrus
AAAATACATTGTCTGGAAATATAAGTCAAACAGTATTTCTGTTTCGGAAACTAAGTAAAACTTCTAATTCCACCCCCATCTATAGCTCAGCCTGGAATCCTTTATAATAGTCCTAAATCGTACAGGAATTATTTAAGTATGTTTCTTTCTTCCTCATGAGATTGTATTAAGAACTGTGATCTCAATCACAGTCTGCCATGAAATACCGCAAACGATAGATGTAATAAATTAAATTAGCTGATGAATTTAGTGCCACAAATTAGGGGAGGGATCATTGAAATAACCTGACCAACGTGATGGTAGAAATGCGTCTCACCTTTTCTAAAAAAATAATTTTACCAGGTGTTGTACAGAGCAGGCACATCATCTTCAATCTCATAAATTCTTGATATAAATCACTAGAATCAGTTAGTTGGCAAATTCCCTACCACTATGTTCTTTGTCTTTAGATTCCAAATGTGCACATTAGTGTCATATACTTTCTCTAGCAGACTGAGCCTGTTCTTCCAATTGCTCACAGCAGACCATGCCACTGGCCAGGTCAGAACTGGCCAGGTCAGAACTGGCTATCTCAGGGCAATGATGCTGATGAAGCTGGCAGCTGAGCTTGCTCAAGCCAGAGAAAGCAAAGTTGCTGGAGGGTCCCTTCACACAAGCCACAACTAGGCCTAAACAGCCAACATCAAAGAATGGCTCTCACCAAAACAACTGAATGATCGAAAATTCCCTAAACAGCAGAAACCACAGTTGTAAGAATCACTCAAATATGATGACATCATCATTCTAAAATGAATCTTTTCACCCAAATTCATCATCTTAATTTTTTAGAGCCATGTTTTTTTTTTTTCTCCAAAAGTGTAGAAAAGCATTTGTACTTTCTAATTGACAGAGAGGGTCTATGTTTTAAAGTGTTAAAATAATCTTCCCTCTGTGTCATTCTAAGTTGTCCAAAAATTACCTTCTTATATTTTCTCCTATTATTTTAGTTTTTAAGTCATCTTTCACTCTTAACAGAAGATAAGCATGAAAATTCGGTATCTAGCCAAAAAGTTTTCCACCTAGAATTTTTGTTTTTTATTTTTCAATTAGAGTTGAGATTCAATATTATATTAGTTTCAGGTGCACAGTATAGTGGTTAAACATTTATATACTTTACAAAGCGATCCCCCTGATTGGTCTAGTACCCACCTGGCACTATACACACTTATTACAATATTATTGACTATATTTCCTACTTTATTATATCATGCTTTATTATCCCCATGACTGTTTCGTAACTACCAATTTGTACATCTTAATTCCTTCACCTTTTTTACCCAGCCCCCCAAACCTCCTTCCATCTGACAATCACCAGTTTGTTCTCTATATTTATGAGTCTAATTTTTTGTTTATTTTGTTCCTTAGATTGCACACATAAGTGAAATCTCAAAATAGATTAAGGACTTAAATAAATGTAAGACCCAAAACCATAAAACTCCTAGAAGAAAACATAGGTAGCAAACTCTGACATTTCTCTTAGTGATATTTTTTCTGATCTATCTCTTCAGGCAAGGGAAACAAAAGAAACAATAAACAAAAAGAACTACATCAAACTAAAAAGTTCTTGTACAGCAAAGGAAACCATTAACAAAACGAAAAGAAAACCTACTAAATAGAAGAAGATATTTGCCAATGATACATCTAATAAGGGGTTAGTATCGACCTAGAAGTTTTGAATTGCTCTGGAGATAATCAGAGAGAAAGGAAGCGTGAGCCTTTCCAGTCTCCAAATTTCTCCGGATAAAATTCTCATGTGTATTTATTAACATAAGTTCCCAAAGGTTGACATTTAAAGATAGTCCTTCCAGACCGACACCTGGCAAAGCAGCAAAGGTACTTTCTTAAAAGTTTAGGGCATGAAAACAATAAAGTGGGATCATCAAAACAGTATTATTTCCATTAGCCAAAAATTATTTTATCAAGAGACTATATAGGCTTGGAGTAGAATCCAATCACCTGAGTTTATATCCTAACTCTGCTACTGACTATTGCTGTGACATCTGTTGCTATGATATCTGGGTCAAAAGACCTCAC
>NW_011888786.1:5829779-5841939 GCF_000151845.1 Pteropus vampyrus
TCATTTTCTTCCTTAAATCTTAGCCGGCTGCCTTGGGCCATGATCTTGCTGATGACTCTTCTGGCCCCTGTCTCCTCCCTAATCCAGAGCCCCCAACTTTTCTTGAACTACAGGAAGTCAGTCTAAATTAACCATCACTTTATTATGCAAAATAATTCAGTCCCTCCCTCCTAACCCTCCTAGATTCACCCTGGAGGTTTAGCTTTGTGTGATCTGAAGGCCCTTTAAGGATATGTCACAGGTAACATTTCTCTCCATGAACCAATTGTGCTTTTCTTGTTAAGGCCGGAACCACAAACTGAAATGGCTACAAATCCCATGTAGATCTCTCTCTCTAGATATAAATAGACAGACATAGAGATAGAGATAGAAAGAGAGAATAAATATATAAATATAGATACAGATATAGACATATAGATGGAGACATCACAGATGTCTCACACGCACACACACGCACACACAAGTATGATGCCTTATTTAAAGCAAAAGGGGCTCCTTGGGAGAGGACAAACCAATCTAAAGATATTTATATTAAAAATGATAAAATGCCTGGATATACTGCCATCATAAATATGTGGATTTTTGAGTCAGATCTGGGTTCACACCCCAGGTCTACCATGCACCAGTCACGTATCCTCGGACAAGTCAAGAGCTTAGAAACCCTTCTAGAATTCATTTCCTCATCAGGAAGAGAAGTAATCACATTTCAAAATTGTTGGCAGGATTAAATGAGATGATGTATATAAAGTGATTAATATACTGCATGAATCACACAGTAAGCATGAGTAAAATAAACAGTCAACCAAATTTAAAAAGGAAAAAAGGAAAAACATGAGCAGACAGGAGAACATATTGGAAGGAGATAAAGCAATGAAAAATGGTGACGCCTTATCCCTTAGCTGCAAACCCCTCTCCTGGGAATCCCTGGGGCCCTCAGAGAAGGGAACAGTCAGCAGGGCCCAGGAGACACTGACTAGGAAGGGCTGACATTTGGTTAGTATCCATAAGGTCCTACCAGAGGTTAAAATATTTCTGAACTGCTTTGTACCACCGTCCTAGGCACCAAGAATGAAATCCCCTCTAGACCACATATTTAATTCTTCCCCTGAGACTCTTGGGACCTTCCCACAATTCACCGACTAAAGGTGAATGCCTGGCATTCCTGCTTGGGGCATTACTCCAGCGCAGGGGTCCAGCATCTTTTCTATCAGGTTGCTGACTTTTGCCCTGTGGGTTGTTTGAATATCATCATTATCCTCACTAAGGGAGGAGTGATCCACAGGTTAAAGAGAATCAGCAGGTGTCTCCACCATCGAGGGTATAAATATATTCTTGCTTTAATCCCGGTTAAGGTATAGAAAAGTGAAGCAAAGTCTAGATGTTTCTATGCCTTAAACACTTAAAGGGGGAAGGAAGAAGTGTGTGTGTGCATGTGTGTGTGTGTGTGTGTGAGAGAGAGAGAGAGAGAGAGAGAGAAAGAGAGAGAAAGAGATTCAGAAACCATCTGATAGAAATTACCTTAAGAAGGAACAGGTAATGAATACAATTACTGCGATTCACCCACTCTATTTTCTCGCTCAACATGCTTATAACAATGACAACTAATGATTAATTCTTCACCAAGATGGACACTCCTGAGATGTCCTATTGAGAAACTTCTTTCAATAATTATTAAAAATTGTTCCCAAGTTGCAAATTTTCAGGATTTCTTACTAAGGGTCGAAGGGGACCATCAACTTTTGCTTTGAAGCTGGCACAGAATACACCCACGTAACTGTCACAGAGAGATAATGTAATCTTACTCTTCACTTTACAATCGCGGCTCAGATTCCACTTAGAAGTGGTCTGGAGCTTAAAACACAGTCATCTGTGATTTCAAATACTCTCCTTTAGCTTCGACATTCATATAGATAGATCATCGACATCATTATTGAAAATCTTCAGAAATGTGAGCCACAGAAAAGTATCCACCATTTCATATGTAAATTTCCACTGTCACTTTTCAAAATATGATTGATGTTAGAAGAAAGTGAGAATCGCACATTGTCCACAAAAAAAAGGGGGGGGAGGAATAATCCCTTTGAGTGTTTAAGCCCTTAATTAATTTATTCGACCAAGATTTTAAGAGTCCTCTGGGTGTGAGGTCATATTTACTGGAAGTGAACTTGTCTCTTATTACGAAGTTTTCCTCTATCCAACAGAGGTGGCGCTAAACCTGAATGATGCGATGGCCAGCCAGGCGAGCAGACCACACGGCTGAGAGGGCTACAGCCTCCTGCCCATGTCTGTCACAGGCAGTGCTCATCAATTACAGAACTCTTCTCTGCTGAGCCCAAGCCAGGTCTGAGAATCTATCTCAGAGAACGACGCAAAGACGGTATCACCAGGCCATTAGGATTCCAAGAAATAAAGCTGATTTGCCCTCTTGAAGCTAGCTAATGCATCTCTAATAACCACCACAGTACCTGGCACAAAACAGGCCCTGAGAAAATGATCAGCGAATGAATAATTCACTGAATGCCTGTTGAACATCTGAATTCTTCTATTGCATGGAATGATGAGACCAAGCATTTGGGACAATCTCCTTGAACATACAAACAGCCTTCCCAACCACAACAAAATTATAAATAAGACCCAAAGGAGTCCCTGGTTAAAAGCGTTCCTATAGCAAAAATAAGTCCTGAAATGAATTTTGTAAACAGATCGATAGAAAGTTTCAAATGAATAGATCTGGTAGGAGTGATCAATGGTGCTAACGGAAAGATTCAGCAGGCTCCAGTACAACAGAGGGTATTTGTCTTTGAACAGATTACCTGGCCACTTAAGGATGGGAAGCAGCAAGGCTAAGACCCATTGTCAGGTTAGTTGAAATCTGTACCTCCCCATATGTTAGTCCACCCTGTGAACACAAGGCAATTGGCTTGCTAGGCAAAAAGCCTGGGCTTCTGTGGAGCTATATCACATACACCATGACTGATGAGCCGCCAGAAGGAAGAGCATTGTTATTTGAGGGGGGCCTCCTGACCCTATCATTTGGTACAACTGTTACAGCTGAAAATTATGTCACACTTAAATGGAATGTACACATATGTGTGTCTAAAGCAGGAATTATTTATAGCACCTGGATTTCATTATGACAGCAGCTCCATGTGACTACTCCAAAACTTATAGCACAGCCCTTCTCTGAGCTCTTAAATGCTTCTTACAGCATTTTGCAGACCAAACATCGTTGGCACCTTTCAATCCACTATCCCTCTCCATCACGCTCCGAGAGGCTGTCTGTGTAGACTGCGTTACACAGCTTCCTGAGCATTCTGGCTTCCGGTCCATTTTTAGATTTGGTGGAGTCAGAGGATGTGGGTTAGAGTGTATGTTTCCTGGGCTCCCTCCTACAGAGCGATGGGGAAAAAATGTGCTCCTCACACAAGCCTGTAACTCTACCAAAAGGCACTGTCCTACAGTGACAGCCGAGGCGCCCTCCAGATCCTGGCAATGGCTTCCTGCCTTCCCGAGTTCATGGGGTAGTGACGACTCCCACATCTTCTATTCCTTGGGGGGGGGTCACCGTTCTGTGTCGGTTCCCTTACTCTCGCCCATGTATTTGTAAGTTGTCCTTTCATTAAACGCTCTTCTGTCTTGTGCCATGATTCTAATTTTCTAATATATATATATATATATATATATATATATATATATATATATATATGTAAATATATATATAATTTTAATTTATATGTATCACAACACATTTAGCATTTTTTATTATTTTTTGGCATTTTTCTTTAGATTCCAACACATATATAATTTCTATCTTATTTACATTTCCCTAAGATAAAGGGCAAGCGTGCGCCAAATCCTCTGAGTCACAGTAAAATTGAGTTTAGAATGTGACATAATTCTCAAACTCTTATTGCACGGAAAGGAGCATATCTGAGCAGAGTTTGGACAACAATTAACGACAATGAAAATTTCTTAAGCGCTCACTATGTGTCAGACAACTACAGCAGGCATTTTCCATATAACCCTTTAAATTCCCATAAGTACCTTGCAAGTCGTATTTTATTATTCTCATTTTCATGACAGGTCATGAGGCTCAGATGTAATCTTCACGAGGTCACACAACTACGAAGCGGTAGAGCCAGGATGCAGACTTGGGTGCATCTGACACCTGAAATGAGGCCCTTTACCACGATCTGACATCGACTCTCACAGTGGAAGTAAGAGACACCTGCTCCAACGAATCAGTCACTGTCACTTCACTAGGTTCAGAGTCACCAGAGCCAACGGAAGCTCAGGAGTTAATTATTTGCAGAATTCAATTCAGACAAATATGCAAAAATAAGTATTTCTATGCTTCATTTTTTTCACCATCTGTATTCTCACATAGTGCTTTTCACCTTTAAAATATTCTATGGCGATTTGGGCATGTTGCATTTAGCACTCTCTGTGTGTTGTATTAAACATCCGTGTATCAATACATGTGAATATTATTTGCACAGTGTCTAGTATATTATAAGCACTTAATAAATATTTTAATCAATTAAGTTGTTACAGAAGCCTTTTTAAAACAGAAAATCAATGCCTGTATTCAGCATTTGGAGAAAGAACATCTTATCATTCACAGCCGAATAAGAGTTTTGATTATTTGATGCTGAAAAGGGAAACATCGCAAATTTTCAGATGAGTGTAATTGCACTGTGATAATTACACAGGTCTGATTTCATTATAGTAAATGCTAATTTAATGTCTGATTCATTATTCTAACTGGCACTAAAAATGTTTTTACTTCACATGCAATATGAAAACATTAGATCATTGGATTTTGGAAGAAAACACTTTTTATTTATTTATTTTTTTAGGGGCATTGCAGGATAAGTAAAGGACATTCAAACTATGGTTCATATAGAAAAAGGAGACTTCAGAAAAAGCAATTTAAGTTCTTAACAGTTTTTGAACCATGGACCCTTTTCATAGTTTTTATAAAGCCTATGGACCTCGTTCATGTAACGAGGTCCATAGGCTTTATAAAAACTATGCTTTTAAGTGAATAAAAGAAAATGCGTAGACTTATAAAGGAAACTAATTATATTGGGAAAGCTATCAAAATATCACAAGAATAATTTGATATAATAATATACTTTAGTGTAAAAATATTAACTATCAATATGTAACAGTGTCTAATAAGTACTATAATTCTAACTGTATTTGCAAAACCTGCAATGTGATATTATGATTATGATTATATCTATGATTGCATTTATGATGGAGCTACTCACAATTTCTGTGGTTTGTTGCTTATACAATAATTGAAGGATTTGATAAATTTCAGCTTGCCAGACATTGCTAAAATAAAGATAGAATTTTCGTTCCTACGTAAGTTCAATGAACCCCTGAATTCTGTTGGTAGATCTCAAGTGAAGAAACTCCGACACTGAAGCATTGTAGATAGAGTATGAAAAGAGGAAACACAGTAACCAGAAAGGGTTAGGATGAAAAAGGCTTCCATTCTCCAAGATAAAGTAGAGAGAAAATGAGAGCTGTTGAAGAGAAATTAATTTTAGAGCCAAATATACTCTTGTTCTATAGAACAAAATAAAATGCTATTTTTAAAAAAAGTTAAAATAAACTTCAGCAGTCTGTTTTATAAAAGTCTTTGAAAAAGGAATATATTGGATTTTTAAGTGATTGACAGCATGAAGCCTCTTTTTAAATTTCTAATGTATATCATCATAAAAAGTGAGTGAAAGTTCCCAGGGAAAAAATGGTAGAAGTATTCACTTGTTTGACATACATGATAAAGGCAAACATGTTCGGTCTACTTGGGGTTTAAATGTGGATTATTAGCGTTAATACCTTCCCAAATCTATAGTGATATTAACAGTCCATGTGTAGACCAGCTCACCTGTTAGAGACTAGTCAGTCTTAAAGAGGCATCATTTGATTGCGTGAATTTGAACTGAAAAGAATTAAGTCAGCAAAAACACACTAAGATCAAAATCAGCAGATTAAAAAGTAGCTCTATTAAAACTAGATGCTGAGTTACCATCTCATTAAGTGTATAATATACTGCCAAGATCCATCATGTGGAGTCACCCTAGAATTGATCAAAGGGATCAATAACATAGAGGGAATATAAAAGGGACTTCCTAACAGAAACAGATGGCTATTGATAAAAAACAAAACAAAAAAAGGACAATAGACCCAAAACAGAGTCACTTATGCTAAACCCCACATCACCAAACCAAGACTTAATTACAATTTCAGCTCTCCAAGAAATGCAATTGTAAGCCAGTCAGTCAGGAATCACCTGATCAGCACTAGCGAGGTCACCTGCCATCCTTCAAGGGAAAGTACTTGTCATAACCCGCTTTTTTGTTTGGTATAATTTTTCCCCACTCTCTTCTAGCTATCAAAATATTTTATTTGTACAGCTCCTCCAAGCTCCTTTCTATCTGTGGGATTGGATACTGCCTGATTCCAATCTATATTTGCTCATATAGACTCTTAAAAGTTTTAATACGCTTCCATTTATCTTTTAACATTACCTTAGCACCCTAGTGCTTTGTGCCTAAGTTTTATTCTAATTTCCTCTCTTTTCCATGTCAAAATGAACTAAGGTTCAACTGTCAAACGAGAACTTCTGAGTTTCTTGATTTTTCCTACCCCTCTGTTTTGTTCTCCGGAAAATACTGTCCTGCTTATGTCATTCTTAAGCACTGCTTATTCTGACCTGAAGCACTTAGTGCATTTTTAATACAAATCACCAATCCCCCTGCAGCATTTCCTGGGTCACCAGATGTTTTCTAGTCCTGGTTCTACTTCTGGCCCTTCTCCTTTGGAAGGAATAGCTGTTAGGCAGTATATTTTAACCTAGCAAAGGGATGGAAGGGCTACGGACTTACTTGTAAGTCACTCAGTCTCAGAGTAGACACTAAGGGATGTTCTAGGGTTTTGGGCAAAGGGCCAGACCTCAGAACAAGGAGAATAAACTGGGAGGACAGAGAGGTACTTGAGGGTGAGTCTCTTGGAGACTCTACTAGGGGACATGAGGTCCATGGGAGCTTATCCCTTTGTCTGGAAGGTTGCTGTGTTCCCTGCTCAAAGCTCTCAGCATACAGATTAGTTCCTGCATTCTCTGCTTATACTAATTAAGTTTGTATCATTTCCCATGATTGGTTGGCATCTTTTTTAAAATGTATCACCACCACCCTTTTAAGAAGCATATACCTTTTCTGTAGCTTTGGGTTCCTATAACTCTAGCCATGTCCAAGATGACAATGAGTGATGCTTTCAACAATTTGGAACATATTCACTACTTTAAAGCTTAGGTCATTCCTAAAGCAACTTCTATATTTAAATCAATTATTTAGTTTTCTTTTAATTCTGGACAACATGAACACAAACAGGAGGTCTCATAGACAACACAATAAAATCTGGTCATAAAAGCTCAGTGTTCCTGCTGAACCACCTTCAATCCCACCAGAAGGACAGTGATTATTGTCAGAATGAAGGAAGGTGATTATCAAGATGTTCGCCTAATACTTAGTTCATCATTCCCTATGTGGGAATTCCCAGGCCCATTCTTGTCTCTGGTGATGCTTTCACGTGTCTATGAGAAAATTAAAAGAAAAATATTATGACGTTTACATAGGTAAAATTTGTTCAATTAAAACATTTTTATTCTCAGATTATGATGTGCTGGCTACATTTTGGGGTAGAACTCTTTTATAAGATCACTATGATTATAGATGGCAGTTCTCCCTCTGTCCGATGTACTTTGAATATAAAAGTGGAAATATGACCCTATGCCGTACCGTGACTCTACGTTTTAAACAACTGCACTTCTCCAAGAAGTAGAGAAGTCTGAGAAGCCCAGACCTTAGTCGCCAGGTACAAAGTCCTCTGAGCATAGCTGAGCTCTGAGTTTGTTTAGAAGCCCAGATGAATTGTAGCGAAGCCGGGTAAACCCTGCACACTGAACTGTTTGTCAGACCACCACTTCCCAGCCCTCAGCATCCTCTCCCTGGGCGGGGCCTCTGACTTGTGAGCGGCTCCTCTAGGACCAGGAACTGATCTGACCCCATAGCCTATGCCTTCAAGTGAGCGTGGCTGTCAACTGAAGAGTTATGTCGCTTCCTGCACTTTGGCTTCTTGGCCAGCTATCTTCAAATCAATGGATCGACTTCATTTGTTCCTTAAACTTTTTTTTCAGAACATGTAATTATCCTATGCACATTGTAAGAGATTTAGAAAACACAGAAGAGTAAAAGGAAAGAAAACAGAACTCGTCAAAATCCCACCATTCAAAGACAACCAGTGCTGCCATTGGAGTCTTATTTTCCTGCCTTTGATAATTAATTCATTTATCCTTTTTTTCTTTGCATAATTTGGATCATACTCTATGTATAACTGACTGTCTTGCTTTTTTTTTAAGGGATATACCTTGATAGAATTTTCTAATGCTATTAAGTATCCTCTTAAATCACTGTTTAATGATCACAAAATCTGTCACTGTATAATATTTTCCTATTATTGACAAACAGCATAAAGGAAATTCTTGTTTATAAATCTTTGTAAGAAAATACAATTATCGTTGTAAACAATTAGTAGAATTAGTAAATCAAAGAGCATGAAATTTTAAGATAATCCATATAGCCATATTACTTGGGTTTTCCAAATTTATACTCACTATTGATGTAAGACACCTGTGTCTCCAATATTGGTTCCTATTCTTACCCATAGTTAATTCGAAAATTGAAAAGTTATCTAGTTATTTTTATATCTTTATCTTAAAAAAGACCACTGAGGTTGAGCATTTTAGGTGTTTATTCATCACAAACAGCCCATGGCCATCGTTTCATAGTTGACTTAAGTTTTCTCAAGAAAATATAATTTTTATGTCTATTTCTAAGAAAAAAATGAGAGTAAAGTAAGCTGATATTAATTAAGAACTCATTATCTGGCATGTATAAAAGTTTATCCCAATCTATGGTAGCTCTTGCAATTACTCTATTGGGCAACCACCAAGGCTACTCAGTAAACAGACATGCTAGAATCCACTCGGGTGGATTTGTCTCCAAAATCTTGTGTCTTGCAATATGGTCCAATTCCAGGGATGCTGTCCATGTGGGCAACCTAACGATTACCCTATAGTTTTATATTGCTTTTTATTTTTCTTATTAAATTTATTAGGGTGATATTGGTTAATAAAATTATACAGGTTTCAAGTATATAATTCTATAATACATCATCTGTACGTTGTATTGCATGTTCACCATCCAAAGTCAAATCTCCTTCTGTCACCATATATCTGACCCGTTTACCCCTATCTACCTGCCCCCTGCCCACTTTTCCCCTAGTAACCACTAAACTATTGACTTTGTCTTTGAGTTTTCATTTGTCTTGTTTGTTTGTTGCTTTCAGTACTATATCCCACATATGAGTGAAATGATATGGTCCTCAACCTTTTCTGACTTATTTTGTTTAACACCTGCTCTTTAAATGGATTTACCAAAGACCAAAGTAAGCCAGAAGTGGCAAAAATAGAGATAAAACTATTACTAACTAGCAGTTTCTCACATCCTCCTTTTTCATGAATACCTGATGCATTATGTGGGAAACTTTCTGATGTTAAATTGTATTCTTTTAGAATCGTGGGTAATTTTTAACCATTATTGGGGCTTACATATTTTAAAAAGTTGTAAAGTTCTTAATTTTCTAGCTTCTTCAAAAAATTTCTTTATTTCCATTTAGGGAAACCCTGCTGCCTTCTTTTGACAAACATTTTTTTTTAAAGATATGTTAGCCATTTGTTTTTCACCAAAGACATTATTCAATGGGAAATTAACTTATAATATCAAAATAATGCAAAAGTATAAAACCGCTATCATAGTTGGGCCAATACAGAGTAGCCAAGTATTTTTTTTTTCCTAGCATTAATTCTAGTTAGGTTCAGGAACTGAATATTAAGGCAATGAAATGCTAATGTTACGTGAAGCAAAAAATGCTAATGTTATCCAAAGCAAAAAATAGTAAATATCATTTCGATTAATAAAACAACAACAAGGATTTAAAATACTAATTGCACATTTACTTAAGAAAATATCCTATTATAACTACATCACCGTGCTTGGGTTTGCAAGGGCTTCTAATCTAATCTAACGGCTCTTGTGCCAGATATAACATTAAATCATCAGATTAATGCATAATACATGAAGTTAAGAGGCAGCACAATACCTGGGTTTGTGTGAGCATTCTGAACAGAAGTAAATATAAGTTTGTTTTTATCTCTAT
Organism: Pteropus vampyrus; assembly: GCF_000151845.1. Taxonomy (NCBI): domain Eukaryota; kingdom Metazoa; phylum Chordata; class Mammalia; order Chiroptera; family Pteropodidae; genus Pteropus; species Pteropus vampyrus. The sequence continues at coordinate 5,840,073 of NW_011888786.1, forward strand.
AATTTCCTAAACATGTTTTTAGGTGAGTTTCATGTAGCCTTGTTAGTGACAACTTTCAGAAAACATCATCAAGCAACTTTACAGCTTTCGAGTGGGCTAGATTGCCTTGGCCCAAACTTGGCCCAAGATTTTTCAGTTGTTTCCTATAAAATATACGATAGCAGGTGCTCATACAGATCAGAATTTGTCACTTCATTTATTACCAACCCCTCCCCCATGAACATTCAAAGTATCTGTTAAGCATGGAAAGACACTTTCCACACATTTGCACACTAATTAAGAATCTATGAGGATTCCCATTGACACAGATTTGAATCTACTAATATATTAGCACTTATTAAGCAAAAATTATATCTACTACTTTTACAGTTAAGTGTCCTTTTTCATACGACAGTGAGTGCTATTAAGTAGAGCATATGCCTGAGATGTTACCTTCTCTTTCCAAAATTATCATATAATTAATAGACATCAAGGGGTGAAGGGCATAAAAAGGGAAGCACTGTGCTAAATACCTAAACATTAGCTTATTTAATGCTCAACTACCCTGTGAAGCGGTATTACTGTCTTGCCTTTGTGAGAAAACTGAGGCTCACGGAGAGTAATTAACTTGCCAAATGTCACATGGCATTCAGATCACGAGTAACCACTGAAAAATATACAAAGACTTGGAAGAGTGAAAGGCATGGTTTTGCAAATTTTACGTTTTGGGTCTTATTTGGTCTTTCTTTACTGTTTCAGAGATATATTTGGAAGTTAAGGAACGTGCGCATTTCAAGGAGGAGGAGAGAAGCTTCTGGAATTAGGATGTAGAGAATCCAGTAGATGGGCTGAGGAAAAGCTTGTGGGGTGGGGAAGAAGGGAAGTGTGTAGGAGGCTGGGCTGGATTAAAATAGAAACTGAGAAAGGAAGCCAAAAGGCAGCCCAGGGCAGTCCCTTTCAAATCACTGAGTTCCTGACTTCTGTAGAAGAGCAAAGGATGTTTGAACTATCATGGACTTTGGGAAGCTTTAACTTTTATTTGAAAGCATGGCGAGAACTCATGAGCAGAAATGGGAAGGACAACCTTGCAGGTGAGTGGCAGTGTTCCCCAAGAGGAGTCTCGAGAATGTCTCACCAAGAATAATCAGATGGTGTGAGCTCCCAGGTGCTACACTTCATGGTAGAGTAAAAATGAGTATTAAATAGCTTCTCAAATCTTTTTAGTACTTGACTTTTTTCCTGAAATTTATTTACATGCAGGGTAGTTATTTAGAATCTCGAAATATAATGAAAATAGACTCATCACAGACCTTATGTTCTGTGCCATCTAGATCTAAGAAGTAACATTCTAAGGCCACTAAGTTGGCAGGGAAGCTCTATAAAAACAGGGATGTTTAAAGAGACAACAGTAGAAAATGTGTAAAAGGTGACTGGAATTAGACTAGGCTGACAAAGCTACAGTAATATAAGAACTTTTTAAAAACCCTAGATAACACAAAGCCACGTGTGATGGCCCATCGTTCTTATTTTCTGCTAGATCTAAAAGTGCTTATTTTTTTTCCGAACAACAACCCGGCAAAAGAACCCAAAGAACTTTGTACATAATTTCATTACAGCCATTGTCCTTCTACAATGCCATTGCCTACACCTTGTATGTTCTTTTGAGGGGATGGGACTATAAGTTTATTTTTAAAAAGGGTCAAGATCTTTTCATTGTGTTTTCACCTTTGCATCCCTGGCTAACAAATTTCCTGGGACACAGTGAGCCCTCAATAACTGATTAAATAACCTTCCAACTGACTGATCAATTAACAAAGTGGATGGAGGCTGAATGGGTAACCAAATGAGTGGCTAAATGGAAACTCACTTCTTTGAAATAAGCTATATA
>NW_011888786.1:5843339-5868083 GCF_000151845.1 Pteropus vampyrus
GAGACTTTCTATGTTGCCTATCTCAGTGAATCCCATGTGAGAAAACTATACACAGTCAGAATAACTCGAGGAGCTATTCTGGAACAAATTCAAGGGCTGGTATATTTCAGGTTATTGTGCCAGGCTCTTCGCACTTAAAGATATCATTTTGAAAGACATCACTCATAGTTCTTTTCCTCATTTCATTCAGATCTTGGCTCAAATGTCACCTTTTCAGGGAGACCTCACTTGACATCCTCTCCTGCCAGTCCTCTATCATGTTACTCTATTTTAATTCTCTGCCTGGCACTTTCCAGTAACTCCTTTATCATCTGCCCTCTCTACCCTTCCTCCCACACAGACCTTGTATGTCTTCTTGTCTGTTCTTTTTCTAATGCCTAAAACAGTACCTGGCCTTGATATGCCCTAGAAAAAAGACTTGCTGACTGAATGAATGAGTGCTTACGTGAGTCTGTGGTGGATGCTGGCATCGGGGTGATTTGGGAACAAGGGTCGATAAGAATATCATGATGGCCTAGTCAGAATCCTGCCCAGCAGGGAAACTGCAGTGGGCCTTAAACCACTATATTCAGGATTTGTTTCTAGGGACAACCAAAAGAAAGGAAATACTACTGTCCCCTTTCTCACTACTTTCTGGCCACACCACCTCTCTTCCAGATTCTAAAAGTTGATGTCACCACCATGGTCACTGTCATCCCTCTCATGACCATTATTTTCTCACTCAGTTCCTTGACTGGGTCCTTCGAAACACTTGCCACAATTTGTAATTATTTAACCTGTTTACTCTCATTCTATTTGGCCCATTAAAACGCAGGCTCCATGAGAGCAAGCCCAATGTTGTGTTATTCGATACTGCATCTCTAGCATCTTAGACGGGTCCTACGCATAAATGGAGTTTGATAAATAAATAAAAAAGAAAGAGGGACGAAAAAGAACCAGGGGCAGAGGGAAGAAGTACTTGGAGCAATATTTCAGTCAATATTCACTTACTGAGCGGCTATTTTTGACTGTAGGAAGACACTGCGTTCTGTAGAATGAAGCACAGTTCTCCCTCTGAGTCTCATAAAAAATATAAATTCCATATTTAGTAAATGTTTAGTATTTTGCTTTGTTGTTATTGGAAAATCCTGAGAGAAACAGCCTCATTTCTGACCCCTGATCCACAACTCTCTATCCTTTATCCTAAGAACCGTAGGAAATGACGATGAATCACCTTCCCACTAACTTCTATTTCTCATGTTCTTGCCACTGACTCTATTCCCCCACTTTAAGAGCCCTAAGTCAATCAAACTTTTAGAAGCAAATCTCCTTAACAAATGCAAAACTCACTTCCCACCAAACAACCTTAATTTAGCACAAACTTTAAATTTCAAAGGAAATTAGAACGTGCTTTGCTTTAAATGTCAGGACTGGATATTCAGATGAAATAATGAAGGGAGAGGAAACATTTCCTTCCAATAAAAAAAAGATTGCTAGTTGTGCTAAGTACTAAAAATATTACGTTTTAAATATGCCTGCCTGCGTATACTACTGATGATTCGCTTAAAGCCTACCTCCCGTCCTGATTGCCAGGAAGACAAGAACATGGGCTCTGAACTTCAAAAGACAGCCTTCACCTCTGAGAAGGCAGATCCAACAACCCGTGTCTCCTAATACACCTGTAGTTTTCAAATATCATTACTCATTTTCACAGTAACCTAGAATCTCTTTGCTATGTGCAGAAGGCCCGTGGATTCTTCGCCTTCTTACTCTTATAGAAGCAGTTTTTAAGTACACCTAATTCTATGTTGTATAGGAAGAAATAAAGTTCAGGCAGTTTTATAAAGAGTGTTTTTATAAAAGTTTGGAAATTCTCCTAAAACATATTAGGATTTTCCAGGTTTGGTGTCGAGAACCTGATAATTATGACTGTGAAAGTTATGTTACATATTGAAGCACATGGTATAATCTTCCAATTCATCGAACAGAAGTTCAGCTCTAAAGATGCAGAAAACAAAAAGCAGATCTTCAGAAAGTATTTGTTCACAACACAAAAATTTTCATACAACATTCTATTTTCTCTCCAAGCTCATTTTCCAGAGGGCCTTCAGTTTCTCTACTTATATCAGGAAAAGCTTCTTGGTGAGTTACTAAAATGGAGTTAATATCCCCCTTCAACACATATTTATTCCTAATGAATTCTTTGTGTCTTATTAAGAGACGTAATATTTATTAATTTCAAATGTCTCTGAAGACTTATTCAAAGATCAGTGGTATTCAAAGTGACGTAAATGTATCCAACACATGTGGCAATCGGGGCACAAAAAGAAATATTTTATTTAGCTATTTCCTCTTATCCTTTTTTCATTTTTTTCATATTTATAATGTTTAGAATATTAGGGAAGTAAGACATATGTATAATAAATGCTTTTGTTTTATAGGATGTGAGTGCTGATTACACCTTGCAGAGGCACAATCAAAAAGTCTGAGAACAGTGAAAAGATGGGACAAAGTCACACAATAAGGAAAATACGCTGAAAGCCCTGGTCTTAATCAAAGATATCCCAAATAGCAAGCTAATGACATAATTATCCACTTCAGGACAAAACCTAAATAAAACATTTTTTAAAAAAGAGAGAACTGAGTTTCCTGTGTAAAAATACAGACTCAAGAGACAAAACATCCTTAGGAAATGCTGTTTTTAATGGTAGATGATAACTGCCTGGGGACAAAGAATTTTTCTTTACAAAGATGCCACAAGGATATTTTAAATGGTGAATTACTCCCTCTCCCTATTTACTTTGCTAAATTGTTCCAGACACAGGGGCTTATGAAACAAAATGAATATTCTCTCTTTAGTGATTACAGTGCTTAAGGAAATTATACTAAATTCATTTACATGGAGATGATTCAGCCCTTTGAATAATGATTTCCTTAACTAACACAGTTATTATCATAGGTGAGGTTATATAACAGAAAAGTTTAAAAGAGATTGTAACCACCCTTGATATATTCTAACTCATACAGAAAACAGTGCTGAAGATTGAAACCAGTTGATTTTGCTCAATCTTTGCTGAGCTTATAGAAGGGTCTTTGCAATTTCTTTTTGACTTTCAAATGCAAACTTTGGCCAATACCAAAAAAATGTTACAACTCCCTACCTAGTGTTTTGTTATTAGCTGTCAAATTATAATAGTTTATATTTATATAGCACTTACTACGTGCCACTCACTATTCTAAATGAATCATGCTCATTATTTTCATTTTATTGCTGTAACGACTCTATGGCATATGCACTATTAGGTAAGATTTTTATCACCAATTTACAGAGTGATAAAAATTAAAATAAGACAGAAGGAAGTGAAGTGACTATCCCAAGTTCTCACAGATAGTTAAGACTTGGAACTGGGATTTAAACCCAAAAGTCTGCTCCATAATCTTTGCTCTTAACTCCATTAAATTAAACCTACTATACAAAATAAGAAAAAATCAAAAACAACTTCAATACTGACTCTTATGCAGAATAAGTTAAAGAAAAGATGGGAGAAACTGATGTGGGCCAGAATAATTACTTAGGAATAGTCCTGCGGAATTGTATGCAAACCGAATTGGATAATTTTTGTCTTTATACAAAACAACAACAAAAATAGAGCTGTTTACTAAATACTGACTCCCCTTGCCTAGACTCATAGGAATTAGTTACAATAAAGACAAGTAAAAACTTCAAGTTCATATATTCATAACTTCGTACCCAAAACCTATGAGTCCAAGGAGAAAGAGGAGATAAAAGGGAATTAGAAAGATACAGCCAAAGGGGGGGGGGTTGGAGGGCTGGGAGAAAGGGGTGAAGGGTTAAAGAAGTACAAATTAGTATTTGACAGATGGTCACGGGGATGGGGAGCACGGCATAGGGAATGCAGTCAGCATGAATGCAATGGCTAGGTGGAGAGCCAGAGGAAAGAGAGCGTAATCAGGGGGGTCGTTTTGTAAACTATATGTCTAACCAATGTACTGTATACTTGAAACTAATAAAATAAAATTTAAAAAAAATAAAAAAGATGCACGAGTCTTCCTTTAAGAAAGCCGTGACAAATAAGGCTGACTCAGAATCTCTCTCATAGAGAGGATGACTATTTGTTTTCATCCTCAAGTGCAATTATGCCAGAAGTAGTTAATTACATACCCTCCCCTCAGCTACTTTCATATTTTGTATGCTCTGTTCCATTGCACTAACCACGCTATTATAACTAACTACCCAGCACCTTCTAAACGTTTTCCGTTCCATTCTGAGCACTGGCTTAGAGCTCTGCTCTCTGTGGCTCATGTAACTGTTCCAGGTTTTGCCGCCCACTCTCCCACCTGAAATTTCTCTCTCTCCTTTGAGCCCTTCTATTCTCCTGGGCTTTGGTTTTATATCCAGTTTTGTTCTTTATTACCAGTCAAACGATCATCTGTCTAGTTTCACCATTACTAACTACCACTAATAACAGCTACCTGCAAGCTTTGTACTAGGCACTCAACATTCATTTACTTCTAATGCCGATCAACCAAGCAAGGTAAGAACTATTATGCCTACTGTCCTAATCTGTAGGCGAGGCCAGAGAAGGTTCCTCTCGGAAAGTGACATTTAAGCGAACAGCTTAAGTGTAAGAAGGGTTTCAACCTCTGAAGATGAGTTGAAACTAATCCAGGCAGAGGGCTCAGCATATGCAAACATCCTTAATTGGGAGAAACCCTAGGTCTTAGGACAATGTAGTGTGACTGTAGAAGTACAGTGAATGTCTATTGACGATCGCTTCCTAAATGAAGTCTCATATCCACTTGCCATGTGTGACAATCCATACCATTCATAGGCAAATTAATAGCTAACACTGAATAGCTAGACTAAGAGGTGAAAAGCAATTAAAATAGTCGAGCGGGTTTTATTAACACGCTTAACCAGAGGCAGACCTAAGTAAGGACTCAGACAAAGCTGATTAAATCTTTTATACTCCTTAATGATTACATCCTCGGCATAACGTTTTCTGCACTTCTATAATATGCTTTGGCTCTGATGCAAATATAGCCTAACTCCACCTGAACCCCTAGATAGGCTGTCACCCGAGAATGTGAGCCCGTGGGGAATGCATTTGGGGACCTTAAAAACTCATTTTACACTTTTGTTAGTAATTCAGTATTTATCCAGAAGGGCAGAGGTGACAGGGGAAAAGGCAGCTTCCTCTTTCATAAGAATGTTATCCATCAGCCAGCAGAACTTCGATAACTTATAAGTTCCCTCAAAAATGTCTAAGCACCTCCCTGAGATACTGTTATAGGGATGCAGAAGACAGAGTCCTCGACATTTTAGTAGCTATTAATGATACCATTTATTAAGCGCCAGATACTTGTATTAGGTCCATAATATCTATTATATTATTTAATCTAATGAAAGTGTGATTATACCAATTTTATACTTGAGAAAACTGAGGACTAGAGAAGTAACTACCTTACCTATTGGGAAACTCTTGCATTTGTCATTCATCATTCTTACTTCCCTTCTTGCCCCTTAGATAAAGATACCATAAAATATTTAATATGACTTAGTGACATCGGTGATCCTTAAAGTTAAGATCTAGGGTCTGTCGGAGAGAAGGCCATAGGAAGAGTCTTTAGGATCCATTCTTATGAAAGGACTTGGGGACAATGTCGTATACGATGGACATGAATGCTATAATCCAAAGTTGTATGGACACACTCTCTGACCAGTGTTATTTGATAGAATGGGGCTGGGACCTACACGTGGTCAAACAACAGTCACTGAGTAAGAAGCCAATTAATTACCTAATCATTTTGTGTTTCCTTTCGGCCAAAGGAATTTAAAACAAAACTCTTTGTCAGGATAAGAGAAAACCACTTGCTTAGCTCTGCCTATAATTCTTTTATGCCCTAAAATTCCACATTCAGAAAGTTGTTCCTTTAAATCAAGGTATTAGCCTTTGAAATAAATAAGGAATTACTAGACAAGGTATACCTTACAGTAAATTAATTTGGCTTTTTCTTTTTTCAGAGAGATTTTGATTAATGAAGTGGTAGTAAGAATTATAATAAAAAAGAGAAAATTTATAAAGGAAAAGCTAGAGGTGATTCCTGCCAACCTAAAACTTAGAAACTATCATTTGAAAAGTTTGGGGTTTACCTAAGTATGTACGCAATAGAAATACATACATGCTCACAAAAGATCTGTACCACAATACTGGCAAAGTACTGGTGGCAGAAAGCAAAAACTGGAACTATTGAAATTTCCACCATGACTAGAAGGGGTGAGATAATTGTCATATATTCACACAGATAAACACTATAAGCCGTGGGGGTAAGTAAATTAATCATTGCTACACAAAACAACGTGGATGAGTCCCACAGATGTAATGGTCATCAAAAGAAGCCATACACAAAGGAGTTCATATTGGATGATTTTATTTACCCAACTATTTAAAAAACAAGGAATCAAAGTAATGCCATTAAATGTGGTGATCACTATCTCATAAAGGCTGAGAAGTTAATGACTAGTGATGAGAGGGGTCCACACCAAGGCATTTTCAGTGCCAATTACATGGGAGCTTTCAGTTTGTGAAAATTCAATAAGCTGTACATTACTGACATGGTCATTTTTCTGCATGTATATTATGTCCCCCCCAAAAAAGGAGACAGGAAAACAAAAAGGAGTGATTTTGCATCAGAAGCCTAGAATTAACGTTAAGTCCCTAATCACTTAACCTCTCTTAAGTCTTGAGTTATTTGTCTATAAAATAGGAATGATACCTACCATACCAGAATAAATGAGATTAAAAATTGTGATGTGCTTTGTAAAGTTCTGTACAACTGTTAAATATTTATACCAGTGGTTTTCAACTCTAGCTGTGAGTGAGATTCACCTAACGTGATGATAATGACAAGTAAATAGATGTCCTAATCTCACTGACCTACAGATTTTGATTCACTAGATATGAAGAGATTTTGATTCATTGGTTATGGAGGCCAATGCATCTCTAACTTCAGAAACTCCATGGGTGACACAGCCACAGTTTGGGCCCATTGATTTAGAAAATATCTCCTTATTTCAAAAGTTAATATGCTATTCCAGGCTCGTTTCTGGGATCTGTGTAATTTGTCTACATTTTGCCAATCACACATTGCACAGACACAAATGAATTTTCAGAAAATCTAGTGCAGCTGGAGTAACCAGTACCTTAAGAGTGAGCAAGGGCATTGATGAGCAAACAGACATCCCATATTAAACCAAGTATCCGAAGCAAAATATTTTTTATCTGTGAAAAACTCGCAAATGAAATATAAGAGCAGAACATCTTCAGAGGGATATCCGAAGCCTAAATGTATGCCATTGCATATCTACGTCAGAAATTATGAACCAATTTACACTTTGTGTTTATCCTCTACTTATGAAACAAACGCCAGCTGTCAGAACAGTTTTTAGTAATATTTCTTTTGACAACCTTTTTGTGTTTTTAATGGTATGTTGTTTCAACACCAGGGCTCTTTGACGCATAAAATTGCAAGACTTAAAGTACATCAATTTCCATCAATAAGTAAAAATGCATAAAATCAGAATTCTGAGGTTTTTCTTTGAATCCCTGTGAGATTGGAATTGCTTCATTTCTCTTCCTGTAATTTCTAATTTTCTCCTTAGATAAATTCATTACACACAAGAAAGGGTTCATAGCAAGGCAATCCAACATTTGTATTTTGCATGTGTATATGTTGCCCCAACAGTAAATACTGAATAAACAACTGCTGAATTTAACATTAGTCATTTTGAGACTAGATCGTATTCCATAACCAAAGATCATATATTTTATGTGGTCTCGTTGTTAAAATGCAGTTAAAACTAATAACTCTTCTTTGAATCTCTAAAGCTATATTTGTGTGAGACTTCTATAGACCAATGTACAGTGGAATACATCTGAATTGAATTTTTAATGCTGTTGCGTATACGTTAACTGATTGTTGACTTTATTTTCTGTTTTAGGACCCTGGTCAGCATTATTCATAGCCCGAAAATAATCTATTCTGGCAGCATCTTACCTTTTTCTTTTATCTGGAAGAATTTGTCAAATGGGTAACGGTTTAAATTAACAACAACAAAAAAAAATATGCAACAATGAAAAGTCACTTATTAATTTCTTAAAAACTTGCTTAAATTTAACTATGTATAATTCCTAAATTCAAAGCCATCTTAAAAAACAAATACCACAAAAATAGTAAATATATCATTTATGACTAAGAGCATCTGAAGAAAAACAGAAATCATAAAGAAGTAACTGAGTAATATCGGGGTAATAAGGAATTTTCCATTGTCAACAGATGGCATCATCCAAAACATAGTGCAGAGAATTATAGACTATTCAACAGTAAATATTAAAAATTCATATTTTGATTAGTGTTATTTTATCATGTAAATAATTTAAATAAATGTTTGGCACTGTCCCGTTATTTGACATTGTTAAGGTATGTGCTATTTCGACTAGGTTTGTTTTGTTGTTGTTCTTTTTTTTTTTTTTTTCCAAAGAGAACCTTAACTTTTTCCTCTTACACAGCCAGGGATAAAATCTTTCTACAGCTTAGCGCAGAGCACATGCTGAGTTAGAAGTCCCAACCCTCCAGTTCTTCACTTCTTCCCTGACCTTTGCTCCTTGAAGTCACCCTGAGGTCAACTACCTGCTAGCAGTGCTGCCCCCTCCTCGGTGGCTTATTTCTACAGAGGCCTCTCTCTATTTCCTGTGCCTCTAATCCATGTTTTCTTATCTCTTCTCTTCTTCTCCCCCTGACTTTCTCTTCTTACTTTCCATGTGAATAGAGTCTTTTCCCATCCATTGTGGGACAACTGCTTTTCCCTAGCCCCGCCAACCCCAATTCTAAACTAGAATATTAGTGGATTGGCAAATTTAGTGGACCATCTTTGATATGGATGCTTTGCTAAACTTAATAGCTCCTCCCCCTTTTTTCCTTCATTTTGGTGAACAATTAATCTTAATTGAGCAAAGATTTAGAAAGATGAGGTCACTTTCAGTCAAACTGGGATAGGCAACTGATTTCAACATTTCTTTTTCTCTAGGTATGTGATAGGGAGAGAGGATTTAACACAGATTTAACAGTGCTATGAACAAGAGTTGCCTTTAGAACCATTTCATCAGCACAATGCCATGGTGAAAGCATGAGGCACTAAGAGTCACACTTTCTAAATTCAAACCCCAGCTCCTCCATTTATCAGCTGTGTAACCAAGGCAACCTCTCCAAGTCTCAGTATTAGAAATGACAATAATCCTATTTCATAGGATCACTGTGAGAATGAAACAAGTTCATACATTTAAGACACTTAGGTAACATAAGTGCTCAAATGTTAAATTCTTAGTAATATCTTCTGGATTTCATTACATTAGTGAGAGTCAGTTACTGGCACGGTCATTATAGTGAGAATTGCACTAAGAGGAAAGTAGTCACTCTAACTATATATCTCGTAAACGAAAAGGAGCTGCTGAGAAAGTGACCTAAAACACCTGCCCTCAGATCCACAATGTCCTCCTCAAAATGGTGGTCATCCAACAACATTCAATAAAGCTCACACTGAGTGACTGACCGATTGATCGATATCTTCTATCTTTCTATCAGTGCTTTACCCTTGCTCAATAGCAGATTCTGTGGTGTCTTCTCTGAATCACTCAGGCATCCCTAGAGAAACAGCGAAAAGCCAGGTGGAGAGGAAGACTGGTTTGTCCACACCAGTGACGTTTTGCCAACTCCACCAACAATCCAGGGCTCCAAGTGTCTTCAAACAAAGGTATTTGCTCTAATCTATGCTAAATCCTTTACACAGACTGTCTCACTCCCTCCTTACAACTGCCCTATGTAACAGAGCCTATAATTTTCTCCATTTTACATACCATCATTTACTACTTGCCTGACACTTAAATTTGCAGATAAAAAAATGATTCGGACAGACGTAATCAATACCTCCTAGAATTTACATCCTCATGAAAAAGACAGACATTTAACTCTATTAACAAAATGATTTACTTAAAATTGTGATAAACAGTGCAAAGTGCTATGAGTTCATATCCCACGGGGATCCAGGTTCTAGGGAAAGAGATAAAAACTAGTATCCGTATACATGCAAGCGATGGTCAGGGCTGGGGAGGGGACGGCCAGGAAAAAGAACGGGTGTTTGCAGTAAACCTGAAGAAGGAGGTGGCGTGACCACTCTAGGATGTGAATGATGTGGCTGGCTGGAAGTCAGAGACAGAGAAGGAGGAGAGTGGCAGAGGTTAATGCGAGCGAGGCCAGTTGGAATTGAACAATGCAGGGCCTCGTGGCTATGTTAAATATTTTGGGCTTGATTCAAAAAAAGAAAAAAATGGAGAGTCGATGAAATATTTTAATCATGGAAATGATATGTCCATAGTTGTTTAAACCCTGGCTGTACTGTATAGATTGGATCTCTCTCTTTTGTGTTTTAACTCTTCAGACTCTTCTGTGATATTTTTGTATCAAGTTCTATATGTAAAAGATTTTATAATTTGACACTTTACTTTCAAAGTTATAGAACAATGTGCCTTTCGGACACATTTAGTTTTTACGAGGATATTTATAATCCTCAGGAAAAGACAGTAAAGGAAGGTAATGCCTAAAGAAACAGGAATTTGGGAATAAGATTTTTTTTCCTTTTGCCAACTTTTTAGTATTTCAGGAATACTAATAGAGCAGCGAGAGAATAGCATGCCTTTAAAAAGCAAGGCTCTAATTTACATACCAACTTAATTGGCCATGAGATCTTTAACTTCACTTTCTTCTAGCCCAAGTGTCAAAGTTTCTTTCCTTGCTCTAAAAATCCTCAAAGAGTAAACAGATTTATATAACACAAAGAAGTTCTTAAAACTTTATCCTAGTCATAATTCAGTGTTATTTTAACTCATTTATAAATAAGTTCTAAGCAACACACTGCAGTGTGAAATATGAAAGTGAAAAAGACACATTTTCTGTCTTTTAGAGTTTGGAGGGCAAGAAAATTTAAAACTAAAAAAAAAAAAGACAGAGAAATAAACTGTGAAAGCTCCTTAGAATGGAAAAAATGACTTTCAGTAATCAAGCTAAAACACTCAGAATTCTTTCAAGACCTGAAACATATATTTGTTATTTTGTCCCATAGACTACAACGTAGGTATTAAATCAATATTTAATCATTAATCCTTTGTATTTCTAATAGTAACAGTTTTTTAAATGATAAGGGAAAATCTAAAGCTGACATTTCTAATTTGAAAATATGCAATTTTTAATTTGTTTTCTTGTTTTATTAGACTTTATTAAACCAAAAGGGTCACGAGGGCAAAACTTTGTTCACTTAACTCACTTCTACATGCCCAACATCACTCCACATTCACAACTTAGCTAAGGGCACTGGAAGTATTTATGAAATCAGTAAATGGCTGATGGTACCCTCTGCATGAGACCGGAAGTGCTCTGTATTCACGAAGATTCAGCCCCAGATCTTAAATGACACCACCTGCACAATCATTATTTCCTCTGTTTTTGTTCCCCCTTTGCTTAAATTTCCCACAGAGCCCTCATCTCAACCCCTGCATCCAGGAGACTCCTGTGAAAGCACATGCTCTTCAAGCGTTTCAAGAGTTTCAGGTAATATGTCTGGCTATAACGAAGTGAACAAGTAGAACAATGGGGTGAGATGAACTTAGAAAGGTGGGCAGGGGCTGAGTTATCAGGCAGAGAGCTATCTGGAGACCAGCAGACAGAATAACATGGTTGAGGCTTAGAATTATTTGGGACAGATTAGACTGAAAGAGACTTAAGTAGGAGTAGGATGGCAGTGAATTCAGACACATATGGGAAGCCACCAGATCTTCCCTTGGAGGGGAGGAACACAAAAAAGTGAGTTCACATGGAACCCATAACATCACTGCTGCAGGGATCCTTGCCACGTCTCAGGTACTAGGAACTGGGAGGAGGGGTCCCAGCTGGACTCCCTGCCAATTACCACATATAACGGTTTGGCGAAATGGTGAAGCATGATTACCATGTAAACCAGAGTGATAATTTTCATTCAGGTCCTACTCTACCACGGAACTACTGGTGCTAGCAACTAATTCCCTCTAGGGAGAAAAAAGGTAAAATTAAAGTCAGTGTCTCTAACCTTTGATTATGTCTACAACATAATCAGTTATCTTTAAATATAACAGTATCTTTAAATATGACAAAACTATGGAATAAGGGTTGATTTTTTTATTCCTTTTGAAGTCATTTACCTCTCAAGTTAAAAAAAAAAAGGTTGTTTTGGTACAGATAAAGTAGGTCATAGAAGAAATACCCCCACCCCCCGCCACCCTGGATAGAGTGGGTCTAGGAATAATAAAATAATGAATAACTGAAATTCAAGTCCATCTTAAGCCAAAAAAATTATAATGAAATGTTATCGATCATATGGAAACAATGGCTTTATTGCTACATTAATTCTGCTACCGCTAAGATTAGTAGAAAGGACTGAACGTGGCCACTTCTCTAACATCAATTGGTCTTTTGAAGCTCAAACAGAAATGGCTATTTAGAATCAGTTTACGAAGACTGCAGGCGCTGATTTTTCAAAATAGTGCCATGAAAAGGGAAAAAATAAGTGGTAAGAGGCTTAAGGACATTATTAAGCTCATTTATTATTCTCTTTTTTTAATGTAGAGTAAATTATAGAAATCTTACCAAATCGACAGAGTTGGAAAGATAATAAGCCATAATGAAATACACAATTTATTTTTTAAATGGGGAAAGAACTATTGAATCATAAATGGCAGAGCCATTAGGAAGTTATGTAAATGTTTCCCTTTCAAGTAATATAAATTCCTTATCACCCTAATGTCTATGCCTCAATAGTTTTATTCGTTATTATAAATTTCAGAAGTCTTATTCTTTCATGATACATTTCAAACAAAGAGGTTTTATTTTCATTTTAACAATTAAACAATTTTATAGTCTGGTCCCTTCAAAATATATTCTGCAGTTTGTTATAATAAATGTGGCTTCCTAGTGGTTAACAAAATCAAGAATGCGTTTATTCTGGATTTCTTTTGCTGTCACTGCTATCTTGGATCTTAAGGAATCACACAGTACATGGGGCTGGAAACAGAGGAGGCCAAAAACATTCCATAACTTCAGGCATCTTGTATACATCTTGAAATAATCTTGACATAATAACTTTGCATTAAGAATGAACAGGAAAACAAATATCTTCAATACCTTCACAAGCTTCAGCTTTTACCAAAAGAACAGAGCTGTGGCCTAACAAGTCTTTGGGTTCTAGAGTCAAACATACCTGCATTCAAATTCTTGCTCTTCCATTTACCACGACTATGCATTTGAATAAGTAATTAAGCAATATCTGGGCCTCAGATTTCTATTCTGGAAAATGGACATAATAAAACCCTAACAGAACCATTTACAATGTTATAAGAATCTTAGCATAAATTAGATGTTCCATAAATACTAATTTTGCTTTCCTTAGGAGCCTGCTGGCACACATTTTCAAAGTCTGGATCATTGAACCTGTGTCTCACGAAATATCTTTTCAAAGACAAATAGTCTTAGTCCACCTAAGTTGCTATAATAAAAATACCACAGACTGGGTGGCTTATAGAAAACAGAATTTATTTCTCACAGTCCTGGAAGCTGAGAAGTCCAAGATCAAGGCGCCAGCACAGTCATGAGAGGTGATTAGGTCATAATGGTAGTATCTTCATGAATGGCATTTTTTCTCTTAGAAAGAGACCCCAAAGAACTCCCATGCCCCCTGCCACCATGTGGGGTTACATAAGAAGACAGCCATCTGTGAACAAGGAAGCAGGTCTTCATCAGACACCAAATCTGCCAGCAACTTAACCTTGTACTTCCTAGGCTGCAGAACTGTGAGAAATAAATGTATTTTGTTTAAGCTACTCAGTCTACCATAGTTTAGTCGTAGCCCAAATGGACTAAGACAGTATTGCTCTAATATTTTCGGAAAGTTAAAAAAATATATTGCTTAAGATTATTTAACAGTGATAATGTTTTTTATATTTTATTATTTTGTTGATTAAATATATTTTTAAAAGCACACAAAAACAATAAACAATAAACAAAAAATAGTTATATATCTACCCTCCAACTTAAAGGAAAAAAAAACTATGTGTTGTTAAAGCCACCTACATACCCTTCCCTGTCATTGCCTTAACGTGATGTCTACCTAGCCTGTACGCCTCTTTTTACATTTATCAATAAAGTACATATCCAAAAAACAATAAAATATTGTTTGGAATATGCTACATTTTATGAAAAATGTTACATTTTTATGAATCTTTCTGAAACTTGCTTTTCTAACTCAACCTAATATTTTAAAAATTTGTCCACTTTGATACGTGAAGCTCTGGTTCCCACCAATGTTTTAACATACTACTATTCCTATATCCATGTGGATCTCTTCCTGATGGTCATTAAAGTTATTTCTCAGTTTTCATTATGATGAACAGCACCATCACGAGTGTTCTTTTTAAACACGTCTCTCATGCACAATTGTAAGAGTAATTCCAGGGTTTTTACTTAGGAGTGGACCTTCTTGGTTATGGGGCCTGTGTATCTTTAGCTGTATCCTACGGTGCCATATTGCTTTTGAAAGGGATATAATCATTTACACTGCAAGCAGTGGTGTTTAAGTGTTTCTATTTCTCCTATCTTCACCAACACTTAACATAGCAGGATTTTAAATGCTTGCTAACATCATGTGTATAAAGTAAGCATTTTCTTTTTAGTGTAATAAAGCTCCCTTTAGAAAACAATAATATTTTTAAAAGTAACTCCCGTATAGTCACATCAGAAATATGGAAATAAATCTATCATGATAAAAACAAAGATAAAAATAATGAAAAAGAAAAGAAAATCCTTTCTGAAACATAAATCTTGTTTAAACTGTATGTAGTGTATGTTTGGAGTATTGGCAAAAAAAAAACTGTGTGAGTTTAGGTGTCATTTCAACTCTAATGCAAAAGTTTTCTCACTCATTAAACAGGTGGTTAAATTACACTCTCCGTGGTTCCTTCCTCCTCGTAAAAGAAATAAAAAGAATCCCAAGCAAGATTGGTGATTCTATTTCCTTAATGTCTCATTTCTTCAAGATGGATGAAAGCCTACCCAAAACAGTCCTATGTCCCTTGGACGACATTCTGCCGTACCCCCTATAACATCTCTACAAAGCAGGAGCTAGGCCACGCCTCCCAAATTCTACAGCTCCAGTAGCCTTGGCCTTCATTCATTCCCTCTTGTCACAGGACCTCACATGCACTGTTCCCTCGCCTGGAACATTCTTCCCTCCAGTCTGGGCCCTGCTAATGCTTCCCCTCCATCAGTTCACAACTTGCTTCTTTGAAGAGTTCTGCCTCAAGCTCCCTCAACAAGACCACACTCCCCTGCTACGGCTTTCTGAGCAACGTGCTTATCTCTTTAGGACAGTCAAGTCTCCATCATTATGAAAAAAAAGAGGGTCAATATTCAATCAAATAAAATATTGGATCAGATTACATAAAATTAGTGAAAAAACAATACTTTGTAGTTGTTCTCTACAATCACAAAATGCAGAAAAATAAACAATGAAAGATACATAGTATGCAATGGATTGATCTGTGAGTCCCAAACGATCATGAAGTGGCCACATTCTAATCAAGTCCCCTCCAAGAGATTAAGAATTGAGAATGGAGAATAAAGACTGGGCAAAGCATTAAAGTCACTTTGCTATAGCTGAGTCGATGTTATTTCTAAGTTTGTTTATTGTGACTACGTTTTCTTGACTTTTGTTCCATATAAACTCTAGTTTATGTGTTATTACATCGATGTCCATCTCCCCACCTAGACTTGAAAGCACAATTCTGTGTTATAGAGGCTATATGCTCAGTAATTATTTCTCGAAAGAAAATGAAAAACAAACAAATAAACAACAACAAAAAAAACAAGACTATAAAAGTAGTTTATGACTGGGAAAGAAAATGAGAATAAGATATTATAGAAATGAAATAATTTCTTGTTAAATTTAAAATGAGCTTCAAAGTCCTTGTTTAGCTTTATAAATCACTGAATGCTACCTCACCCCTCTCAACCCTCATATCACCCCACCCCTAACTAGCCATCCTCCAGATAAATTCCTCTAAGTTCCTAAGGTGTACCAAACTTCTCCTTTTGTCTAGAATCTTCTTCCCCCAGGTCTTTACTTGACTGGCTCCTTCTCATCCTTCTCGCCTTGGCTTAAACATCATCACCTCCTAAGAGAAACCCCATTTGAAAGAACAATCTAAAGCCAATCCCAAAACCCTTGATTCCAGTTACTTTCTGCTCCTTGTTTGCTTCATAATCCTTATCCTAGGCTGAAAAAGTGTTGTTTTTTAAGTGGCTCTGTATTTAATTAAGTACTGACTCTTTTCTCAATGGAAGCTGCACAGGGCTTACCTCTTTGTATTCACAACCCCTGTTACAATGTCTAGCCCAGAGCAGATACTCAATAAGTATTTGTTGAATAAAGAAATGATGATGACTTTACTCTGAATGCAGAAAGCAGGGGCCGGGAAGAGGGCACAGAGTCAACAGTGGAACCAAGAGGAATTCTGATGCCCCCCTCTAATGAGCCACTCACACCCTGACCCATCCTAGGCAGAAGGAGGTAAGGGTGAGAAGCGGGGTCCAAACTTCCCTTCCAACCAGCAGAGCAGGCGGCTCTAGTCCTCAGTATTGATGCAAATGTGTTGCCTGTAAGCTCCTAATGGCATTGAATTACCATCAAACTCAAACTCAAAAAAAAAAAAAAAAACTTTTAAAAAAATACAAGCAGCATATATGAAAAGGTTTCTTTTCAAGTGGTTTAAATGATTTCTCATAAAAATCTGGATCACTTCAAGACCATCCAAAAATAAAGTCAAACCAGACTAGATGCTTCTGCAGATGAAGTCTGCTTGTGTCATTGTAGAATTAAATATGTCTCGTTTGGGAGCAGTCTCTGAAGCCCCAGAGATACCCTCAAAATTCACTCTGAAATTACAGATTTATTTCTAAAAGCAACCATGATTAAGCATGACACCTACAGATGCCAGCTCTTCAGTAAAGCTGCAATTTGGGAAAAATCAAAGCCGTAAGAACTAAATTATGTAAGGGCGGCTTTTCATTACTCTCTAATCTAGCTCACTTTGAGTTAAGAGGTAAATGAAATTTGATTATTTGGCCAGTAGCATTACAGCTTCTGCGTTTAATTTACTTTTCTTCAGAAGATTAAAAAAAGTCATATGAACTATTATTACATGTAGATTTGAACTTGACTTGGTTATTTTAAGCTCATTCGTTAAGTGATTAGTGTTTTTAAAGAGCAGAAGCCCTTCATTTGCTATGATTTACCCTAGCTTGGCCAATAAAATGCCTTAAAGACTAGCTGAAATCTGCTCTCCACTTTTTAAGAAAGCTATTCAACATAAAAGTAAAAGGCAACCTTATTTATTGACTGTTTAGAGTTTTCCTGGTACATGCAAAGAGTTGACAGCCTCAACTAAACAAAGAACAGATTTTTTAAAAATCAATTTTGGTATCTTCACATTGAAAAAGCTTCTTTTAAAAAGTAGCTCAAAATATAGTCTCTGCTAAAGTGTTGATGCTTTTTAAATTAAGATTTAAAATAAGGCAGGCTTATAAAAAGACAGCCAGCTCCTAACATCTACTGCAAATGCTTCTGTACTTGTCAATTAGACAAGACTCTAGTTTTCTGTATATAGGGTGGCATCTATTTATACAGTCTACAAAAAAGTTTTAATGGCTTAAAGGAGAAAAAGAAAGTTGGTAATCAGATTCTCTCATTTTAACTGCGTAGTACTTCCTAACATTTCTACCCACGTGATGAAACTACCTGAGCTTTAAAATAAACCAAAAGAGAACATGGATAATTTTTATAGCTACAATCCTGAGATGCACCGAGTTGGCTTTTTGAGACATTCTTTCTAAATGTTTTCCTAAGTCACTAAGAGTTTGCATTAAAACACACACACGCCCACGCACGTGCACACACACACACAGAGGCACATCTTGAATTTGGAATTTGTAGCATACTTTTACCTGCCAGACCCCTATCTAATAGCATAAGCAATACTGGGGTCTCTTAGTATGCAGAGCTAGGTCCCATCTTTTAAATCAACTGTTAGCATTTTTATGATTACGAATTCAGTGACAGCCCTAAAGTCCCCTTCAGTACAGGCCAGGATTCATCATCGTCATGGCCTTTTTGACCCAATGTGATCTCTTCTTAGTTCTCGCCTTTCCATACTTTACATCAGCAGATGCACTTTCCTCTCACTAATTCTGTAACCTCGGCAAAGCCCCAGCTCCTCCCCCAAAGATCTCCTGGATGGCATAACAAAGAGGTGGTGATGTTTCTTTATCCCTTCTCCACCTAGCAACTGATTTGTGCTATAAGTACAATTGCAACATTCCTTCCATTATTGCTCATCTAGCACATCCCAGGCTTTTCAACATGTCATGTTTTAGGGTGTACACTGAATATTTATCAGGTCTCTACTGTGTGCTGAATATTGTTACGGGCACTGGGGACACACAAATGATTATGGTATTGTTCCTGCAGTCTACGTGTTTACTATCTAGTCAGGGCAATGGAGAATCTGACGGATGTTCATGGTAGTGTAGGAGAAGTGCCATTCATTCATTTATTCAGCAAATATCTGAGCACCTCCTATGCACCAGTCACCGTGCCACTCTTCACTGGCTACTCAAGGGTGAAGAAATCAGTTCTTGTTTTGGTCCACATGCTCAGAGAGCTCACAGTCTAGGGTAGGAAACAGACAGTAAGCACACAAATAAGCCCAACTTTAAAAGTCAAACAGAAGTAAGAGCTGTGAAGAAAATCACAGGAGAGCTGTACAGAAAGGGGATGTAGGCCAACACCGGGACACAGAAGGAGTCAGCCATGCCAAGAGCCGCGACGTGTGGGCCAAAGGAGTGGCGTGTGCAAAGATCTTGAGGCTGACTGGAGCCTGGCACAGCCAAAGATTGGAGGAACAGGTCACACAGCCAGTGTGGCTAGAGCTTAGCAGAAAAAGTGAAGAGTAAAACAAGATGAGGCAGAGAGGCAAACAGATGATGCAACGATGGTTTCTAAAAGAAATTGGGATGTTATTTTATACTGTATATATAATATTATAGTATGACACAATATATACTCCCTTCATTACAGTAAGAAACACCGACCTCTTTTAGGCTGTGACTATCTTTATAATTCCTCTCTGACTATTATATAGGGAGTAGATTGGAGAAAATGGGAATGGAGGCTATACAGTTGTCCACTAGATGACAACGGCTTAGACTATTCGCCCATCTTGCAAAAAATTATGAAGCCATCTATTCCACAAGCTTTGTGCCAGGGATTTAGCATCGAATAAGGCAAGGTCCTTGCTATCAGAGACCCAGCATTCTAATAAGAGAGATGAAAGATAATAAAAGTAAACAGATAAACATACTATGTTATGTGGCAATAAAACTGACAAAAAAAATTAAGAGAGTGAGGGATCAGAATGGTCAAGAGTGTTGATGGGGTTATGCTCCATATAGCAAAGGATCAGAGAGTGGTCCACATCAGCTGGGGAAGTCAGGGAAGGCTTCTCGGAAGAGGAAACACTTGGGCTAAAACTGAAGCATGAGTAGGAATTGGCCAAATAATATAAGTAGGGGGAGGTGGGTGAGGGGATGGAGAAAAATGGATGCACGAGAAGGTTTAAGGAACTTAACCTTAGAGCCTGAGTGAAGGGATCTCCATAGAGAGAAAAGGAAGACAAGACCAGAGCCAGCAGAGGTCGGAGCATGAACCAGAGGCCTGTGCAAAGCTAAGCATCTGGATCTCTATCCGAAAGTTCTGGAAAGGGCTTTAAGCAGGGGGATAAATGAGAACTATCCTGCACTCAGCATTGTGGGAGATGGCTGGGAGAGGGGCCAGCCAGGGTAAGGGAAGTCCATTAGCAAACCCTGGGCGTGATGCAGGAATCAGATGATGGTGGCTATGGAGATGGTGAAAAACAAAAAACGGTGATCTGACAGATGGCGGAGATGTACAATGGACAGAGCGCGATCGTCGCTTGGCCGTGTGCACAGGGGTGGGGTGGCAGGAGGAAAGTCCAGTCTGCCCAATCCTGTATCGATATTCCCACACTGCGGCATCACTAGCTTCCTTTCAGCCCTTGAACCTACCGAGCTCCTTCCCAATTCATGGTCTCTGCCCCGGCCACTCCCTCTGTCTGGAATGCTGTCTCCCTAGGCCTTTTCCGGGTTGCCCTTCCCTCTCATTTATGTCTCTGCTTACATGTCATCTCCCTGGATAGGGCTTCCCTCATCATCCCCAGCCTACCTGGATTTCACGTGTTCATCACACTCTGCTCTCTAAAATCGGGTCACGTGCTAATTTTCTCAGAGATGTGTTGATCCAAACTTCCGTTAACATGTTTATTGTTATACGTGGTAGAGTCCCCAGTCAGGGCCAGGACAGCCGTGGCCTCCCCTTCTTTGTTCAGCACTGTCTCTAGCCCCGTGAGAGCACTCAATATAAATCTTTTCAAGGAATGAATGAAGGAGTGAGTAGAGAAGCTGGGTAACAAATTACATACAGAGCTGAAAGCTTAGCAGGTGAGCTACCGAAAATAAAAAGGTTCGGTTTTGGAAGCACAAATAGAAAACAGATTGAAAGGTACACATTTGAAAACAATGAACAGAAGAAAAGGAAGAAAATAAACCCATCTGAATCTTGATGTCCATTAAAATGTTGACTTTAGACCAAGGATCAGAATACTTTTTCTGTAAAGGGCCCCATGGCAAGTATTTTAGGCTCTGCAGGCCATGAGGACGCTATTGCAAACTACTCAACTTTGCCATTCTAACATGAAAGGATTTTTTGCATAATGCATAAATGAATCAGCATGGATGGCTATGTTCCAGTAAAATTTTATTTACAATAACAGGTTGAAATTGGCCAGAGAGGCATAGTTGCCAACTCCTGCTTTAGATTAATCCAATAGACAGGGTGACAAATAACTGAAATGTTAGAAAGAGGAACTAACCTATACTGAGAACATACCATTTGCTAGACTTGGTACAAGATGCTTTGCATACATATTTCATGGATCTTCTTAACCATTCTGGTTGGGAAGCATTATTACACCTATTTTGCGATAATTAAGAGTTCAAACAAGAGGAATTACTTGCTTAGGTCACATAGTTCAACAGCCAGGATAAAATACAGGTCTTTCTGACTCTCAGCCTCCATGTTCATCATTTATCCTTTTACTGATTCCCCTCTCATAGCCACAAACTATTTTCCTACTTCTTTTTGGAAAGAGAAATAAACACATGTACACACACACAGACACACTCTCTCTCTCTCTCTCTCTCTCTGATTCCAATTCCACGCACAGTGAGTACATACTATCAACATGCCAAGCACTGTGAGAGGGGCCTGGGAGTCACAACTGCTAGGCCATCTTTGTCTACGATTTGTCTAAATTGCAGCTTGTTAATTTCAGACACCGAATTTCGAAGCCTAGCGTTTGGCACCTCCTGCATCACGTTCTCTTTCATTTTAGAAAGAATTGCTAATGGTGCTTTCCACCAGACTAACGATATCTTTTCCGTGATCCTGTCTGGCCCCTGTAAACAAGCACAGGTGTGGATTTTGTTTAGTCTTCGTGCGAGGCCTCCTGCTATCTGTCTCCCTGCAGAGAAGAGCCCCCTCACCCCCCCGCGCCCCGTGAGACTGCTGCCCACAGCACCGGCTGCCGTTTCCCACCGCCAATTCCCAGCTACGCGGCTTCCCGTTACCGGTTGATCCAGATGGGGTGATTCACCTTGTCTCTCAAGCATCGCTTCCACAGGTTTGGGTGAGATACCCTACCATCCTTGCAGGGCATCATAAATCATAACCAGAGTGTGAGCTCTGTGTTCTTAGATTTAAGAGTGAAGATGTAAACATATATGCCACATGAAATTTGTTTTGAAAATACCTGCTTCTCTCCAGCATTGACCCGTGGAACTTCCGGTTTAAGCAATAAAAATCCCATTTTTCTTATGTAGCTATAAGAAACTACATCTCAGGAAAATGCTACAATTGTGCTTCTGTTTCCCAGTTACTTTCTGTGCAATAGCATCAACATTAGAGAAAAATGTTTGAGGAAAAGGAAAAAGTCCTGCTGTCATAAGTGATCTCAGACTGTTTCTCCCAGGAACCACTGCCTTTATTTATTTGGCAGTCTATACCTGTCAAATTTAGCATATAGGTTCATTTAGCAGAAATTTTCGATGATTACAAGTTTCCATAACCCATTACACATTTAACAGAAACAAACAATATTTTCTATCATCTGTGCACTGCCCATCAATGTCCGACTCTACCTATAAAAAGTTATGTGAAACATTTAGCCTGTTATTTTCAAAAAGCTACCACCTTTCAGCATTTAGCAGGACCATAGTGTTAGAAATCAAAGTCAATGCTTTTCTGGGGAAAGGCTGGGCCTTGAGGATCGACAAATAACAACCCGAGTGACATATTTGTTACCCAGCTTGTCTTGGCCGGAGATCTGTCTCAAGCAGAACTGAGACCGATCAGGAGTCAAGATTCCCCCCCATTTTATCAGTATCAAGCTCTCCGCCTGTTTCGCCTTCTGAGTCAAGCAGTGAACTGAATATGTTTAGTCACGAAGATTATTCTATCTTCTTCCATTCTAAATTATTCTAAATTATTCTCGCGTCGTCTCCTCCTCCACCTCTCTCTGCTGTCAACTGAGGCCTCTGAGAGTTCCCAACTACGTGGATGCCACGGCCTCCCTTCATGTGGCTTCTTTCCTCCAGGTCTGCTCCTGTGTGGTCCGTACTCTATATGCCTACCATTAATGACAGTAACAACTACTATTTGGGGGATGGGGTACTTGACATGCATTACTCACTGAAGTCAAATAGATATACACATACACATATGTAGGCTCACACACTCCAAACCAGTCCCAACTCTCAGTTTTCATATGAGGAAAACAAAACTTAGTGAAGG
The DNA here is from genome assembly GCF_000151845.1 of Pteropus vampyrus. Taxonomy (NCBI): domain Eukaryota; kingdom Metazoa; phylum Chordata; class Mammalia; order Chiroptera; family Pteropodidae; genus Pteropus; species Pteropus vampyrus. Next base: position 5,866,459 of record NW_011888786.1, read on the forward strand.
TGAGAATCTGATCAAACTCATAGAGCTATTAAGGGATAGAGTTAGGATTCAATCTCAGGCTTCTCTAACCCACATGTGGCCTGGTTTGTCATTCTACTCAAAATTCCTGTTCCACAGAGGCACATCTGATTGGTATAGTTTAGGTCAGATGACACCTTTTGCCAGGGAGAATAAAATATCTTGAGGGACAGTTTTATTAATGTAATATCCAATGAGAGAGGGATAGAGCCCCTATAAAATCATGTTGTAATTAGGAGAATAAATAGGTACTGGGTTGGCAGAAACAAGAAGCCTATGATAGCTCCCCTCAATAATCAACTACAAAACCCTTACCCAGAACGAACTCAAATTCTGTTATTAGGCAGGTATAGCCAGACACTACTCCTTGCATGTGAAATATTACTAACTAATACAGAATTTGGTTCGCAAAGGGTGCTAAAAGAACAGGCACTGAAATATGGATTAGCTGAAAGGAATCAGTTGGCTTTCTCTCCTTTTCTAAGTGAGAGCCCAATTACAGTTTATAATTGTATTCAGACTATTAGGGGACCTAGTAACTTTTAATTCAGTTGCTCATTGTGAAAGTCCATAGGCAGATATGACTGAGGTGACCATAAATCACCCAGAGATCTGGAATGGCAGATGGATAACTAGATGAGACTTAGGGTGGTCGCTCACTCTCAAAGAGAGAGTGAGAAAATTCCCTGTAGCTTGAGCAGTGTTAAAAACATGCTTGAGAAGAACTTTTGATATGAAGGCGATATAGTCCAATGGATGAACCCTGACATTCATCATTAGTAGCCTACTCAACAGCCATTTCCCCCTTTTGCCTTGCTAACAGAAATATGATTACTTTAAAATGACAACGTGCCTAGCTCCTGGCATGAATCACAACTGGTCTACCCAGATAAATCATGGCACTCTTATGGCCCTCTGCCAAATACTTACTTTCTCAATCACCCTTGCGTCTTCAGTTAGCTAAATGAGACTGAACGAGTGAGTTCACTGGGAGGAAATTTTATACTTTGATAAGTGCAAGTATTTTCCTTTATTTTCTTCTTTAAAAAAATGTGGAAGTAATCATTTCATGATGAGGCAATGAACACAAGGATAAAAAATATCACATGCTGGGAATGTTGGAAGGATGGGAGAAGCTAGGACCATATTTCTTGTCATATAAACAAGTAAATCAACTTTATAAGTGATGTCACAGTTGAGATTTCTATTACTTTAAAAATATGTCTAATTCATAAACTTATCATATACTATGGGTAAAATGTGGAAGGATTCATATTTGAAGAGCAGAAGAAAATGACAAATTCTCACTGACTCCTGACTTCTTTGAAGACTGTTATCTAGCCTTCTTGAAACTGTCTTTTTAATAAAATATTACCTTTTTTTAAATTGATTCTCAATTTAGATAGTATGTAGAAGAACTGTTAATGAATATACAAATGGCCAAACCCATACCAAAATAGACAAAACACTATAATGGTACTAAATGTAATTGAGCATTTCTCGAGCAGTTCAGTGGACTGTAGATACACTGAGATGCCGACAGAAACAGTTGAAAATCTGCTAAGCAGTTTACCATAGCTTCTCTTTTGTTCCCTTAAAAGCGGCTT
>NW_011888786.1:5868133-5872056 GCF_000151845.1 Pteropus vampyrus
CCAATTACAGTTTATAATTGTATTCAGACTATTAGGGGACCTAGTAACTTTTAATTCAGTTGCTCATTGTGAAAGTCCATAGGCAGATATGACTGAGGTGACCATAAATCACCCAGAGATCTGGAATGGCAGATGGATAACTAGATGAGACTTAGGGTGGTCGCTCACTCTCAAAGAGAGAGTGAGAAAATTCCCCGTAGCTTGAGCAGTGTTAAAAACATGCTTGAGAAGAACTTTTGATATGAAGGCGATATAGTCCAATGGATGAACCCTGACATTCATCATTAGTAGCCTACTCAACAGCCATTTCCCCCTTTTGCCTTGCTAACAGAAATATGATTACTTTAAAATGACAACGTGCCTAGCTCCTGGCATGAATCACAACTGGTCTACCCAGATAAATCATGGCACTCTTATGGCCCTCTGCCAAATACTTACTTTCTCAATCACCCTTGCGTCTTCAGTTAGCTAAATGAGACTGAACGAGTGAGTTCACTGGGAGGAAATTTTATACTTTGATAAGTGCAAGTATTTTCCTTTATTTTCTTCTTTAAAAAAATGTGGAAGTAATCATTTCATGATGAGGCAATGAACACAAGGATAAAAAATATCACATGCTGGGAATGTTGGAAGGATGGGAGAAGCTAGGACCATATTTCTTGTCATATAAACAAGTAAATCAACTTTATAAGTGATGTCACAGTTGAGATTTCTATTACTTTAAAAATATGTCTAATTCATAAACTTATCATATACTATGGGTAAAATGTGGAAGGATTCATATTTGAAGAGCAGAAGAAAATGACAAATTCTCACTGACTCCTGACTTCTTTGAAGACTGTTATCTAGCCTTCTTGAAACTGTCTTTTTAATAAAATATTACCTTTTTTTAAATTGATTCTCAATTTAGATAGTATGTAGAAGAACTGTTAATGAATATACAAATGGCCAAACCCATACCAAAATAGACAAAACACTATAATGGTACTAAATGTAATTGAGCATTTCTCGAGCAGTTCAGTGGACTGTAGATACACTGAGATGCCGACAGAAACAGTTGAAAATCTGCTAAGCAGTTTACCATAGCTTCTCTTTTGTTCCCTTAAAAGTGGCTTCCTAGAAGCTGTCTAATTCTACCCCATGTTAAACCATTTCATATACTACAGAGTTTTATCAACTTAGATCGCATCCCGATAAGTGGCGTCTTGCTCATTAGTAGTCTTTTAAGGCCAGCTTCAGAAGACATCTTCCTTTTAGTATTTTAGTATTGCTTGTTTAGCTTCTCTGATGTTACTTCATTTATTCTTAATACCATCCTCTTTCATTTTTATTCTTCATTCTTATATTCAACAGGCCATTACTTCTCTGCATAATTTAGACTCTTGGTAGCATCTGACTCAGTTGAACATTCCCTCCTTCTTGGTTTCTGTGCTATCATGCTCTCCTGATCTCTCTCCTTCATCTCTGACTTCTTCCTTTTGTTTGCTGAGTCCTTCTTTGCCCTACCTGTAAATATTAAGGAGTCCCAGGATAGCATCCTCACTTCCTTTCCTATGCATGATCTTGCTATGAACGATCTCATTTGATCTCAATTTTAATAAGATGTACATTATAACACTAAAATATTTATATCCTCAGCCCTAGCCTCTACTGTAAAACTTTTATCTTATATTTTCGACTGCTAACTTAAAATCTCCACTTAGCTAAGAGATATCTGAACCCTACATATCCAAGACTGAACTCCTGGTTTTTCAGTTCATTCCCAATTTTCGCCTCCCTCGGTTTTCCCCATGTCAACAAATAACACCACCACACACACGGTAGCTCAAGCCAAATGCACCCTTGCTTCCTCTCTGTCCTTTATTCCTCACATCCAACTCATCGACAAGGCTGGTCCATTCAACTTGCATCACAGACTTTGAACTCATCTACTTTCGTCCACTGACATTCCAAACGCAGTACGTCTCCTGCCTGGGACACCGCCAGAACCACCTAACTCACTCCCTGTTTCCCTTCATTCACTCCACCTCATCATTCATTTCCCAGATGTCGGCTAGCATGTCTTTTTTCAAAATATAAATGATACCCTGTCACTTCTCTGCCTAAAACCTTCATAATTGTGTCCTATCATACTTAGAGTATGAAACTTAGAAGACCCAAAGGCCTTCTTCTAGACTCCAAGGTCCTCTCCACACGATCTGGCTCCCACGCACCTCTGACTCATCTCACATCTCTGCTTTTCTCCCTACGTTCCAACTTCCCTGTCCTCCTTCCTGGCCATTTTACAATCCCAGCTTGTTATGCTTTTGGTCTTTACAAAAGCTGTCTTCTATCTGGAAAGCGTTTCTCCCAGATAGTCATACAAATAACTATTTCTTAGGATCCAGGTCTCTGCTCATTGCTCACTTCTGCTGAGAAGGCTTCTCCGGCCAGTAAGCTTCAAGCAGCCACCTTGTTACTCTCAGTCCATCCTGCTGTTTTCCTTCCTTCACAGCAAGTTTTACTATCTCATATTTTCTTGTCTATTTATTGCCTGTCTTCCTCCGAAAGAATCTATAAGCCTTGAGATCAGGGAACTTGCCTGAGTCTCTCATTGCTGTGTCCCTATTTCCTAGACACTCCACATATGCTCAGTAAATATTTGGTGAATTGATGAAGAAGTTCAGTGGGTTTCGAAGCACTAGGGAAAATCTTACCAAAGTCCCTTTCGGCTCCTTGGCCTTTACGAAGATATTTTCTTTTATATTCCTCATGGTTTCAAGATTAATCAGGAAATACATTTTGGAGCCCATTCTCCTTTCATTCAGTCAAGAAATATTTACTGTGCCAAGCATTTCGCTATACAAAGAATAATGAGACAGCAGATTGATTATCCAATGGTATAAAGTGACATGAAAATGAATAAGTATAATATAAACTGAGATCAATCAAGCTACTAAGAAACCTACTATTGTCGCCTTGTACGAAAGAGGTCAGGAGTAAAAAGAAACAAAATCAGTGATGAGGACAGAGAGAAGATCACATTTGCTATATGCCAATGAGTCAGATATTGAGTTCTATAAACTAAAACAGAAAATGCTACAATAGTTTTGTTTCTCAACCGCATATAATGATGCCTCCAAACATGACAGTGACAGGAGGGATTTTTTTTTTTTTTTTGCATGTCATAATGTTATTACAACCTGAAAGTCAAGTATTATTAAATTCAAGGACACCACTTCTGAATGCCTTGTGTGATTCGATTATGTACAATTGTATTTTATCATCATGCAAGGTGAAGTTTAAGTAGAACTGTAATAAAATAGATGTTCTCTCAATTTCCCCTCATTCTCACAGCTGCCACCCTATTCTCTGCCAGTTTCCACCTCACCTCCTCCATCACCTCCTTCCTTACCTGTGGCCTATGATTCCCCATTGCTCTCTGGTGTCTGATACAAAGAAAATTCTACTAATCCTCTACCAACACACCAGCCTGTTCACTGGACCTCAATCCCCTTACTCAATACCACTTTTTCAACCTGCCTACCCATTTGGAAAACCTTTCCCACTGGCTTCTATTCTCCAAATGCTACCAATTCTCAAACTTGAGAAGCCCATCTCCTCCGTGAAGCCCTCCTCCCCAGCCACCCTAACCTACAATAATCTCATCTTTTTCTGACCACCTACTATAATATTTACTGCCTTTGCTGGCTATTTGTACTTTTTATATACCACCTAGAATTGCTATTTAACCTTTTATATATCTGGGTCTTAAAATCTTCCTAGCTTGAGTATTGAATTTTTTATATATGGCTAATGGAAGGAGATTTGACTTTGTGTGGTAAACACACAATGCAACTTACATATAAAATATTATTGACTTATATACTTGAAGCCTATATAATTTTACTAACCAATACCACCCCAATAAATTTAATTTCAAA
>NW_011888786.1:5873171-5890806 GCF_000151845.1 Pteropus vampyrus
CTCCGTGAAGCCCTCCTCCCCAGCCACCCTAACCTACAATAATCTCATCTTTTTCTGACCACCTACTATAATATTTACTGCCTTTGCTGGCTATTCGTACTTTTTATATACCACCTAGAATTGCTATTTAACCTTTTATATATCTGAGTCTTAAAATCTTCCTAGCTCAAGTATTGAATTTTTTATATATGGCTAATGGAAGGAGATTTGACTTTGTGTGGTGAACACACAATGCAATTTACATATGAAATATTATTGACTTATATACTTGAAGCCTATATAATTTTACTAACCAATACCACCCCAATAAATTTAATTTCAAAAAGAATATTGAATTTTTTAATGCAGTGGTTCTGGCTTTCATTTCTTCTCTCGCCCTTACTCTTAGATAGCAATGGTGTTTTCAGCAGAAATAAGTAGTCCCACATCTCCAGTATTCTGCTGCAAGCAAACATTCATCCCCACAGTGTCACAGGAGAGAGACAGGCACCGGTTAAGCTGATGACCAGGTCCTTTACAGGTAAAACATAGATTCTTCTACATTTAGACCAACAACTTTAGGTGTTGGTATGTCTTGTATCAAGAGAAGATCAGTAGGTACAAATAGTCTCCAAGATAAATCAGTTTTTCATGTTGAATAAAGAAAATGAAACTTCCTTTGACTAAATAGTTACATATCTGCAAATGATTTTTATAGACCAGAAGTATAATTTCTATTTATTGATAATTTCTATAAAATTTAGCCAAGTAGTCTTTGGATAAGGCCTCTGGATTAAGGGGAAAAAAATAGTTTTCCCTCTTACCTGCAGGAAGCAGTCTGCCATCCTCTATCTCAATTTCATGAAAGTTAGCGTTAACTCCACAAACTTAGATTTGGGGTAGATCACCTGTAATTTTAAACAATTTCCTCCACACTCACAATGCACAGAGTTCTTCAGGTTACTGCCCTAAGGTCTCGTCTCTACTCCTCCATCTCTCTCCTCTTTCCTCCACTGTCACTTCTCTATAATCTAGTTCCCCGTGACAGTTATATTCTGCTGCCCTTAAGCAAATGTCCTGAGTCCTTCAGGTGGCGGTCACTGATCTCCAGGGCGCATTGTTCTCATCTCTCCTCCGTACTCACTTCACGGCGGCCATACTAGATTGATTCCAATTCAAAGATGCCATTTCATTTCCAACCTCCAGGCTTTCACTCCTGGGATTCCCATCACACGGAATTCCTTTAGCCCCATCCTCTGCACCCTAACTCTTACTCCTCCTTCTAATTAAATGTTATTTCTTCAGGAAGAACCTCCTCAGAAAGTTTAGTTTCCCATGATATCGTTTCCACTGACAATAATGAAACTTCTTTGGTAATCGTCAATGTAAATAATTTGTCTAAATGTCTAGAGCCTCGCTATGTTTAAAGACCCCATGATAAGAGAGGCAGCGGCTGTCTTAGTGATTGTTGCACCTCAGCAAATTGCCTAGTGTCCTGGCACATAGTTCATGCTCAAGAAATTTGTCGAATGAATAAGTGAGAGTAGGGACATTGGAGCTAGAAGACTGTAGAGCCCATTTTTGCTCATTGTGACCCTGAACAGATCTCACTGATCCTCAATTTTCTAACATTTAAAAAAGGTATTATCACCAACCACTTTTAGGATATTGAAAGAGCCAAAGGATATATGGTCAGCCAAAGAGTTTATAAGTTGGAAAAGGTTTATATAAATTGGTAGTTATTTTTAATTGAATAGCCATAAAGTTCCTTCAGCTATGTATAGCCAATACTTACTGGGTAATTGCTATTGCTAAAAGTTTACATGCATCACCTCATATAATTCTAACTTATACAATACTCCTAGGAGGTCCATATAATTATTAACCCACTTAACAGGAGAGGACAGTGAAGTCACAGAGTATTACGTGATGGAATTGGGATTCAGTTCAAGGCTGTCCCCAAGGCCCAAGTGTGACTACTAGACAAGCCTGCCTTCCATTACTATATATTTCTCCTCTATTTCATAGAAGAAGAGCTTAGCTTTCACAGAAGGTAAATTATATCTCTTCCCAGGAGTCTATATGTAGATGCAAATAAACTAGGTGATTTTACCTTTCAAATAAGTGAGAGGAATCCAACACTTTAGAACATCTTCATCATCATGGTGACCATTTGTTAAACACCCCGAGTACCAGGATAAGCACTGTACAATTACCAACCCTAAACTTCTTATAATCTTCACAACACGAGGTGTTGGTAGGGCGAGATTCCTTTCTGGAGGCGCTACAGAAGAACCCATTTGCTTTTCCAACTGCTAGAGGGCACCTACATTCCTTGGCTGTGGCCCACTTCTTCCACCTGCAAAGCAATAAGTTTTCACCTCTCTGACCGTCTTCCTTAGTGACATCCATCTGACCAGAGCTAGGAAAGGATCTCCACCATTCATGACTCGTGTGACTAGACTGGGGCCACTCTATAACCTAAGACAATCTCCTCATATCAAGATTCTTAACTTAAACACACCTTCAAAATCCCTATCACCATAGAGAGTAACAGCCTCAGGTTCCAGGGATTAAAATGTGGACATTTTAATGTGGATATAAAATGTAGACTCCACCTCACCTCCTAAAACTCTCTGGGAAGAGGAGCAATGTGTCACTAATTCTCAAAGCATAAGGACTGAATGGAAGCACCAAAACCGAAGAGAGGGGGCCTAGGAATTAGGAAGCGAGCAAGAGCAGGAGCTCCTTGCAGCCCAAGTCCTGGCCTTAGTAACCCCACATCCGGCCCACAGCCAAGGCCTCCAGACAGCACCTTACAGTTCTGTAGCTAGAGAATGAGGTACCAATTTTTAATTTCCTCTATTATTTTCATGTTTAATGTTTAACTCACATGACTCTGTTTCTAATAAATAGAGCAAACAGATTAGATTTCTATATAAATTTGGGAAATAGCTGTGAAGAGTAGAAAGAACGAAGGCTTTGGACTCAGATGGACATGGGCTTAAGCTTGTCATTTGCATGCTCTGACACTTATTGTGGGACCTAGAGCAGGTTGCCTAACCATCTTGCATATAAACCAGGGTGGATTATTCACATGCAAGATAAATTAAACTACATTAAATATCCCAATTCATCATATCCAGCATAAAAATATCTTTAATAAGAGTCCAAGGACAACTAGATGAATGCTTCCCAGAAACCTTAAACTGATTTAAATCACAAAATATTCTGTAGTCAAAAAACATGCCACCATTTCTTCCGCTAGTGCTAAAAAAAAGAAAAAAAAAATGGGAAAGAAGAATTTGGGCAAACAAATAAATATTTTAGAAGCTGATTGGTGTTTTCTGGTTCTGATCATTCATAAACCCAAAAACAAAGTGAGCCTCATTGTACGGCTCTTATAGAAACGGTAACTATTCGGGATAATCTTCTCCCAGTTAAACTAAAGGTTATAATTCTATACCACATTTCTGAAACCCTCATCGCCACCCTCTTCTCAGAAAATGGCATCCCCTTCTGTTTCACAACTTATAGAACCTGCCAGGCCTGAAGTCCTCCCCAAACCTGAGTCCTCCCCTGACGTCTCAGGAAGAGCCTCGCTACCATGCTCCTTTCCAAACCCCACCTGTCTACCTGTCCCTTTACGCACTTAGTGAACAAATACTTAGGCATTGGGGTTACAAATATGAACAGCAAACAATTTCTGGCCCAGAATGACTCAGTCTCTTAGAGGAAATGGACACAGCAATAAAATATTGCACAAGTAATATTCAGCATGTAAGAAGATTAAACTATATCCATCTGTACAGCTAGATCTCCAAGACATAATGTTATGTGAAAAAATCTTGAAATATTCTATTTGTGTAAATTTAAATACACACACATTGCTGTGGTATGAATGTCTGTGTCTCCTCAAAATGCATATGTTGAAATCCTAACCCTCAAAGGTGATGGCACTAGTAGATGAGGCCTTTGAGATGTGATCAGGTCATGAGGGTGGAGTCCTCATTCGTGGGATTAGTGTCCTTATAAAAGAGGCCCCAGGGAGCTCCCTAGCACCTTCCACCATCTGAGGATATAATGAGCAGTCTGGGACTGGGCAGAGGGCCCTCACCTGACCACACCGCCATTCTGATCTCAGACTTCAAGTCTCCAGAACTGTGAGCAATATATTCCCACTGCTCATAAGCTACGCAATTCGTGGTATTTTGTCATAGCGGCTAGAAAGGACTCAGGCATGCATGAACATATGACACACTGCTCAAGCACGCAGGTAAGAGGATATTAAAGCGAATTAGAAGCACACACACTAAATTCATGGTAGTAGTTAGAACTTCAGAGGAGAAGAGCCGGGAAAAAGGATCCAGGAGGTCACAAAATGCATGTCAACTTTACTGTTAATATCATGTGGCTTTTATGTAAAGAAGGCCGGCAGCGAACATTTTGTAAAATTATTAACTATCAGTTTTGAGTAAGAAATCCTCAGGTGGTTCTTATTCTTTATACTTTTCTGTATTTTTATAAGTAGTTCAAATTTAAGTAGAAAATTTCACTTTGGTCCAGTGAGTGCTGTACATGGTACATACAAGGTACAAAGGTGCTAGAGTAGAAGAATGATTCTCTTTATCGTGTTTCAGACCACTGTGCTCCGCTGCCCAGCCACTGCCCTACCATGGTCAATGTCTACAAACATGGCCAAATGTCCCCTGGCCAACAAAAGGAATCTGCCAGCAATTACTCGCTCAAGCAACTTCTCCATCTACCCGCTTTCCGTTCGCAACAAAAACGTCTTAGAAGAACTGCCTACATTTGCTGTCCTTCATTTCCTCACTCACACCCAAACCCATCGCAATCTGGCTTCTGCCCCACTGAAATTGCTTCCACCTCCTAACTGCTGAATCCTTTCAGTTCTCATTTTATTTAACCATGAAAAGCACTTAAGATAATTGACCAAGTACTGGAAAAGTTTCCTTCCCTTGGCGTCCATGGTACTACTCTTGGCTGCCAACCCTTTTACCCCCTCGTACGATCCTTCACTGACTCCTTTGCGGGTGCCCCCTCCCTGGTATAGTCACTTAATTGTAATCTATCTCTTAGTACTCCATTCCAAGCTCTGTTCTCTCCCTAAGTGACCTCCTCTGTTCTCGTGGCTTTACCTGCAATCCACTGGCTCCTAAATCTGTATCTCTAGCTTCTTCTGAGATCTGGGTACACACTTTCGGCCACAAGCTGGCTTTCTCTTACTCTGGAACAGTAGTACAGAAGTATCTCAAGCTCAGTAAGTTCCAAAGCAGCCATATCCTCAAGAATTCTCACTGAAGTTTGCAGCTACACACGGGAATGTCTCAACTCTTGCTTTTCTTGCCTTATTCCAATGCTTAATGATGTATTAGTTTTACCTGCCACATCTCTCTTCTGCCTGCCACACTGCTTTAATTCAGGTCTCCCATCTACATTGTCTGTACTACTGTTCCAATTAGTCCCCTTGACTTCTGTGAAGCTACCTTCATCATTTCTTTCTAAAACAAGTACTATCATTCCCTTGCTTAACACCCTTCTATGGCTCTCCACTGCCTGCAGATTGTAATTCAAACTCCTCAGTCAGAAATTCAAGGGTCTGAAACAATCGACCACTATCTACCCTCCCAGCCTCGTTTCTGGATGCATCTCTCCATATCACCAGTAGACAGTCCACATGGACCTTCTTACCATTCCCTAAACGTGGCTTGAATCTTCACACAAATCTGAGTCTTGGCACACGCTGTACTTTACACCACTGAATCCCTTTCTCTCTGCTCCACTAGATAAGCCTCAACACATTTCATGACCCAGTTGAGATGACATTTTCCTCCGCCTGAACCTCCCTACGCAGGTAGTTATTCCTGTACCTTTGCTCCCGTAGGACTTTGCATGTGCTTTCATTTTAGCACTTAAGTCACACTGGTCTGTTACTTGTCCAACTGTCTCTGTCTCCCCTAATGGACAGCAAGCAGGAGCTAGGTTTTTGTAATAGTGTCTTCATTCAACCAATAGTTGAGAGCCTACTGTTGGCAGGCCCTGTTCAAAGCATATGGGATTTATAGTGAACAGAATAGCCAATCTCTACATTCACAGAGTCTAAACTTCAGAGGGTTGACTGGGAATCAGTAACCTGAGGCCTGATTTGAAGATGTTTGTTTAGATTGTCAGAAAGGCCATGTAAACTCAGAATGTTAACACATACTACCATGGTGGCCTTTGCACGTCACCCTTAGCTCATCATTTCCAACTTGATCTCATCTCTCGCTACTTTGCAACCCCACAGGCAGACACCTAAATGTGCACAAACCATAAGCCTTTAAAAACTTAAGGCTCAGGCTTTTTTGATGAAAACTATCCTTTCCTGGGAAGGCCTAGAGGTTATGTAATTACCCACTGTAGTTGGGTAGCTGGGGTTGGCTCAAGTTCCCTACAAATTAGCAGGTGTCAGACCCACACTGCATGGATTCATGAAACAGAAATAACAGATGAGCTTTCTGTGGCTGAGTCAGAAAATGCCCATATGTTAGCGGTGGTAACCTATATTATATACCCATTTTAATGTATTAGGCACTAGCTCATGTGTGTCTCATGAAATCTTTGGGTATCTGTAGACAGGGAGAGTGTGGCTTCTTTGGAATTGGCACTACCATCATGTGTGAAACAGTGAAAAACTCAGAATGCAGACAGAGTATGCCAGAAACAAATCAGGACAAAGCAGAGTCTGAACGATGCAGAAAAGTTCTCAAGAGGGAAGAGAACAGCCACAATTGGCCTAAAGCACTGAGGAGGAATGAATTGTTAACAACAGCACTGTAAGGTAGCATTACCTCTGTAACACTTGATATTTGCATAAACGATCACATAAATATATATATGGAAGTTACCTGTTGATGAAATTACACATTGTTGATCGTTCTTTGTTAGACTTTTCTCCCTGTGTTAGCTAAGGATAAATAGAAATGCCTTCACAGGAGGTAGCTGGGATCAAACTTTTTGGGTTTGACACTGCTATTTCTAACGTGGTTATTATTTAACAAAAAAAGAAAGCAGTTACGTTTTACTAATAATTATTACACATACTTGCTATAAGTACAAGCATAGAATTTGTAATGAAATCTATAAAAACGAAAGTGCATGCTCAAAACTTGTTACAAGTAGGGATATGAGACCCAAACACTTTGGAAATTGCTGACCCAGACACGACATGGTGAGCAGTGAGTTCTAAAGGAGAGAGCAAAGACAGATTTATGACCTTAGGCAAAGCAGGAAAAAAAACGGTAAATAAATTTAAAAAATAAAAATAAAAAAAAAAAAAGAGAAAGAGGCTGAGAGAATAATGCCAGATTCCACAAAGAAGTGATCAACAGTTTGTTGGTCACTGGAATAACTGTCTTATGTTTTTTTCTGAGTGTAGGGACCAAGGACAGAAGATGTGACGTGGCTATTTCCTTATCTCATTTCCCTGCTTAACCCCCCCCTGTCATTTCTCAGTGCCAAATCCTTAATAATAATAAAACTCAAACTCTCAGCCATCGACCTTGTGTCTGCCCCTCCGCTATTATCTCTCGTCGCTCTCTCACTCTCTTCTTTTGTTCCTGGATGTTCTTTAGTTCTTCGAGTGTGTTCTCTACTCTTGTTCCTGTCTAGATCTCAGTGTCATTCAGGGATTGACTTAATTTCTCCTCGCTTTAGAAATTCCTTTCTGACCCCTAAACCATATTAATTTTTTCCCATATGTTCCTATAGCATCCTTAACTCACTATTCTAAAACTCTCAGCATGCTGCTCCTGTACCCCTGAAGGTATTTCTTCCTTGCTGGCCATCTATGAGGACAGACAAGGTATCTGCATCCCCAAGCATCCAGCACACTGTGTGATTTATATAATGTACAGAACGACTATGCTGATTGGAATGAAGTTGAGTGAAATATGTCCTGAGACCAGAAATGTGTCCAAAGAGTGAGAGAGAAAAAGAATTTCTTGGAGTTCCCTAAGTGCTTGCTCCATTTCATGATGGCAGAATTATGAGGCTTACCTAATAGTTATAACACTATTTGACTGCACTTTATCAGTACATTTAAAGGCGCTTCATTACCCATTGGACAACAAATATTTGAGTGCCCCGGTGTGTCTTGGAAGTGTGCACAGTCTCTGTACTCTGGGTTGGCAGACACCAAACAATTAATGAAAACTGTATTCATTAAGGAACAGTACTGAAAGGATTCGCAACTTCTTCCGACAGGATGGAAGATGGCTGGGCTTCTCTGCTTGCAGAAATGTTACATAATCTCAGTTAGTCTTAGCAAGATTGTCTGTGCCCTGAGTCCACAGGGTGGGATGGAGAAACGATTCAGGATCGAGCCGTGGAGGGAGGAAGGGGGCAGCTAGGCAAGTGGAGGGCTCTCTGAATCAAAATCATGTCTTTGCATGCGATAGCATACATCCTTCAAAAACTTCCCTGTGCCGTGCACTTCCAAGGCCCCGTCTGCTCCACACCCTTACCTGGCTCCAGCTTGTCCACATCAGTCACTTCCATCAGCCCTTCAACTCAGGCTCAGGGGCAGGGGTGGGGGCCTGCAGGTTAATTTCACTGCCATTCAAACTCCTCAAGTATTAACCAGCCTTTTCCCAACCTATGAGGCTGGCTATCAAGGCTCCTTCTCCCATGCAGGATCACTTGGACTGGGCGCCAGCTTTGATCTTTACCTTGGATGTCATCTAGAAATCCATGCCCTTTAACTCCATGTACCACCAAACTGGGCAATAAGCACTGCTTCTGTTGAGCTGAGCCCAGCCCGCACCCCTCCCTACCCCAGAACAATATTAGGTTGCCCCAGACTGCCACTCTTCACTCTTCCCCAGCCCTGCCCTCCCTGGGCAGGAGAGTGGAGAAGGTTCTGTATGAATTAATAATCACGCTGGCAAATATCCCCAATCGTTAAAATTTCCCAATCTTTAGCTGTGTAAATATGGGCAAGTTGCTTAACACCTTTAAGCCTCAATTCATTTATCAACAAAAAAGGATATTCAAAACTATCTAGTGCCCCTCTTACCAGGGTAGCCCCCTAGTACTCCCAAAGATCGTCGAACTGAATTCTTTTGATCTTACCAGAGCAGACACCCAATTTCCTTCTCTTGTCTTTGGAATACTAACTCCCCATCACCGGAAGCTGAGCCCTTTACCTAGTCACCACAGTCTGAAGGCAGAGCCCGCTTCAGAGCGCAATTGACTCTGCATGTCCTTGGTCTCCCACCTCACCCCACGCCCACCTTCAGTCAGTACAAAGACCATCCATAGTGCCACCAGAATGTGCGAGATGCGCTTTCTCCCCGACTGGCATCGCTCCAAAACCGGCCAATCCGACCTACACCCTGGACAACTGCAATGTCTTCTCAACCGACCTCACCCCCTGAACGCTCCCCCTTCTTTGCATCTTTCCTTTTCAGCAAGACAAGACAGACTTCCAAAGGTGTCACTTTGATGATGCCATCACCTTTCTCAGAAATCTTGAATTGCTGCCCACTGGATAAAATTCACATTTCTTAGACTCTCCCCGGTCTCGTGTCTCTCAGCCTCAACACTTCTCAGACGACCATCTATTCCAGTCAAACAAATTCCTTCATGCCATCCATGAAATGCTTCCTCAGAACCTCTCAAAACAGCAGTGCTCGTTCAAAGCCCAGCTCACAGCCCAGCTCCTCCGCAGGGTCCCCCAGTAGGTCACCCTGAGGTGGCCTTCTCTTCTCGCTGTGTCAGAGGACAAGATTTACCCCCTTCCAGAGGTCAAGTGCCCTCCCTCATGACTCACACCCTCCATCGCCCCCACATGCTCCCAACCTCACACTCCCCTGATTTCCCATCCTCAGGATCAGAAGACTTCTTCTCAGGCCAAAATAATTAAGAAATGAGCACAAGTCACATTTATCAGACCCTGTCAGGCACTGTGCTGAGCGCTTTATATACATTAGGTCAGTTAATCCTCAGTGCAATCTGTACAAATGGGATTTCTTCATCGATTTACCATTCAATGTACAATCAATTATTCTAAGAGGAAGAATAATAAAAGTAAATACATATACACAAAATAAAGATATACACGTGTAGATATAAAAAATATATACTATGTCCATATAGTATTCTAGTATATACAAATATAGGATAATAATATAGATATATATATATATTTTTTTCTTTGAAGGAGTATATAAAAGCTATCAAGGAAAGTAAATCAGAATAAAGGGCTTGAGACACAGGTGAGTTTACCTTAGATGAAGTCATCAGAGACATAATATTTTAACAGAGACCTGAATAAGCAAGGAAGCATGCCAATGGAGTGTATGGGGCAAGAATGTTCCAGGCATAGACCATTCATAAAGAAACTAAACTACAGAGAGGCCATGTGGCTTCCCAAGGTCACACAGCAGCAGACACCATAGTACCTGAACCCTAACTCTGACTCCAGAGCCTGATCTTGAGGCTTCATTCTACACCCACCATCCACATTCTGCAGCAGTTCACTCTGCGAACCAGCTCTGGCTTTTGAAACTCTTTTATTCCCCATTAGCTGACAAGCATGGACCATTTATCTATGTGCCAGGCACGGATGTCAATAATATTCTCCTCTCCAATTTCTTCTCCAGCTATCGCAAGTTTCCCTGGTTTTACATCCATTTCCCACCAGTAGCTGCTGATTTCCTCCATCGAGGACAAGCATCAGGATCCAGTGAAGGTATTTAGCAAGTGCCTTTGAAAATGAAGTAAGCTGGCATGCTTTATTTAATCAATACACAATTCAAATCATGTAGAATTCTGGGGTGGAGAAGGAAAACATGATTTAAAACTGAATCGCTGTACCCTAAACAACTAACATGCCTATATATTTTGAAATATCTACTAGCAGCATCTTTCCTATAGTAGGTAATTGGTAAATGTGTTTTAAATAGATGACTATTGAATAACATCTTCAAAACGGTATCTAAAACTCAGAACGAAGTTACATTAAGACTTAAGTTATAACTGTCACTGCTTGAGATCTGAAATTCTATTCCAATGATATTTATGAAAAGCTGCAATCTCTTACTCAGAGATCCAAGGATAAATGTAACTGTTCTAAATTGCAATGTTTCTAACAAACTATTTCTACAGTTCGATCTTCCCAGTCTGAAGATGTTGTATTGTCAGTATTTATCCTGACAGCTGAACAATTATTTTGAAAGTATTTTAATGACTAATTTTCATTTGTAATCTACATCGACAACTTTAATTTAACTATGAGGGTTTGTAGGATTTAACTACAAATCTGATACTTAAATCACACCAGAATTGCTAGTATTTATTATCTTCCAGCTTTGCAGTTTAGATGTATTGCCTTTTTAAAAACTATCTTATAATGCCTCCATCGAACATTGGGTTTATCCCATCAAGCCATGGTAGAAAAAATCCCTCACTCCCTTGTCCCTGCATATTGCTGCACTTTGCAGTTTCCATCCTCCTTTTTCCAAGTTTCTCAGTGCCTGGCTCTGAAGTCTCGTTGTTTTACACTTGTCTCCCAAGATTCCCCTCCCCACCACCTTCAAAGTAATGTCAGGCACCGGTGTGTCAGAGCCTGCACAACTCTGAGATCGCATTGGTAGGAAACTGTGATGACAACTGGACCACGAGAGGAGAGGGAATTGAGAGCAGATTGCAATAATCCTGTGCGTCTCAGTAGGAAGAGATTCGGGCCTCAGATTAAAGGGAGTTTGGAAAAACAGATAATATGGAGAGCGATTTAAGAATTCTTGGAAAAGATATAAGAAAGGTTTAGCAGAATCTGATTTTCACAAGTATTCACAGTATTAGATCAGGAATAACAATATTATGATAAATGATTGCAGAATTAAATTTAAAAACGAGAGTAATATTCTATTTCATTTTAAAAATCCTACACTAATTTGAAATGCCTCTGCCTTTACTGGAACGTTTGTTAAACTGACATTAGGAGAACTGGGCATTTTCAATTCCTTTATGACTATCTTTAAACAGAAGTTATTACTCACTTTGTACTTTCCAAGCTTCAAAATTATATTTGTTCTATGAAAAAAGTGCACGTCTTCATAGACTACCAGCATCATAAACTTTAAAAATCTTTAAAATGGCTTAGATGGTGTCACAATGTCTCTAAGTGGTTGACAGGTAAACCTATATTACAGATGGGAAAATTGAGAGAAGGCAGGAAGAAACTGGACAATAAAACAAATATAGAATTTCAAGCCTAGTTCTTTTGATAGCTTTATCTGTAAGACCCCCAATGAGAAAAAGGTCAAGTTCAATATCACTGCTTTCTCTGTATCTAATTGGAAAGGAATGGTACTTATACCAACTGGAAATCATTTTGCTTTTCAACACTGTCTCACTTGATCCTTACCTCTGTTATGGCAGCGACTATTTTAAAATATTCATGTCTAGTAATTTCTTTTTCTGCTACTCAACTATAAATACAGCAGGTCCTTGAATACCGTCATTACGTTCAATGTCATTTTGTTACAACATCGATGGGAAAAAAAAAATCGATTCCCAGTTGTGGCCACTGTCTGTTTGCATATCCTCCCCCATGCCTGCATGGATTTTCTCTGGACTCTCTGGTTTCCTCCCACATCCCAGAGATGTACACGTGAGGTGAACTGGCGTGTCTATCTCATCCTACTCCTGCTGAATGTGGGCGGATGGGTATGTGAATGGCCCTGGGAGGGAAGGGCATCCTGTCCAGTGTGGGTTCCCACCTGGCACCCTGAGCTGCTATGACAGAGTCCAGGTACCTGCGACCCTCAACTGGAAAATTGTCTGACTGGTTTTAATTAATCTTTCTTAAATGATGTGTAGCTTATATTTATTTCAATGTTTAATATTATAAGTGTTTTGGGTCCTTATTTAGAAGTTTGGTAAGGTTTCTGTGACCAGATACATTCCATAGGAACTGGACTCCTGTTTATTTATATCGATTAGCCTGTGGTAAAGTTGGTTTCATTATATGTCATTTTGCTTACATTCAGTTTCCAAGAACTTACTGATATAAGTGAGGACTTTACTGTACCTGGTGCATCCTCAATAATTATCTCTTGCATAAACAGCAAGCTCTCTGAAGGCAAACTCCACATCTCACTCAACCTAGTGCCAAGGAGTTTCCCTGTCTATATTTGTTAAATTAATCTCATTTCATCATTACAGAATCCATCCCCATAATCTACAAGTGGATGCAATGGCTACCATTTTTAGATATGAAGAAAAAGAAACAGCAACATTATACTCAGTGGTCATTTTCTTTGCTCTTACCTTTCTAAATTAAATAAAATTTCTCTAAATTAAACTTCTCTCCAAATTAACCTTGTTCTCAGAACTGAATTTGACAGTGCTGTTTTTGAAATGTCTGTTTATTATTTCTATATTAATTGGTTGTGTGTGTGTTTTTGTTTGGGGGCTATTTGTTTTGTTTTGTCTTGTTTTGTTTTGTTTTTCAGATTCACTGCAGATACAACAAGAAGGTGACCCGAGGATCAGTTTTGTGCAGTGATGGAATGAGTTGTACCACAGAAGCAAATCTCTACTCTTGGGGTATAATATAAGATACTTTTATTCATTCACCTCATTCACCACATCTCTAGAGCACTTACTATGTACAAAACATAAAAGGTATGGGCTAGACCAAATTGGGGTAAGTATTTTTCTTACGCTAGTCTAATGAAAATTCATTAAAGTACAAAAAGTTACAACCCAAAATAAATTCCCTGGCAGAATGTCTGTTCTGAGATGTAGATCAGTTTAATAATTGCGTGTGCTATCTTCACCTAATTTTATTATGAAAATCATGAAGACATTTGGAAGTCATATCTTCTCTTGTAAAAAAAAAATCATATTTAGGGGCATTCTTCGGGACACCTTAGCATCTGTAAACATAATGGGCAGATGGCATTACAATGAAGACAGGAGAAAGAGAGCATGAGCATGCATAGTCATTAGACCGCAGTGGTTACTATATCAGTCAAATCTGATTTTGAGTCCCACTTGGGCTGTAGGTAATGTCATTTCTTAAATAAACTCCTTCACTCAAAAGATTCTTCAGAATATTAGGAAATATTGACATCTGGAGATAAAAGTGCATTTTTCCTCCAAAACCTTTTTAAAGTAAAGACCTATAAAATAAAAATGCCAGTTCTAATTCCCTAAAGACTTTTTACTCTCTATTCATGAGCAGATGCTCCTTGAATACATGGGGATGGGGGCACATTTCCTAAAGCCGATCCAAATTTCAGGTAACCAAAACATTACGAACCATTGTTGTAATATGAGTTGACTACTTATTTTTACCTAATAACTGGGGTAGAATATGTAGGGGAGAGAACTTTCTAAAAGATCAGTAACATATCCACAAGGTATTTAAACTGACAACCTATTTCCAATGGGAGAGCCATCCAGGAACACTGGCTATGTTCGTTCGGGAACAAGAATCAGCCCTCAAGATGGACACGGAGGCCAACTGCTCGAGATGGCAAAGCCTATATTTATAGCCCCGTTCAAGTGATTCCTTAGATTGTTGGAGTGCACAGAAAACTAGTATGTTTAAACACTGAGAGTCTCTTCTTTTTCAGATTTTCTAATGCTACGGGCATATGTATGCATGTAGAACAGCCAATCATGAAGAGATGGGGCCACGGCGATGAGAGTAAAAGGGCTAAAAACCTCATCTCATCTCAGCCCTGCCATGGTTTCCACATCCCTCCCGATTCCCTCCCAACGCGGCCTGATTCTCTCTGTGAAGTGTGATAGGAAAGAAAATGCACCTAAGAACATGGATGTGCATACACTGAACGATAGCTCAGATTTTTAATGTTTCCATTCCTTTCCACAGCCACTGCTGTAAATACGAAAGCATCTATCATCAGATGAGGATAATGATGAAGATGATAGTAATCATGGGGGCCTTGGTGGTGGTGCCATTTATGCTCTGGGTTGGGAAAGGTTAGGAAGCGCCATTCTCTGTAATGTGAACTCAGAATAGTATGGACAATCACCAGCATGATGCAGAGGGAGGACTTAGCTAATCGTCCCACTCTTTTATCTGGAGGAGAACCAGGAGAGGTGATAATCACACACTGGGGGCCCCTTGGACTATCCATCCTGGAGCTAATAGGTCTGAAAAGTATTTAGGATGAAGGAGAGACGTGGCAACAATCCAAAGACAACACCGACTGCTGCTCGAAATACACACAAAACACTGGGCACTCATTAAGCCCTTCTTCAGAAACATATAAACTCGCATAGCCATGCATTATAGATGCAAGAACGTGCACGGTTCAGAGGATGCCATCTTGGTGATGTGTTACTTTCCTGGTTAACCTGGCCCACTGAATGGAAAAGAAAGAAAGAAAGAAAAAAAAAGTCACTTCTGGTACTTGACAAGCAATCAAATGTGAATTGTAATTTTGGTTGTTTGAAGGGTCTACCACTGAGCAATGTGGTTTAAATTCAATAACTATGTTTTAAGGATCTACCATTTTGTGAAGCGCTGTGTCAGTCATTCATAGAGGTACAAAAATGAGCAATTCATGTATGGTACTTGCCATCAGGAGTTACGATTTAAAAGTGCAAATAAAATAAATATTCATAGTTTATTTTGCCTTGTCATTCAGATATAGGTCAAAAAAAAGGAAAATGATCTCTGAAAATTCAAAGCATAATACTTTGAGGAGGAGGCAGGGAGCAATCAGTAAGGCTGCATGAGAAAGACATTGTATTTGAATTAAGTCTTGAAGGATGTGTTCGATGTTTAACATCCAACCATGTTCAGTGGGTAATGTTGGAGCAGAAAGTTCATTCTAAGCAGTAGGTATAGCATGAGATATGTTTGGGGACTAAGGGACAGTCCAGCGTAGGCGTAGACCTAGAAGAGTCATGGAAGATAATGTTGGGATGGAGGACTTTCACCATACTGTGAATGCCTTAACTATAAGCTAAGAAAACAGTATTTTTAGTTCTGTAAGGAATGAGAAAGTATTAAGAGATTCTGCACAGAAGAATGATTGAATCAGGTTTTAGTAAATTTATTTGGTTATGAGTGGGGAGTGGCACTTAATACAAATAGGAGACAACCATGGTGGCCTGGGCAATGACGATAAGAACATAACCTTGAGTGTCCAATGGAAAATGGAGGAGGATCTGGACAGAAAAACTAGAAGAGAATAAATAAGGCTTGGTGACTAATTCCACAAAGAAGGGAGGAAACGATGAAGGTGGGAAGTTTCATAGAGAAGGAAACACTTTTGCTTTATTTTTTAACTGCATGCTTCAAGAAATAAAGGCTCCATTAGCAAAATCTGAACAACAAATTGTTCTTAAAAGAGAGGATATCTTTTCTGACATACTGACTTTGAGGTGCTGATAAAACTTACTGGTGGATCTGACCGACAAGGCATGAAAATGTCCATCTGGTACTTTGGAAAGAGACTGGGCCAGAGCTATACACGAAAGAGACCTCTGCATCGAGCCAACATGCATCAAACCTACAGTTTGATTAGGGAGAGACTATGTAGAGAGAAGGAAAAAAAGACATAACTTTGTGAAAAGTTGCACAAAATGGACAAAAGGAAAAGTAAGGATCAGGAAAAGATCTGAGACAAGTAGGAGGAAATAGAATAAAGCAGCGTCAGAAAGCAAGAGAGTAGACTTCATTCAACAATCATCTGTTGTTGAGCAAGTATTCCACGTCAGGCTTCATGTAGATGCCGGGGATACAGTGGTGAGCAAAACACAACAGCTCTGCTCTCACAGGGTTCCTCATCTTCTAAGGAGTGTCAGTAAACAGAAGAAGCATTGCAGTGAGCTCAGGACCATGTGAACTGAGGAAAGACCAGCAGAACCTTTAACCGAATGACCACTTTTGAAAAAGAGATAGGATTTTCAATGCCCAAGCGTGAGGAAACTTGTAGTGACAGGTGTACTTATATAACCTTAAAACCTTTTTAAGGATGATAAAGGCCCACCGAACAAATTAAACACTCATTCTTCCTCCCTCCATATCTTCTCCCCACACACTTGAATCTACTTGAAATAGTCCCTAGAAGGGAGGCCATTAAGTAAACAAGCATACTCTGCTATGAAATATTGAAAAGCAATATTATCCTCAGGTTTCAGAAATCAGTGGGGACAAGGAAAACAAATAAAAGGACAAAAGAGAACAAGAAAGGACCATATACTTTAAGCCCAGAAATGTATCTTTAAAAGATGCAACTACTGTTCTGGTCTACAATTTCACAGAAATCTTGCATACACATTTTATATTGCATAGCTCATTAATTTCAAAACTGCCCATAGTCGTATTTTATGAAACTTTGCATGAGCATTGGCCAGGAAAAAAAGCACAGCAAAGGAGGGAGGGTTGTTGAATTCTAATACTTCATCATATCATTCGTTAAGTACCTTCCCACTTTTAACAACATAAACAGAATAATGCCTTGTGCAAGAAAAAGCTTTTCCTAGAATCAGAATAAATAGATTTGTCAGTATTATGCTTATAGAATTACTAATTTGAGTTTGCCTTATCATTAATAAACAAAAAAGTTGGAGCCACGAGATATCCATCAAAAAACCATTCAAAATT
>NW_011888786.1:5891691-5896833 GCF_000151845.1 Pteropus vampyrus
AGTCTTTTTATAAAACTCCATCTAAGGAGTACCATCACAGTCACGTTGGAAGCTATGCAAAAATCACAATTATTTGAAAGAAAAGGAGATGGAGAACTATCGTTTTAAAACAAGGACTGAAAATACAGGACCAACCTTTAAAGCTGGCGATCCTTTCTTATCCCAGGATTAGTAAAGAGCATCTTATATCTGAACACAAATAGCCAGAGTACTTTAGCATATGTTTGGTGAAAATAATATAAACTACATATTTGGGGATCATTCTCTAATATTAACTTTGAAACAGTAACAATAAGAACGACAAAAAAAAAAAGATGCTCCAGACTATTTCTTCTTTATTCTCCCAATATATGACAATGAACTCTGAAAACATGTGAATATAATTCAAGAAACAGGTGTCAAATCAATTCAAGCCAGAAAACTCTTCTCTTCTAGTCTCATCTTACCCAGGATATAAACCAGCATCTTTCCATTCTCCAACAAACAATGAACACATACTGATTCTCGATATGGTACCAAAAGTTTTTTTTTTAATGTATCACACTACCCAGATGTGATTTCGTTTTTCTCATTTTCTAACAAATAGCGATTTCAGCCACCTGTGGCCCTGTGACTAGGCTGGACATGCTGATTCAACCCCATCTGGCCAATTAAAGGCTAGGCACGACCAAAATGCTGTTTTCATCACAATGCCAAACAATATAAGCCACCTAGTTGCCCAGAGTTATGTCCCTATAACCTGATCTGTTTATAAGTTGTGCATGAATGCAGTTCCTAATAGGACGGCTAGCTCTTTATTCTATTCTTAGTCAAAGGATCTGTTAAGACAGAGACCCTATGAACTCAACAACTACTCAGCCCTCCACTTACAATGCCTTTCTGGAAAAATTCAATCTCTTAAAGATTAGAAGTATCCTTCCTAAGATATATTCTAGATATTCCTTGGTTTCCAATGAGTGGAAGCTGTTACCATAAATGAAACCAGAACTAAACATCAGTACAAGACAAATTCAGGGCTTTAAAGGTAATTAGTCATATTGGTTTTTTTCCAGCCTATAAAGGACCTAGACTTTTATCTTTAAAATTCTCATTCAAATAAGACTAATGTCTTCCCATTTGCAGTGACCTTAACTATTTATTGGAGAGAAAGGAAAAAAGAGAAAGCATCCATTTTTCAATGTCCAAATTAGAGTGATAGACTCAAATCAGTGAAGGAACTCCATCTCCATGAATACAAACAGAATGTAGAAATACTTTCCTTTCAACTTTACATCCCTCGGATCCAAGTTTTTCATGCTGTAAATCCAAACTGTGCTGTGGCCATAGCTGTGACCCCTCATCTTACATAATTTGAGAAACGTCCAGCCCACTATACTCTCATGGCCCCTACAACACCCTTCATTCTATTTATGGCTCCTCTGAAAAACTGTACACATCAAAGCCACCTAATGACAAATCCATTCAACCAAAGACACAGCGTCTGCGGAGTAGGGGTCTCGTCCCCTATGTCATTACAGGTCTCACTAAACTCATCAGAAGAGGTCCTTTCCCTCCTTTCGCAGAATGCACGATACTCTGAAGGCCCAGCACCTTGCACAAGAGTGCCCAGCACCTCTCCAAGGTTGGACTGCATATAAATTATTCCCAAGTGTCACTGAGGACCGTTCTCTCTGAACGCTCTAAACTTAAACTGACAATCAGAGAAGACATTCGCTCCCGCTGAAGCATCTGGTCTGGGGAACATTCGCCTGTATGTTAGGGGAGAAAATAGAGTTTTAATAAAATGTTTGGGAGCATAAAGGAGAAGTGGAGGAACAGGATCAATACTATTTCAGCTTATTTATCCCCAGGTGTTAGCGGAAGGAAGTGTGTGATCTGAAGTCATCTGGCAGATGCATAAACAACATCGGAAATTTTCAGAGAAGGCAAAAGTAGGCGCACGATCGCAGGGGACCCTGCCACCGGCGAGTTTCACACACACTTCAAACATCTCCCCGACCTGGACCTTGCGTGCACTCCGTCTCCTTCGCTCCCCCACTCCTGCCGCTCCCACCTCCCCTTCTCAGTCCCGCCTGGGTGACTGTCTGTCATGCAGCAAAGGCAACAAGCGTCCCCCAGCCGAGGAAGGGGTCCGGGTCTCGGCTTGCGAGGGAAGGAGGGTGGAAGCCGAGCGCCCGTTCGCATGCTTATTGCATCCTACCGCCTGTGGAGCTCGCCTCCTCCAGCTGAGCCGAAATGCTTTCCACCCTTCTCACATTCATCTTTAGGGACGCAAGGTGCAGGAGCGGGACTCGAGAGTCAACCGTCTCCGGCTCCGGGGCGTCTGTCGTTGGGTCGGGCACCAGAGCGCACTCGCTGCTCGGCCCAGGGGCGTCCACGGCGCTGGGAGCGAGAGAGAGCGAGCGAGCGAGCGATGCGGCGGCGGCGGCGGCTGCGGCGGGGCGCGCGGAGCGGGCTGCAGGTGCGGGCAGAGGCCGGCGGGGGGCGCCGCGGGCGCAGCGCGGGGCTGGGCAGCGGGGGTGGCTGAGGCGCCCGCGCGCTGGAAGCCCACGCTGGGCTCCGCGTGTCCGAGAGCGAGAAGCCCCCTCCCCTCGCCTGCCCGAGCCCCGCGCCTGACACCTGCTGCCGAGTCACCAGATGCGGAGCTGGCGCGATGGAGCAGCCAGACCCCAAAGCGACTGGAGGCAACTTAGGGCCGCACAGGGCTCCCTCCGAGAGTTGCCAACAGGTTACCAGCGGCACCTCCGGGACCCCTTCTTGGGGCACACAGCCCCTGGCTCTAGCGGGGGTCTCCCTGCCCCTCCCCCTGCCACCCCCTTTCGCAAAGAACGTGCTGCTGGACTTCCCCGGGACTCAAACTCGCACACCTAGGCTGAGATGTCGCTGCACAGTTAGGCTGAGTTCGGAATACACCAGAAGGGAAGCGCAAGGATCTGTCCTTCTCCAGAACCAGGCAGAGCGCCAGGAACTCCTAGACAGGAAACTTCCCCAACTGAAGCTAGAACCAGTCACGCGACTCGGCCAGGTGCTGGGAAACGCTGGCTCTTCACACCAGGGTGCGTGGGCCAAGGCCGAGGGGAGACGAGGTGGAGGAAATTGGAAAGCGTTTTGGACAAGCATCCATAAGGAAGGTTTTGTCTGAGGTCTCTAGCAGCTCTACCCGGACATAATGCTAACCGACCCCATGGGCATTCATCACACCGTGTTATTTGCCCTCTTAAGCAAACCAAGGACGGGAATGTTTGGGAAGATAAGGACAAACCAATAAGCCACTTGTGACCATAGTTACTTCCTGAGAAAACCAAAATTAAAATGCGTACGTCTGTGTCCTCTAGACTTAAGTGCCTCTTTTGAGAAGAAAGGTCAGGTCGACCAGTTCTCCTCTGAGAAACCGAAATAAAATTCCCTCCTACTCTCAATTGTGTGGTCAATTGGCCGTGACTTAGGTTTAAGCCATTTCTAATTGATTGCAAAACCATCCATTCAACCTGTGCCGCCACCCTTTCCTCCCCCCACACACATCCTTACACACTCACTGTCAGCCTGTGAAATCTTGCCCCTTACTTCAAGAATGGCTCAGCTGACACTTTCTTGCCCTGCCCCCACCCCCCAATCCTACCAGTCACTCATTTGGTCTCCTGTGAAACCTCCTTCTTTCCTTTCAGTTCATGGTTAAAGGGACTGATGCTGACACCATCATTGCCTGAGTTCAAATCCTGGTTCCAGCATTTACTAATTTTGTAACTTGGTGCAAAGTATTTATATCAGCTGTAGCAATGGGATAATAATGGTACCTATTTTACTGGTTTATTGTGATGTAAGGAAATTGATAGATGTAAAGGGCTGAGGGCAGTGCCTGACATACAGGACTCTCTAATTCAGTAGCAACTCTTTCCAGAAACCACTCTCACGACTTCTGCTCTGTAGATGATCACTGACACCTGTCCATCATTTTCTATCAGATGACTTCTAAAGCTACCTTCATGTATTAACTTGGGTCCAGCAACCTATGTCAGAATCCCAGTTCCAATTGTTTTATATGTGTCCAAGGGCTAATAACTTCCCTTTCTCATCTTTAAAATGTAGAATATAATAATGCCTATTTCAATTAGCTGTTGGGAAAGATTAAATGAAACAACATATGTAAAGTGTTTAGAATGGTTGTTGGCACATAGTAAGAACTCATTAAGAGCTAGCATCATTATCATCATCCTTATATTTTATCATGATGACTCAAAGAAAAGAAGGCATCACTGCCTACTAGGACAGGTCTACCTAACCTTCCTTCATAGTGTGGGAAGTATTATGCAACACCTTTTCCATCCATAAAATACCCAGAACATTTTGTTGGGCCAACCTACTTCTTTAATCTTACCCAAGGAATGTCTATTTTGATCCTACTAGGTGTCTATCTCTGGACTAGTCGGGAAAGCAACAAATTCACACAAAGCGGATACTGGGCTCAGGGAGTTTACAATACTGTATATTATTTCCAAAATACTTGTGTGCAATCTTGGCTAAAATAAAATTCATTTCTAGAACCTCTTTATTCAGTTTCTAATCATTGTCAAATGTCGCAGAGAAAATCATCTTTTTGCTGTTGCTTTTACTGTTTCTGATATTTGGGACTGAAGGGATAGAGTGACTCTGCCTTGCTTATACCATCTTCTCATTGGAGCTTCACATGTCTCAAAATGGTTACAGAGTTACATGCCATAGCCCGTTGTGCCAGCTTGTTGCTCTTCCTTAGAAGCAGTAGTGATCCTTGTCCCTCTTCCCCACAGTAACCACCAAAATGTATGCACCAAGATTCCCACATTTTCTATGACTAACCTTAGGTTATTCTTCTTGTGACATGGATGTGTATTATCCTCTAAAGGAGCCATATTACCAACTGGATGCAGAAATAGTAAACTCATCATGTGTCAGCCATTCATCTCAAATTTTATATACATTATTTCACTTCGTCTTTAGAAAACTATACAAAGTAATCACTGTTGTTACTTCTGTTTAACTGGTGAGGAAATTACAACTCAGAAATGTAGACTAGTTTGCCAGGTTTATCAGTAGTAATCAGTATCTCAAGGATTTGAACCCACAATTCTGACTCAAGAGCCTCAAACTCAATGGCTACAGTGTACT
>NW_011888786.1:5897463-5907237 GCF_000151845.1 Pteropus vampyrus
AGTTTTGAACCCACATTCATCTGATTACAAAGCCGGAGCTTTCAATTTCTATGTGACGGTTCTCAAACCTCAGCGTACATAAGAATCACTTAAAGGGTTGGTTTGAAAGCCCCTGTGCTCTAGCTTTCATGATAGATTCACTTGGTTTGGGAGAGAAGTCTTGGAATCTAATTTTTGTTTAATTAATAGACTATATTTTAGAGCAGTTTTAGATTTACAGAAAAATTGATCAGAGAGTACAGAGTTCCCATATAACTCCCTCTTCACTCTCCCTCTCCCCGTCCCAATTTCCTCTATGATTAACATTTTACATTAATATGGTACATTTGTTACAAAGATGGGCCAATAATACATTACTTGAACTAAAGTCCATAATTTAGGTAGGATTGAAGGCCTTATAAGAAGAGAAGACAGAGCTCACTCAGAGGAAAGCCATAAGATGACAAAGCAGCCGTCTGCAAGCCAAGAAGAGAGCCCTCACCAGATCCTTCTGGAAACTTAATCTTGGACTCTGTGGTCTCCGAAACTGTGAGAACGTAAATCTCCCTTGTTTAAGCCTTGCAATCTGTGTTATTTTGTTATGGTAGCCCAAGCAAAGTAATACATACCCAAGACCATACGTTGAGAAATCACTACTCCTCACAAGAGGTAAACCAGGTGTGGTCTGCACTCCAGCAGCATCTGTGTCATCTGGGAGCTTGTCTGAAATTCAGAATCTGGAGCCTTGCCTCAGACTTACTGAATCAGTATCCTCCTTTTAACAACGTCCTCAAGTGGTTCCAGGTATGCAGATTGAAAAATATGGGAAGCCCTGCTCGCAGACATTGTTAGGTTTACCTCGGGCTCCTCCGAGGCACCCAGAACTCACTGGGCATGAGAGGGGGGTTATGTTATAATCACAATCCATTCACTGCATTTTCCCCCTAGTGAGATGAATCTGCTTTACCTTTTGCATCAGCCCCTACTCAAAAGGATAGAATTGTTTATTGCTTCATTATGTTTCAAGCAGCCAGTATCCACGACCTTGATCATCTGACTAGACTACATCTGCAAAATGCTTTGTGATTCATAATCTCTCACGATTATAATAAACAGGGAAACTAATCTACTTCGAAATCCTCACATTAAAGAGAATCTTCATATGTCATGATGAGACAAAAACAAGGTAACCTTTTTAGGGCAGGAAGATTAATTCTGACATTCCTGTAGGATTTCTATATTCAGTAGCTGATTTGGTCTTTACAACTTTGAAAAGTAGACAGGTCAGATTTCATTATCCCCATTTTGCAGATGAAGAAACTAGAGCACGCTTATTTAAATTTTCACAAGGAGCACAGGATGCAGCCAGGACCCAAACCTTCATCTTCTGACATCTTTCAGCACTTCGGGCTATAAGCCTTGCCAAGTTTATATGAGCTGGAGTACTGCCAAATGAACTGCAGTTCTCTAGGCACCAAAATTCAGATTTGCCTTGCAACTTCGGCTTGCAGGATAAGTCCATATTATAAATGTAAAGGTATTATATCGCTTAGCTGCATTTCCCGACTTGGAAACTTCAGGAAATCAACCCACTGGCTACATTCTCCATGTGGCAGGAGAAGCGATTAGGGGATTTGCTCCGGAATGGAGATTTAGTTAAACCAGAAAGCTCTGTGACTACTTAAAGTTAATATCCTTAATGAAGTTAATGCTGAAGAGCTTTTACCTAAATTCCCCATCTCTAGGTTCTATATTTGAACTATATGTTCTAATTGGGGATAGTTTCATTAAATTCCAAGCCACTTTATACCCTTGATCCCTGTGTTTCCTTTAATTGCTCATTGTACTGCATTTAGACTAAAAATAGGTCCTTTGGGAATGAGAATCTGTTAGTTTACCTATTAGCAGTTTGAATGAAACTGTCCAAAATGATTTCACTGTAACTAAATGAACCTGTTTTTAGAGTGTAGTCTTTGTAACCAAAAGTCGGACAGAACTGAAAACTGAATTTCATTCTAAATCACTTATTTTCTTCAAATATCCGATTCAAACAGATCAAATCCTTAAAAAAAAAAAAAGGAGATATATGCATTTCTTTGTTTATGTGTTGTGCATGTTTATGTGTGTATTATAGTGCTGATAAGGAAGTTACTTAACTTAGTATATTTAAGATTTTTCAACAAATTAGCGTTTTGGGAAATATGTTCAATTCGTTTTTTAACGTATTAGTACAATTAAAGTATGTTTATATAAATTAGAAATGTAGGAAAACCAGGAATCTATTTTTTTTTCAGTTAAGTTTTAAAAAAATTGCCACAGTGTTCAGTTTGGATAATTCAAAACTAGGTTAGACAACCTGTCAGAATTGAAGAGTGAAACTGTCACATACACACTTGTCAAAATAGAGGAAGTATCTGATGCTCAAGTTTAGGTGTATTAGTTAACAACCTGTCAACAAATGAACAAAAGAGGGGAAGAAAGACTGAGACCTTCAAAGCCTCAACCCCATCAGGTTTTCAGAAGTCCAGAATCTTTAGATGGGTGATGTTAACAATGGTGTTAAAGAAAGGAAATTTAATTACGTTGGGACGGTGAGTGCTCGTAGAACAAGCACTTTCAGATTTGGGGAAAGTTTGGGAGGATGCAATGAAAGGTATCTTCCTAATGCTGGAAGCAGACTCAGCTGTCAGTGAGAATTCAGAGCACGGGTGGAGAACATGGCGATAAAGAGATAAGATTGTGCTATGACTAGACTACTAGGTAACAAGGTTGTCTGATATGACAAGTCATTTACATTTTATTTCCTTTACCGATTTTTGGCAAGTACCTAAATTTTATGCACAGTGATTAGAATAGCTATCAAAATATTCTCTTCCACTCATTCGCATGTAACTAAAGTTTGGTAATATAAAATTCATAAATTATTTGAAAGATCTTTTATTTTCCCTCTTCGGAAAAGCAATATTTACATGAGTAAAACAGCATGACTGTAAAAGTAGCAATAAGGTTATACTGAGAAATATTGGTAGTAGATTAACTTTGATATTATCAACTCAAATAGTCATAGTTGATAAACATGGAAAACAATAAAAAAATTTTTAACAAGTTTAATTCTCAGAATAATCCTATGAGTAATACTATTAGTGCACTCATTTTAAAGATAAGGAAAGTAAGGCACGCAGTTACAAGTGGTTAGAGCCAGCATTTAAACCTGGGCAATCTGGCTCCATACCTCACGCTGCTAATAGTGAAGTTACGCGGCTCTTTCCTGCAGAATGAAAGATTCTAGTGCAAGATTCTGCACAATACAGGTACTCATAACCATGGCTTAACGTGGTGAATGAGGTGCAAAATACGATCTTGAAAACTGTACGTTCATAATAAATGTGGGGTTGTGTCATTGTGAGGTAGATGGGAAAAAACATACATCTGTCATTACACACAGTCACCAAAATGAAAGCACATTACAGAGATAGTGAAAATTATATCAACTGATCATCCACTAAATTGAAAAAGTCCCCCAAAATCATAAGGTATAGGATAGAGGAGGGAACGTTTTCTAATTCCATCTCACCCCACCCCATCACTCACTCCTCCTGTAAAAGATAAGCACGTTAGTCTTATATGAGCATTGGATTGAAGACTTGAGACTAGGCACAGGATTGGCGCCCATTTCCATTTCATGCATTTTATCCAAATTCTGGCCAGCCCTGTGCCATGGAAACCGAGAAAAGAGAATTTTCTAAGAAGGCAATGACTACCAGATGTCAAGTACGTAGAGGCCTGATAGAACTTATCCGCTGTATTCAGAAGCAAGGAAATCATTAGTGGCCTTCTCCCAAGAATTAACGGGCAACTCCTTGTTCATATATTTAAGATTGCTCTTTGAAAATTAACATAGTTTTCTTTTGCTGACTAAAGTTATGCATAATTGGTATTTCCAGCTAATAAGAGCTTCCATTTTTGAGAACCTCTCATATGCCAAATTCTATAATCGGCACTTTATGTTGTCAGACAATTGCTTATAAGGCAGCAAATGTTCTTTCCATTTGACAAGTGCAGGTACCCAGGTTTAGAGTCATGAGCTGACATCACAAGTCTGGTCATTGGCAAAGCCGACACGAAGAGTCAGAACTCACCAAGTTCATAGACCTCACTGTTTTGCTTTGGTTTTTTACACTATACTGTACAGTCCTTGTTGCATTCCTATGACAAAAGGAAGTAGGTATGCCATGAATCACATCTGCTGAATAAAGGATTCTTTTAATCAGTTGTGCCAACTTTCTCTGCCTTAACAATTTTGACTGGCATTTTTAAGCCATAGCAATTCAAGCGTCCCTTCGCTTTGCTTGTGGAGATGTTTTGATAAGTAACAAAAGGGTCAGAAGCTGAAGATTGGAGGAGGAGAAAGAAAGGATACTGATATCTTATTGTTTCTTTCGTTCTGGAAAAGGGAGGGCTGGATGCAGGGTGGGTAGTACCTTTTGCCTGCAAGTTCCAAGCCAGGAAAGTTATGAAAACCAGCATTTGATGATGGGGTCAGTTCAACAATCCTAATCCAGTTTCCATTTAAAACTACTCAGATGGGGAAAGTTCATTTATATAACTAAATCAGGGACTGAGAAAATCATCCAAAGAGAAGTTTTGATGTGAGCTCTGACAACTGAAGTCTAGAACTTTCTCAGACCTCATGATCCCATGACCCAACTCCTTTTATTCATTTCTTGTGCCTGTAGACTTTGGTATTTTGATGGCATTTATAGGATGAGGGGCCTGTTGTACATGAAGGAATATTCAAGAAGGAATATTCTTGAAAAGCAGAGTTTTTTTATATACTATTTAGACATTGCAAACCCATATTCGATAAGAAAAAAAAAGTTTCTAATATTGAGAGAGAAAGATTCAAAACTAGCCTTTGCTAAATACTTATGTGGCAGGCATTTTAAAAAACATCTTCTATTTATTATAGGTATTATGAAATATTTATAATGAGAAGATGCTATCCAGTGCTCATTTTACAGAAGACAAGACTGAAGTAAAGAAAGATGAAATAGCTTACCAACATAACTAGCTCCTCTGGGCAGATGATAATCAGGAACTACCAGCTAAGAGGATAAATAGAAATGAGTCCAATAAGAAATGTCTAAAACTTGTTAATAAAAATATATTAAGGGAAGAATAACCATAGTGTAGAAGTCTACTGGGCTTGAAAACACACCTGCACAGGTAGCAGAAAAATCAAGGCGAACAAGGAAGCCCGCACTGACTCTGGAGTTACAGGAGATGGGTTTTTAAATTGTCTAAGAATACTTGTACCACTTTCAGTTGATGCTGAACTTTTTTTACCATTCGTTTTCTCATCTGTAAGATAGGAGTAGCAAGGGTTCTCTGTGGTAAAATGAGGTGACAACGTGTGAAAAAGACCTTAGTAATTTGCATGTTTTTGTATGTTAGATCTTAAGATAATTTACAGTGATCCATCTGTCCACTGAATTAAAGTCCCAGGAAGCTGTACAGTAAGTATCATCGAAAGAATAATGTTAAAGAAATGATTTGTGATGCTAGGTGAACATGAACATTTTGTTTTAATTAATAGAAATTTAGCTAATGGCACATTATCATGGATCAAAACTAAGCAGATGGTAAAAGTAAAACATAATCGTTGTTTTTGGTAACCAACCCAAATGCAGTGGTTTTAGAAATTAGTGCAAACCACGTTTGAGATTAAAGGTCATTTTCTGATAATGAACAGCAGTGCACAAAATCATCACGGGGCCAAAAAGCATGATGCGAGCATTCTAACCGGAAAAGGTGCTTTATGGGTGCAAAGTTCCCGATAGCCCAGTGTGAAGTTAGACAGCTACACCCTTCCCGTGGCACTATTTCATTTTCTCTCTCAAAAGCATTTTGTTCCTTTCTTACCCAGGATTTATTATAAATTATAAATAAATATTTTTATGCATTTAATTGTTCAGTGACCGTTTCCCGACACATGTACACACAAGTGTAGTCTCTGAGAAGACTGGAATCACATTTAGTTTTTGGACAAATGGGGGAAAAAAAAAATGGGCACTCAAAAAAAATCTGCTAAATGAAAGGACCAGTTATTCTGTGTTGTTTCTGGGTTATCCTTTCTGCTACACCTCAATGCACAATGTACTGACAAGAACACCTCATTATTTTCACAGGGGGGCTGTGGCGTGCTGACCTCCTGCAGGTATTCAGAGAAGAGAAAGAAGCATTGAGATGTATCTAAATCCCAGTGCCCCCATTGAAGTATGCTCGGTTCAACCTCTAAGTGCAGGTAACTGACCCCAACACCCTGCTAAGCTCCAGAGTTCTCTTTGGTCTTACTTTTGTCTTGCAGACATCACAGATGGTCCTCTCTGAGCAGCCATTGATGGCCCCTCTCCCCTTAGGTGGCCACCCAGTTGTTTTAGATGCACAGAGTAAAAGTTCTCGTTCACAAGCCCAGATGGATGAAGGGCAGGGATCCTGAGTGAAGTTCAGAAGTTGAATCTGGCCTTGAATTCATGAGCGATGTTCCCAACACATGTCTTCTTAGTTTACCTGGTACATGCTAGTATGCAGTGCTACCTTCAGATTGCTTTTCAGGACCCTGATCATTCAAATGCTCCCTCCACAATCCCTTCCTCCAGGTTTTGACCCAGGTCATAACTTATATCCCTGCCCTTATTATCTTATATCTAACACTGAAACTCAATGGTTAATCAAAAAGATTCTAATCACTCCTGGACCAAATTATCAACAGCAGGAAAATCAGATCCCTGTTCCTCAAGAAAAGATTTTGTCTTCTGAAACAACTATATTTACAGCATTCTCTGAAATTGGATAATAATGAAAATATTTGCATGACCTACTGGGGAAGGTCAGCAACCCATTCTCAGCCCAACAAGCCAATGACTCTTTACAATGCACCAAAGAATAAGCTAGCTGCAAATCTAGCATGCCTCCCATATTTCCACCTACCTCTCAGACCAGATAATAATCACTAGAACTATCGCCAGAAGGTATAAAAAGATCAGATTATCCTCAGAGCCAAAGGCAACTCTGTTGTATTTCTTCCAGGTCGGGCTTGTCTTAGGAATACTTGGAAAAACAGAAAAGGTGAACAACTAATACCTAGACTATGATTTACCAAATCTTACTATTTGCCAGGCATTGTGTATCAATTCACGCTGCTCTTACTGGCATGCCAAGCACAAATTCCACGCCCAGCTCTCCATATCCCGTAAAAAAGATCATGTAGATTTTCTAACGTGTTTCCTGGGGACCAAAGCTGAAACTGTTTTCTGAGGTGCAAACTTGCCACATCCTAGCTTTTCTTCATTTTTCACCAGTTCTGCACTTGTTCTGGATAAGTTCAAATAAGTTGTGACAACTAGTTTTAAAGCCTAAGAAAATATCATCGAAAAACAAATAAGATTAGCAGAGTTATCGGTCTGGGTGAGAACATTTTGCGAGGTCAAAATCTAGTGGGAATTTCAAAATAGCATTGTGAAACCTTTGTCGTTTTTAGTCCTCGCTCTTATTAAAAACAAATCAATCTCATTGTTTTATGTACATATAAAGACTATATGTATATATAAAATACATAATATATATTATCAAAAAGTATATGTCAACATTCATTGATATATATATATATAATATATTTACTTTTAATTTCACTCACAATATTGCTTTCTTCCCTGGAAGCATTTGTAATTAAGAAATTATAATAAGAAGAAATTTTACAGTGCACTACATAAAATCATAAAGACAAAAGCAAATAGGAACTGAGAGTTTAAACATTAGCCCTGGAGGGCTGTGTCTCTGCCTTGTGTCACCTCATACCTGTTTAATAAGAGCTTTTATTGGCTTGGTGATAAGAACACAAGTGAGGACTGCTACAGAAATGATTTTCTTAATTTCCTGATAGGTGGCAATCATTGAACAGTGAATAGTATGAATAGAGGTCCCATTTAAATGGTTGCTTCAAACAAAAGTTAGCTAACAGAGGCAGACAAAAATGTTCTCTCCTGCCACAGAATGACTGGGTTGAAAATAGCACAACACAAATTGGAATGTCAAAGATTAACTTTAAATCCTGACATTCGTATCTGAATAACGTTAGCTCAGTGCCCCCTCTTCACGTCAAGGAACACACTCTCTAGGCATTTCGGTTAGCAGTCTCTCCACCCACCATCCAGATTCTCTTTTTCTGATACATGTTTAGGTGTTGGAGAGGACCACATGGTTTTCTCCAGAAATCATCCGCAGCCAAATCTAGTTATTTTAAATCATTTGCCAACAGCTGACACTGCAGAAAACATTCAGAGCGTGTTAAGTCTGCATTGACCGGTTCTTCCCACTCTTCACCTTGCTCGCTCTAAAGATATGTTTGGGAAGGGAAGCCGAGCACCAGAGTGGCCACAGATGTGCAGAAATACCATCCCCACGCTCCCCCAAGCGTAACACAATCAAGCTCACGATTATCTAGCCTGTAAGTAGGAAGGTTAAGAAGTCAGAAGTAGCATCTTGAGGTCTCAAGACAGTCAGAAGCTGCACAGAGCTTCTCAGCGATCCTTTAAAAGTTGCCCGTGGGTGGTGGTATTTGGGGATCCCTCCTACCGACCAGCCTACAGAGGCTTGAGAGGCAGAACAGAAGCAACAGCCTCGCCCAGAGAGCAGATGCCGACGCATTTCGCTCCTCCTGCTCCCCCTGGCACTCGGCATAAATTAAGTCCTCGATAAATATTTGCTAAAAAACCAAGGCTTTGTTAATAACCTAAATAGTTTTTTCCTTCATCACTTTACTCTTTATGTGACAGGGGAATTGATGTTTATTCTTTTGCACAGTATTAGAAACCATCAAGTTTAATAGATTCCTTTTACAAAGTCCCAAAAGTCCAGAAACTGTGAGCAACTTGACCACAATTGTCCAGTTAGTTCCGATTGCAGCCAAGACTGTTGGGGCCTGTGGGAACTTGACCTTCCTTGCCCCCTTAAGGACTGCGCCCCTAGCCCCTGATATATTACAGCTCACTGGCCTTCTTTCCAACCTCAGGACCTTCCACACAATATTCCCTCTGCCAGGAATATTCTGCTCCCTACTTTTAAGCCTTTCCTTCTTATTCTTCAGGGTTCACTGCAAATATCACGTCCTCAGAAAGTTTCCAACTACCCATGGTTGCCCTTTCTCTGTCTCTCAAAGTGCCTTATTCTTTTTTTCCCCAGGACTGATTGCGAATTGTAAATATATGTCTGTGTGTGTGTGTATGTGTGTGTGTGTGTTTAAACAAGTAATGCATATATGTATTATGTTTAAACAAGTAATGCATATATGTATATTGTATGTGTTATTTGTTTAATATCCATCTCTCAACACATATACACACACACACATGCACACACACACACCCCTATAGTCTTCCTAGAAGACTAGAATCACATCTGGTTTTTCTTTTTCCACCATTAGATATTCAGTGCCAGATTCGGTACCTGGCATAAAATAGATACTCAATAAAAATTCGTTGAATAAAAAGATGAGTGATTCTTTGGTTTCAGGGGTCATCCTTTCTTCTATTCTACAATTCACAGTTGTTTTCCTTCAATAAAAAGATAATGGAGCCCATTAGCTGATTTTTCTGGATTAATTTGACTTTATGCAGTGGGTAGATTAGCCTGAAAATTCCATTTCTAAGTACAACAACTGATCATCTAAGGATGGAATTAGAGAGAGAATCCAGATGCCACTGCATTGCACCTGTCACCTTAGGAAGACACTTTCTC
>NW_011888786.1:5909842-5911706 GCF_000151845.1 Pteropus vampyrus
ATAACTTAATTGAAAGCATTACATGTCATTAGGTAAAAATACATAGGGAGGACTTCACTGTGACGAGTAAAATTCTTACAGTTGGTCATGAGACCGTATCCAGGTTATTCTAAGGCATGCCTTTTTATTAATGGGATGCTTCATTAAACCCCAACACCTTTTTTTTTTTAATAACAATAACAGAGTAAAGCAAATAAATCAATGTTTCTTTGATTACAATGTGCAAGACAGGGCCTGAAAAACAAATCTATTTACCAACACAGAGGCTGACCCACATGTCTCCTCAGCTAAAAAAAATCTATGAAGTCTATTATATTTTAAGTGCACTGAGAAGTAGAAACTTCTCTTTTTTTCTGGTTATTTAGAGTGCCATCTGAGACCTACAACAGACAATTTGTAACAAGCATTTATGATACACAGCACACTCAAATAGAAACTGCTCCTATGCAGGCACTAACTCAAAGAAGCATTGTTTACCTTCCTTGTGTGCTGTGGATCCAGGAAACCATATGCTTCTGCAACCACAGAGGTGGAGAAAAGCAGGCGTGGGGAAGCATGCACTGCCATTAACACTTCTTTCCAGAATTTACATGTATCCCTTCTGCTCGAATCTCATTGGCCATAGCAAGTCATGTGGCAACAAAGGTAGAAGAGACGCAAGCAAAGGAAAGGACTCTAAGCAGAAAGAAAAGCACCTACATAGTCTCAGTAAAATGATTTGTTCATGTTTGCAGAACTGGTTGGGTAAGAGTTTGAACAATGAGTAGTAAGGATGCAAATGATAATGACAAGAGATGACACTAAAGGCAGTAACCTGAGGACACATAGTACTTCTGTAACCTCTATCAAGGAGTTTGAACTTTATCTTGAAGAGAATGAAGAATCAGTTAAAAGCGTAAATAGAAAGGGCATGATCCAGTTTGCACTATAGGGTGATCATTCCAGCTATAGCACAGAGACTTTATTTTGTGCATCTTGAGTTACCAGGAGAATATGCAAGAAACAGTTGTATACATAGGACTGGAAGGAATCATTAGCATATAGATTTTAGAAATTTCAGATGTGTAACCTTAAATCAGATGTGGCCCTCAGTTCTGATTTATTTGCCTGCAAGCTTGTGAAAGAAATCAAATTTGAAGGTTTTCTGACAATGCATGTACTCTTCAGTTGGTCCTAATCCTCATCATTACTTCTCTTATATCTTTCTGATTTGTACATGGTTATCTAACTGGCCCCTGAAGGCACTTGAGTCTGTGACTTCTAATGTAGTTATGGTTGCCAAATAAAATATATGATGACCAGTCAAATTTGGATTTCAAATAAGCAATGAAATTTTTTTTTGTATGTCTTATATTTGTATTTGCTAAATCTTCCAACACTAGATATAGTTGATAATTTAAGACATGGAAATGGATGACATAAACAAGGATAGTGTACAGAATAAGCAGGTTCTAGACAGTGTCTGGCACACAGAAGAGAGTCAATATCACCAGTAACGAAGAAGGTCCAAGTGCAAAAGCAAAATATCATCAGCATTTAAGGAGCATTTAAGAAAAAGTAGAAAGAGAACAGAAGAGAGATAGAAGAAAATTCAAGAGTACAAAGTAAGGGAAACCAAGGCCAACAGTGCCTCGGGAAAGGTCAGCGACATCACATGTTATGAGGATAACAAGCAAGGTAAGAACTGAAATTTTTCCACTGGATTCGTGACAAGAATATCATTGGTGTCCTTGGAAGAACATTTTAATACAGCAGCCAAAGCAAAATCAGTTGCATTCAACTGAGAAGGTAAAGAGAATGCACGGAAAGAATATACAACTATTCAAAAAATCTTGGTCATGTTGGCAACGAATGAAGAAGTTGT
>NW_011888786.1:5912458-5927710 GCF_000151845.1 Pteropus vampyrus
AGGCACTTGAGTCTGTGACTTCTAATGTAGTTATGGTTGCCAAATAAAATATATGATGACCAGTCAAATTTGGATTTCTAATAAGCAATGAATATTTTTTTGTATGTCTTATATTTGTATTTGCTAAATCTTCCAACACTAGATATAGTTGATAATTTAAGACATGGAAATGGATGACATAAACAAAGATAGTGTACAGAATAAGCAGGTTCTAGACAGAAGAGAGTCAATATCACCAGTAACGAAGAAGGTCCAAGAGCAAAAGCAAAATATCATCAGCATTTAAGGAGCATTTAAGAAAAAGTAGAAAGAGAACAGAAGAGAGATAGAAGAAAATTCAAGAGTGCAAAGTAAGGGAAACCAAGGCCAACAGTGCCTTGGGAAAGGTCAGCGACATCACATGTTATGAGGATATCAAGCAAGGTAAGAACTGAAATTTTTCCACTGGATTCGTGACAAGAATATCATTGGTGTCCTTGGAAGAACATTTTAATACAGCAGCCAAAGCAAAATTAGTTGCATTCAACTGAGAAGGTAAAGAGAATGCACGGAAAGAATATACAACTATTCAAAAAATCTTGGTCATGTTGGCAACGAATGAAGAAGTTGTAACGAAAACAGAGATGGAGTCCAGAAGACAGCCCTTCCCTTGACCCCCACCATGGGCATCACTTTAACAGCTGATGAGAAGAAACCAGTAGAGAAAAATAAGTTAAAGATATGGAAGAGAAAAGAAATAATCAGTGTAGTGATTTTCTTAAGGAGACAGACCAAGATATGATCCATAGCCCAGTAACAGGCCGCCATTGTAACAGGAAGAAAGAGAAGCTGATGGATGTCCACGCGATGAGTTTTGATAGCAAGAGTTTGAGGGAATGTCTGTATGAGGTCTTCTACTCTCCCTCCCCCACCTCCCTGAAAAGTAGGAGTGAGCTCCTCTATTGACTTTGAGTATGGCAGGAGCTGGGGAATGCATAGTGGTAAGGAAGAAGGTGCAATAGTATGGAGGAGATTTAAAATGCCATGTGAATCTTGAGAAAGAAGGCTGGATTAGGAAATACATGAGGAATACTCAGTAGAGCTGAATACTTTGTTAGACTGAAAAAAACTACATTCAATGTCAGAGTCTCTATCAGGGTCTTGACAAACTACAGAGCTCTTGGTCTCCCTCTCCCTGAGGCTTAAGCTTTTTCCTGGCATCTTGATTCAGCATGAAGGGAATCTGGATCCACATGCTATGCCCTGGCATCAATTCTAAAATATTAAATAACCAAGTGGTGCTATGGAATGATAGAAATTAAAAGCCCAAGAAGGGAAGATGGGAATAAAATCAATGAATCTTGAGATTTTCCTGCCGAGACACATCTCCTTACATCATTTAGAGATAATGCATTTGTGTCCAATCCGTTTTAAAATATTTTTCCTCTGATTCTTTTTCTAGAACGTTTAATACAATATTTAGTCATTGTTATTTGAAGAGAAATGTGCTGCTTGATAACTGTTGCAAGCGAGGAAATCTCCCAAAGTAACACCCTTGAACGTGTTTCTGTCCTTCCACAACGCCAAGTTGATTGAGAGGAACCTTCTCATATAAACCAATTAGATGTCCACGCAGGTTAATACACAACACACAGAGAGGGGAAGTACAGAGTCTTACGACACAGAGGAGAAGTACAGAGTCTTACATGAAAGAGAGCTCTGTTGCCTAGCTGCCGAGATAGCTGTGTATCTGTCCCAAGTCAGCAGCTGCAATGACAGGCAGAAGGTCAGAGTCTGGCTCTCTGCACACCCATCCGTGATGCTGTCGGGTCAGGCTTGAGCACCATTTGTCTGAGGTGTTCAGCTTATATGAACCTTACAAGGTAAGACCCTTATGCTTGTCGGCCCCTGCACTTGGGGGCTCTTCCAGGACAGTCGTGGCTGACATCTGTGGTTTTGGGCATTCCCGTCGCACCCTAAGAGTGTTCCCTTAATGCCAGTTGACATTACTGTCATAGCTCTCATGGGATCCATTTTCTCAAGTCCCAAAAATCCTCGATTCTTTATGCTCTACATAATAACCTACCTAAATTTCACATATTTCATTTTTAGATGATACTGGATTCATTTATTCATTTTAACAAATAGTTTTTGAATGCCTTCATGTGCCAAGTGCTCATATTGGTAAGATAAACAGAGTACCTACTCTCAGAAAATTTTAAGAATCCAATTATTTTAAATAATCTACACATCAGGAAAAACTAGTACATAAAATGTGACCAAAAAAAAAAAAAATCCAGTGCAAAATAAACATTAAAACTAAATAAACTAAGTAATGGCTAATTCCCTTAAAAAGGATTCAGCCTAGGCACGTTTAAACAAAAAGCTCTCCTGGAGCATTTGAAAAATAATTTGACTTAAAGACCCTCAGTGTATTTACAGCTGTTTGGTTACATTGAGTGAGATGTATCTGAACCTGCCAAGTATGCTCTGTGACTCATACAAATATTTTTGTGCAGTCGTTATAATCCACTTCTATCTCCCTCCCTTCATGGGTAGGGGTAAATACTCGGGGGAAATCGTGTAGGTACTTAACTGGAGAGCAGCATCTCAATCTTGGTGAACTCTCTCTCCTGTTCAGTATTTCCCTTGTTCCTCTCTTACTTATCCTATCAAAAGGTGCCTTGGGGACATATTTTATTTGTTGCTTATATTGCACCTGGGAAGCAGTATTAACTAATGAAGAATTGTTGTCAAGATTGTGAACTCTCTGAGTGTAGAAACTTGGTCTCTGTGGCTCAACATTTTCTCTATTTTCTTTATATTTTACAAACACAGAGTGCTTATTATATCCCAGGTACTGTTCTAAAATATTTACAGATGTAAATGCATCCAACCCCCATAGCAACCCTATAAAGTAGATGCAACCACAATTTTACAAGTGACGAATATGAAGACAGAGGCCACAGACCTAATGAACAAAAACATTTAGATTTGAACCAAGGCCGTCTGGATCCAAACCTTGTGCCTGTAACCACTATTCTATACTGTTAGGCAGTACAATGTAACCATTATACTGCCTGACAGTATAATGTCGCCATTGAATTTTCAGCACCAAACATGGTGCCTGCATATTGTAGTTGCTCAATAAATATACATAACTAAATGGCATAGAAAAGATAATGGGTTACATTTCTATGCTCTCATCACTAAACCACCAGTCTTCTAAGAATGACATCTCACCTACCTCACCAGAATAAAGAATCTAATTTCAGAAGCTACTCGTTGTTTCCTTTCATGGAACAAATAAATATTAAGTGTGTGCCCTGGTAAATGTGCTAGTGATACATTAATTGACCTACCAAATAGTGTAAGGTGAAATCCCCTCATTTAGATGAGCGGGATGTGATTCCGGCCTAGGTGTGTCAGCTGCGGAGGCAGATGTGTACTTCCCAGAGGATCACAGTCTACTTCCAAGGAACTACTTAAACATTCTGAGTTGGGATTACACTAAAAG
Organism: Pteropus vampyrus; assembly: GCF_000151845.1. Classification (NCBI taxonomy): domain Eukaryota; kingdom Metazoa; phylum Chordata; class Mammalia; order Chiroptera; family Pteropodidae; genus Pteropus; species Pteropus vampyrus. Next base: position 5,915,955 of record NW_011888786.1, read on the forward strand.
CAGCCAGTTTAACAATGCCTCAGCTACCTATCCACACCATTTCGATCGTTATTGTCAACTCCTAAAAGGGTGGGACACCATAGGAATACGATTTCTGCTTCTCGTGAATGAAGAGGCATTTTCTTCTGGAGATCAAGTACCATGAAAATGCTACGCAATCATGTGGATTGGAAGGAAACTTGAGTTAGAAAGAGAAGCACAAAGAAAGGAGGATAAAGGTAGCACAGCGATTGCCTTCTCTGCAAAGAGAGACAAAGCTAAATAGCTTCTGTTTTAAGAATTTTATAGAGAGGAGTATTTCCATGACAACTGAGTACTTAGTTATTCTAATTGCGGGAGAAACAAAGCATCTAAAAAGTCAGGAAATATGTTCCAGGCACACAGAATAAATCTCAGCTAAACTGGAAACATCGCTGTTTCGTTAAAGGCAGTGATAATTCACCACTAGAGTTTTAATTTTAACTCAGTATAAAAAAAAAAAAGTGACAATATTTCCTGAGATCTGAGGTTCATGGAACTCTGCATATCCATAACCTTTGAGTCTTCATTTTAATTATAGAAGATTAAATTAATTAGGGATAATAGGGAACCTTCCCTAACTGAACCTGATTGGAATGTGAGAAAAATCATGAAGGTTAATATAAATTAATGTTAATTGAATAGTTCGATTTATCAGAATTATAACTTCTCTCTTATATGCATGAAAAGTATTATAAACAAAATAAATCCTATTTCTTTTCTTTTCTTTTTTTTTTAGATTTATATAAGAAATATCATATACTCACTAGTTAACGTGATCTAAGGTGCAGCAAGCTGACCTAAATCAACAAGTCTGGTCTAAGATTAACTGAAATATGCAAGCCAGAGAAAAATGCCTCTTTTTAATGCAAGGCCATTCTAATTCAAATGGCCCATTTTCCCTTTGAGGAACCTTATTGTGATGCAGATCATTACCTCAAAACAGGGATGTTCTTTCTCATTCTCATGAAACATATTTCTCTCCTGACTCTTTCCGGAGTTCTCCATTGAAAGCTGACAGTGTATGTTATTGGCAATCCATATACACCACTGAAGTGGACTGGTTCAAGCCCTGCTCCAATCACTTCCTAGGTATTGATATAATGGAAATCATTTGACCTCTCTGGGCTTTGGTTCCTTCATCTGCTTAAAAGAAATAAAAATAACAATCTAAGCTGTTCACTCAACAAATCTTATTGTGCACCAGGCAAGAGATTAAGCCTTGGAGATAATCAGAGGCAATAATGCTTGAGTTGTCAGGGGCATGGTAGGGAGTGTGGGGAGACAAGGGCAGAGAAGAAAGGATAATCGGAGTGTGAGATGTTTGATATGCCAATTTGAGAAACAGAATTTTTTCACAGTTGTGGCAACCAGAAGTGACAAAATCGGACATTTTCTCCTGAAAGATAACAAAAGTATTTACCACCCAACTTAATCTGAAGCAAGGACTGATTCAACTAGTCTTCGAGCATGAGTTTACTCAAATCTCCCATGATGAATTCAGAAGTTGTTTGCCAGTCGGCTGTTTGCTGAATGTCCCACTTCCTGGGAACCATCTTGGTTTTATTCAGACTGGGATTTCCCAGGACTCTCCGAGTTTAAGCACTAAATGTTCTGTGCCCCTCATCCTCTCTTCCCAGGGCCTCGGCAAACTGAGACAGTTAATCGATTTAGTTGTAGTCACAAGACTGATGGTAAGTGAGGGGAGCAGATGGGTCCTGACAGCAGTTATATGTACGAGTAAAGACACTCTTAATTATGTGCACAAATAGTTCCTTCCATGGTCCTGGAAAACTGAAAGTGAATTATACATCCAACAAAATTGAATAGACACTTAATGTAACAATATTTAGAAATTAACCCTACTGTATACTTTAGAACAAGTCCTCTGATTTATTCATCCCCTTATACTATATAAGTTCATCAGAGATAAAAGGTAATCTTTTAGCCTGATAATGCTTTAGCAAGATAGAATGTCCTCTCTTGAACTCTGTTGCAAAGGCAGCAGCTGAGCAGTTGAGGACCTAGTGGTTGAGTGTGTCTTGAACATATGGGGACAAGGGTAGTATTTAAAAGTTTCAGCACTAATGACTGCTGGCTTTGAACATGAGGGTAAATGAGTCCTCCTGACCTGAGCAGACACAGTAGAATAGCAGATGCCAGAAAATGGGAAGAAAAAGGAGAAAAGCTAAAAGGAAGAAAGGAGGAGAACAATTGGCAATGGCCTTCAAGTGTCCATTCCTGATGGATTCAGAAAGAGACAAACGCGTGGGGACAGTTAAGATATGTTTCATACCATCCTCTGGATTCCAAATATATTGACTACTTTCTCACAACGGACTACGTCCATGTGCTTTTCTGCAGAGCATAGATAGGACAGAGTTAAAAATAGCAATGAAAATCATCATCAGAATGTGCGCCACACAGAATGTGGAAAAAAGATATATCTATCTTAAGACCATTCAAAACTAATTTTATACCAAAACACCAGAACTTTGATTCAAGATGGTTTCCCCACAAAGAGGGCCCAACTGCATAAACCACCAAAACAGCCTTATAAATAGACTCCAATGTGTTTTCAATGTTTAAGAAAAATGAAAAGTAAAAAAATAGGTAATCCATTCGTTTAGGGGAGATTATGTAACACCTCTCCTCTCAAGAAAGAATAAGAATACTTTTATGCCATTAGCCAAGTTTCCTTGCTAAGTTGGGTTTTTAATTTACTGTCTTGATTAAGTAAATAAATTAAAATGATAATAATCCAAAAGTTAATAATATTTAAATTTCTAAAACACTTATTTTTTTCATTGTTTCCTGGGGAATTTGCTGTACTTTAGAATCACTCAGCTGTTCTATAGGCTAAACTGAGAGGCAGAATGTGCCAGAAGACTTTTTTCCTAAAACTGTGTTGGTCTATTTTGTTTTATTTGAGAATAGTACTTCTCCTTAACATCTCAGTGTCTTAAGTGTTCCGCTAATTCATAATAAATGAGCACGTGTGTCAGTGTGTAAAGCTTTTAATTATTCACATAAAATATAGTTTATATAAGGAATTAGGTAATTATATTTTAAAAGCACAAAACAGAAAGAACTATTAAATATTTTATACCTCAAATGTAATAAGTGGTAAATGTAAGTATAATATGTTATCGATAATATTAAAGTTGGTGTTAAAATTATGCCAAGAATTATTAGAACTAAGCAAATTCAAAAAGAAAAAGAAAAACTTTATAATATGTAGTAAAATATTATGTCTAGAAAATATTAAATATATGTTTTTAGTATTTATAAAATACATCCTAAATGGTCAGTAAAAATAATTCTAACACCTGGTCATACATCCAGAGAATTTGTGTAAAATGCATTTTTCTGGGGAATGAACAAATCAGTCACATGGTATGATAGTAAAAGGTAAGATCAGAAACTCTGTGGATTCCGGGGTATCAAAATATCATTTTTTTTTTGAGGAATATCTATTAATATTTTGAAAGTCACTTGTGTAGCATTCTTGGAGAGGGTCATGGAGAGGACATGACCACCACTGGCCCCTGGAGCTTATGCCCAGCCTCTGGAGGTGCCTCACCCCTCCCCTTGTCCTTGGACTGTACCTACCACCCATCATTCCCACTCTAGGAGCTGTTTCAAGGACACATCTTTGAAAGAGCAACATGTCGTCGAGATGATCTGGATGGTATATGTGACTGAACCCAGTAAAGCCTTTGTAAAAACTTTAAAGATTCTTGCAAGCATGTGTGGAAATCTTCTCATCTTGCAGCTGCCCAAGCCAAGCCTCATATGTAAGCTTCCTTTCTTATGAAACCTGCCACCCACCCATCCAAAACGGACTGGATCTTTCCTTGGTCTCTCATTGCCTACCATGTACAGGGGCCAATTTTCAAACTGACAAGCATGGAATGCAGTTTGTCAATTTCTGGTTAAATTGCAATGAGAATTCTCATAAGGCGTACCCTAAACATGAAATTTAGACTTTTACAGATGTGTTTGACTCACTAAATCAGTAAATCGTCTCATTAATTTTAATCTCTACTTATATTCAAATGATGCATAAATTACTTTTTCATTTATTTGGAAAATGGCATATGTGTAAATATTCACGCAGTGTTTCAATTGGGATTTATCATGAGTCCCTAGCTGCCACAGAGGGTGCTAAAATCCTGGGATGTGGTCAGATAATGGAGATGACTCTTGCCTTGGTAGGGGCCCCTCTATCCAGTTTGGTACCTTCACACACTTCACCCCTTCGTCTTTTAGGGTCTGAGTGAATTTAAATCCTAGATGGGACCCAAGACCATTCCAGGCCCTATTTTCTAGTGAAATAAATGTCTTGAAGTCCCTTGGGATGTGTAGCTTGAAGAAAGACAGAAACATATTACGACCTTCAAGTTGTTACAGCAGTGTCAAATAAAAGAAGAGCTAGACAGATCCTCTGTCTTCAGAATCAGATAAATGAGCAGGAGATCAACTGAGGGGTGACAGTTTTCACTCAGCATAGGTAAGAATCCCGGCAATGTGAAAAATGAAAGGATGTTGCTGGTGCCGTAGCCACCTTCCTAGCTCTGAAAGTTTGCACTAAGAGGATAAATGGCAATGTCTGAAATCTTTGTGGCCCCATCCATCCCCTAAATTTTTCTGGATTATTCAACAACATGGGCTGCCTTGATGTTGTCTTATTCTTCATTTTATTTTTCTTGTATATCCAAATGTAGTGGTCGGAAACAGCATTAGTTCTCAATGAAATCTTGTAGATTTGGGTCTAAGTGGATATAAATTTTCCACCCTTTCCTGACTCCCAGTGGTTGTCAAGCATTTGAATCGACCCTTCCCAATGAGATGATGGAGAGGAAAACACTAAAGAAAAAGTTTTCTCCACTAAAGGGTCATCTATTTCTGCCACAAGCAACTATTGTCTTGAGAAATACTTCCTGATACTCCTGAAATCCCCTCTGTAATAACCACTCTCCCTCCACAGAGGTTCACTCTACTTATCTTGCTCTCTGACTTTCTCCTCCCTTCCCAAACCTCTAGTTCCCCCAAGTTTCAGGCCTCACACTACCTGAAGCTATTCAAATATTTACAGAGCAACTCTTATTGCCTAACGTAGTCATTCAACATATACAGAACAACAGAGAACCTACCTACAGAGCTTTGAGTCTAGTAGAGAAAACAGACAATTATGAAAACAGTGAAAGATAAGGCAATGCTGATTGGCAATGGGTGCCTGGTCCAATTGTGAAGACTTCTTGAAAGAACTGAGATGGAGAACATGTGGGAATTAGTCAGGCGAAGAGGTGCAAGAACATTCCAGAGGCAGAGAAGAAAGGGGTGGCGGGGGGAGGAGAGAGAGAGAGAGAGAGAGAGAGAGAGAGAGAGAGAGAGAGAGAGAGAACTAGACTGATTTGTTCAAGCAAATTACAAAAATTCATTATCCAGTATGGTGAGACAATAGGAGTGGAGATGGAGAAAGACTGACATATTTTGATCCCTTGAAGGATTGTTAAAGCGACACACCACCCAGGCTCATGCGCTTCACTGTCACATGCTCCTGATATGAATTACAGGAAAAACAAGAACCACTGCCTGCAAGCCTGTTCCTGAGTGCGCTGAAGCCACAGGCCCCAGCATCATTTTAGTCAGTAACAGCATTCAGGCCACCTTTCTAACAATTAAATTACAAATCCAAATATCACTATAATTTGCTCGCCTGAATCTATTTATTCTTGTCAGATTTTATGCTAATCCTCTATCCAAAAATTATTATTCCTCTCTGTTGTTTCTCAGCAGCTGCCATATCATTCTCCAGATGGGGTGTTGTTACATTTCTGGATGAAGAGCAGTGGTTCCCTTTTATATTAAAACATAATTATGCCCCCGACAACCACCTGGGCCAAATATGGTTACATGATATCAACAATACCTGTAGGCTATTAGATAGCTATTCACCTGCCTAAAAAGTCCTTAATAGTAATTTTGCATAAATTCTGTGTAATGTGACCCCTGCCGACGTTACATTGTCAAATAAAGCTAAATTAAAATAGGGCTCAGATCAAATTTCTTCTCTGTGCTAGGGAAAGCATATCCCATGTTTGGGGCAAATGTGAGCGGTAAGAACTGAAAAACCTTCCTCTTTTTGCTTCACATGTGGATTATGGTACATGTTACTGAAGGCACCATATAATTATATAATAACAATAAGAACGGGAAAAAATAGTCCGTATTTCCTATGTACTTATTATGTGACAAATACTGTGTAAAGCACTTTTGTCCAGTCAGGCACACTCATTCAACAACTATTTCTTGATCGCCTTCTTCATGTCTGACAGAGAATGCTCTCGGCACTGGAGAGTCGGTGGTGAAAAGGACAAAAATAATTCTTGCCTTCAAGACGCGGGGAAAAAAATAAACTAGAAAGCAAAGACATAAATAATATGGGGCTGGGGCAAGTGCTATGAGTGAGGTAAACTGGATGCTCAGGAGTGGCTATTCAAGCGGTGACATGAAAGATGAAGAGCCGGCTGTGTCAAGACGCAGGAGACAGCCAGTGGGAAGCCTGGAGCACCAAGAAGGCTTCGCGTACGCCATTTTGCCATTTTTCCAGGGCAATCTTAAGATGTGGGCATTAGTCCCACTGAATGGATGGTACAACCGAGGTAGCTTGCCCGAGTTCACACAGGTAAGTGGTAAAGCTGGTATTTCGGCTCCCATGTAATCACACAGATGCCTCTCTTATTCCCTTTTAACTACTGCCCTCATTCTCCTGATACTGTCTTATTTTCCCCACTGAACGAAATATCCTAAGGGTCTCTACAAACAAAAGTAGTTACACTTTACTTTTCTCTCCCTTAATTTTCCTAGGAATGTACAGACACACGCGTAGGTTTCCCAATGCTGCTCTAAAAACATTCCTCACGCAGAGCGGCTTAAATAACAGGATTTTTACTCTCACAGTCTGGAGGCTAGAAGCTGCAACGGTGTTGACAATGCTGATTCCTCCTAAGGGCTCCGGGGGAAGGTCCTGTTCCAGGCCTTGCTCATAGCTTCTGTGAGCCTCAGGCATCCCACAGGTCCTTTCTCCCTGCGTCTCTTCACATCATCTCCTCTATGCCCAAATTCTCCCTTTTGGTAAGAACACCAGTCCTATTGCATTAGAGTCCATCCTAATGACCTCGCAGGAACTTATCTCCAAATAAATTCCCATTCTGAAGTATAGGGGGTTAGGTATCCAGCATACCATCTCTGGAGGACACAATTCAGCCTGTAATAACCCATATATATTATTTTACAGAAATGAAATCATTTCACATGCTGGGGTGCTTTTGTTGTTTCTGGTTTATGTGTACAGTAGCCCCTCCTTATTTGCAATTTTGTGCTCTATGATAGGAGTTACTCGTGGTCAACCGTGGTCCGAAAATATTAAATTGAAAATTATAAAAGTAAACATAAGTTTCGAATTGAGTGCCCTTCTGAGTAGCACGATAAAATCTCACTGCGTCCTCTCCAGGACATGAATCATCCCTTTGAGCAGCATCTCCTCACTATATACGCTCCTGCACATTAGTCACTTAGGAACTGTCTTGGTTATCATATTGATTATCAGAGAAAGAGAATGAAAGAGAGAGAAGAGGCAAGCGTGCCCCTTCATATAACTTCTATTACAGTATATTGTTATAATTGCTCTATTTTATTATTGTTATTGTGACTCTCTTACTGTCCCTAGTTTATAAATTAAACTTTATCATAGGAATGTACATATGTATAGGAAAAAACATAGTATATGTATGTTGGGTACTATCCAGGGTTTTGGGCATCCACTGGGGGTCTTGAAACATAACTCCCGTGGATAAGGGGCCACCACTGCATCTAATGTTTTCTTATTATTTTGTTTTATTCCCCCTTCTAACTGCATTCTCCACCATGACCACCACCAACACTCTAAGGCTGGCACCTGGTTTAAAATGTTCTTATTTCTTTACATATACACATATAAATAGACTGATATGAGAAGATTTTTTTGTGTGCTTTATAAAATATAAATTACATTATAAACACTGTTCTTCATCTTATCTTTCTCATTTCATAATATTAGCATAAAGGCTTATTTAAGTCAACTGGTAACCATTTCATTTAAGAGCACTATAATATTGCATAATGTACATGGACCATAATTTATTCTATCCGTCTCTATATGTTAAGCTTTCTCAAGCCCTCTGCAGTACCCTTCCTCTTACTGGCAGGCTTGTATGGTTTATACTTCCCAAAGAGGAAAACAGTGTGAATGAGGCCCATGTAACCCATGACCAAGAATTAGCCGTCCCTGTCCTCCATCAAGCTCAATGTAACACTATACCTTTAAATGGAGCCATTCAAAGAGTGGCTTTGGGAATGAGGCTTTCTCCAAGTCCAACTGTTTCATAAAATCATTCAGAGCTGGAGATTTAGTCTTTATCTCCACGATCCTCAATGTCCTTATCTTGAATATACAGGTTTCGATTGTAGGTACCTCTTCAGGTTTTGACATTCTTTTTTGTTAGTTTCAGGTATACAATACATTGCTTAATTTTCTTTAATAGTATTAGATTTGTATTCTAATCCTATAATCCATGACCAGTATTAGTAAATGCAATGAAACATATTACTTTCCGTAGTTTTGACACTCTTGAGAAAATATGCCACATAGTAACTCAAAAGAGAGTCAAATTTATAAAGCAACGCAATTCAGTAAACCTGATGGGCAGCAGAGCAGGGCAACTTCCTATGACAGTCTGAGTCAAAAGAAAAAAGGTATAAAATGCGGATGTCCGGAAGTAGAAAAATGAATGCAAGCAAAAAGCTCAAGCTTTACAAGCTTGCAAAAACCCACACAGTAACACACGTATGAGGAATAAACTCTATCAGCTGAAATGGTGATACATTCATAGCAGAAGCAACTTCTGTATTTTTAAAATATCATTGGCAACCACATCACTCCCTTAAACCTTCTTTACTGTGTTTTTCATTCAGTTATGTATCTCACTAGTTTCGGTGTCTCACTAATCAAGTATAGACTCTCATGGAGCGTAATCTCTTTTCCTTAGCTGACTTCGGATGTCCAATGCCAAATGAGAATTTAACTGAAGGAGTCATTTCAGGGAGGCTTTAGGACAGTAATGCTATTTTGATCTCAAAAAAATTCAGCTAAAGAAAGTCTCAGATTTTAGAAACAACATCATGAGCTTATGTTTTCACAGTCTTCATTTAGAAACAGAACATTCTAAAGGTTAATGGAATATGAATGGACATTTATTCTCTTTTGCATTGTGCCAGGATTACACCTATGAATATAAAACGAACAGTACATCCAAAGTAACAATGACCAAATGCAAATACACTCGAATTTGCCTTTCGGTTTTTAATGTTTCCTAGAGGACGCAGTCAGCAGACCAGATGCACCTCCATCCCTTGGCAGGTTCTTCTCAATGAATGAGAGTGGTGGGAGCCGCTACAGCTGGAGTGCTCCTGTGAGAGTGAAAGCCACAACACAAGAGGAATTCGAATAGACAACTCCTTAACACTTCATTCACAAAGAGAAATGACCTTTTGGCTGACATTCCCATATCTGAGCATATTTTACTACTAGGGAGGAGAGCGGTGTGGATTTTTTGTGACGCATCTACATGAACCGAAGAACTGGCTGTGAGTTTGTTACTGTCTGGTTATTTCTGAGACATTTCCTGGTCTCTGCCAAGACATGGATAAAGCCCGCCCCTTCCTCAGCACACACTGCGTTAAAGGAATTCAACGAAACTTCAAAAGCACAGTCTACAAGGCAAAAGAACATTACTCTGACTTCAACAAAGTTAAGGAATTTTGCAAAGGAGTTAATGGGTAATAGAAAGGAAGGTGGTATGCACAAAATCTTAAACTAAGGTGTCAATATGTAAAACTAGCAGGGAACTCCTGTACCAGCTGGAGAAGGATGTAGAAAACCGACAAAAAGTAAACAGACAAGCAGTACACAGGAAAAGAAATTCAAGGTGCTCTTAAGAGTTTTTAAGGACAGCTTCAATCACGGGCAATCAGAAAAAGGAAAACAGAGACAATAGCAAGATATCACATGATACTTTTTAAGTTGGCAACAATTAGATAGTTGGATATTTCCCGGTGCTAATGAGGATGCAGAGACTAGCGTAGGCACCATTCTGGAAAGCAATCCACCACTACATGGAGAGAAAGAGAGAGAGAGACAGAGAGAGAGAGAGAGACAGAGAGACAGACAGAGACAGACAGAGACAGAGACAGAGAAAGAGAGAATGTGTGTGTGTGTGTGTGTCACAGTATAGCAGTGCATGATGTATATCCTAGGGAGGTCCTTACACCCCATAAAGATTGGTTCAACTCGTTGTTTGTGTTGGTAAAGAGAATTGGAGGTAGAAACCAAGTAATAATCAGTGTGTCTGTTGTCTGATGAGTTGGCATGATTTTAAGGGAAGTATTCACTCTCCACTTGAAATAGTCCCTGCCTCTCCTTTTAGTTATATATAAAGTTTCACCCTTCCTATCACCTGTCTGATCCCTTAAGGCATTAGACTTCAAAGCCCTGCTCTATAATCCTGTGCTTCATTGGTCTCCCAGATAACTTGAGCCCATTTAAAAATGTGAGTGAGGTCACTGAGTAGGCCTATGCCCAAATGTAGAGGACCAAATGATAGCTGTCAGTCTATGTTTGATCAACTAAGGAGAAAGACACAATCCCTCCTTGAGCGAGCTCCGATTCTGCACATTACAAGTTGCAGAAACAAGCGTATGTAAAAGTTTTTTTGACGGTAATCTGCTTGCTTGAAGAATGTGTCAAAAGAAACAGAAGAGCAAAAGGACAGAACCTAAGAGTTCTCTTTTTCTGGCTTACTTTGAGCCATTTACAAAATGACACATCACAGGAAAGATGGGAGCCAATTCTCAAATTTGGATCCCTCCATAGCTCTTCACACACAATGCATAGAAAGCCAACAGCCCCTACTTGCCAGCTTTAAGGGATTTAGCTAATGAAAGCTTTCCAATTGGACAGATGTACGAACACTGTTTCATGGGCTGGATACTAAAATCAAAACTCTGCAGATTTGAGAGCAATGAAATTGTGTTGCAAATTCTGACTGGGGTGGGAGGGAGCGCAGGCAGACATGGGGGATTAGTGCCAGCTGGCACCATTCAGGAGGTTTCTCTGCAAATGTAAAACGTGGACTTTATCAGCAGAGACCCTATAGATCTATATAATTTTTATTTTACATCATCTGACTTTTGTTTAGCAATCATTTAACACTTAAGACAATGTACTGTAAAACATTAGGAAAATTTACTAGAGAATAATTAAATCCCGAGTTACCACATTCCTACTAGTGTACAGTTCTCAGATTTGCCATTCAAAGGGATAGGAGGAGTTAGGAAAGGTTTCATGATAAAACAACTAGAGTATCAGAATTACAATTAGAGGAGTGCTTTCAAAGTCATGTATTTAAGTAGATGAATGCTAATCTTTGAACACATTATTGCCTTTTAAACCACATTTTTTTTTTTTGTTAAGCTCTGTATGTCCATTTATTCGATTAACCTTTATTAAGTGTCTACTGGGTGGGAGTCATTGTGTTAAGTGATGTGTGTATATATGATCACATTTAATGTTATAGCAATCCATAAGGGGTTTTTGATACATTCGATGAAAAAACATTTAACTTGGGAATATGTTC
>NW_011888786.1:5928160-5930803 GCF_000151845.1 Pteropus vampyrus
TAATCTGCTTGCTTGAAGAATGTGTCAAAAGAAACAGAAGAGCAAAAGGACAGAACCTAAGAGTTCTCTTTTTCTGGCTTACTTTGAGCCATTTACAAAATGACACATCACAGGAAAGATGGGAGCCAATTCTCAAATTTGGATCCCTCCGTAGCTCTTCACACATAATGCATAGAAAGCCAGCAGCCCCTACTTGCCAGCTTTAGGGGATTTAGCTAATGAAAGCTTTCCAATTGGACAGATGTACGAACACTGTTTCATGGGCTGGATACTAAAATCAAAACTCTGCAGATTTGAGAGCAATGAAATTGTGTTGCAAATTCTGACTGGGGTGGGAGGAGCGCAGGCAGACATGGGGGATTAGTGCCAGCTGGCACCGTTCAGGAGGTTTCTCTGCAAATGTAAAACGTGGACTTCGTCAGCAGAGACCCTATAGATCTATATAATTTTTATTTTACATCATCTGACTTTTGTTTAGCAATCATTTAACACTTAAGACAATGTACTGTAAAACATTAGGAAAATTTACTAGAGAATAATTAAATCCCAAGTTATCACATTCCTACTAGTGTACAGTTCTCAGATTTGCCATTCAAAGGGATAGGAGAAGTTAGGAAAGGTTTCATGATAAAACAACTAAAGTATCAGAATTATAATTAGAGGAGTGCTTTCAAAGTCATATATTTAAGTAGATGAATGCTAATCTTTAAACACATCATTGCCTTTTAAACCACATTTTTTTTTCTTTTTTTGTTAAGCTCTGTATGTCCATTTATTTGATTAACCTTTATTAAGTGTCTACTGGGTGGGAGTCATTGTGTTAAGTGATGTGTGTATATATGATCACATTTAATGTTATAGCAATCCATAAGGGGTTTTTGATACATTCGATGAAAAAACATTTAACTTGGGAATATGTTCCACCCTGTCATTATTTTTTAATCATTCAGTCACAACTTATCTAGAAGTAACCATGCCTAGATATAAACACACAAAAGAGAATCATATGTACTTTTGTACACACAATGTATAAGCCTGTTCATAACAGTGTTGCTCTAATCAGACCAATTAGTAACAATAAAATGGATAAATTATGGTTCATCCAAACAATGAAATCGTACATGGCAATGAAAGTGAACAGACTGTAAGTACAGTCATGTGCCACTTAAGGACATTTCAATCAATGACAAAACACATATATGACAGTGGTCCCATAAAATTATAAAGGAGCTGAAGTATTCTTATTACCTAGTGATGCTGTAGCTCTGGTAACATTACCACGCAGTGAATTACTCACATGTCTGTGAGTGACACCAGTATAAACAAACCTACTGCACTGCCTGTCGTATGAAAGTATAGCACAGACAATTACAGTAGGCCAGAACATATAGGTTTGTGTATGTACACTGTATGATGTTATCACAATGATAAAATCACCTGATGAGGTATATCTCAAAATAAATCCCCATCACCGAGCGGCACATGACTGCACATGCAATACTAGGAATGACCCTCACAGAAATAACACTGAGTGAAAGAAGCCAAACACAAAAGAGTGTATGCCATGCGATTCCATTTATACAGAGTTCACATTAATCAAAGGAGGTAGACGTAAGTGTCATGGTTACCTCTGGTGGCATGCACAGTGCTGGGAGGGGACCCACGGGGGTACTGGTAGTGTTTGAACCTTAATCCAGGTATGGGTTACATGGATCTTTGCTTTGTGAAATATTGAGCTGTACCTTTCTCTATGCATTTGATGCTCTAATAAGAAGTTTGTATACATAAAAAGAAGTAACCACATACATAACATTAATAGGTAGAAATATTTGCTATATTAATAGTCAGCTTGAAAAACTTAAAAATCTTACTGTACAACTCAGTAAAGATATCACTGTGTTTTGGCAGAGAACACAGAAAGTGATAAGAAAATATTAAGGTTTTGGAATTACTAGAAGTAGCGTTTCCTTTTAAACTTTTCTTGATGTTGATATAACATTATGTAATTACTTTTTAAAAGGTAAACACAATACACTATATATAAGATTCCTCCAACCTCCTTGTTCACTACAAAACTCACCCAAATTCAATTTGTTTTATAGCTGGGACAAATGTGCGCTGAACGAACATAATTGCTCCATAAATCAGGTTTTTTTTTAATATCTGTATAATGCACATGTATCATCAATGTTGTTTCCAGATTATATAAAATATCAGTAACGTTCCCTACTCCAGTTATTCACACGACAATGGTGTCTCAAGCCTAAGAGTAGAGGTCATTGACTCCCTTTTTTGCATTAAGTATGAAACAAGAATGAACACATGCATGCACATATGTGCACACAATAGGACCGTTTCCATTACTCGTGGAATAATGTAGAACTTTCACAGGAGAAGCAAAATCTATAATCTATATGAAAGGTTTTGTCCTCTAACTTTCCCAAATAGAGGCGAATTAAAAATCTCAAACTCTAAACTGCAAATGAAAAGCTGTGTCCTTTTGACTTCCAGATAGGAGCACAAAGCAGTCATTTGGACAGCAGGTGGCGATTTGGTACCCTAACAACGTGTGAAGAGTAGGTGAACCAGTTATCATGAAAAGCAAATACTCATGGTCATGAACGAGCACACCAAGGAGATCTT
>NW_011888786.1:5930853-5933548 GCF_000151845.1 Pteropus vampyrus
AGTAACGTTCCCTACTCCAGTTATTCACACGACAATGGTGTCTCAAGCCTAAGAGTAGAGGTCATTGACTCCCTTTTTTGCATTAAGTATGAAACGAGAATGAACACATGCATGCACATATGTGCACACAATAGGACCGTTTCCATTACTCATGGAATAATGTAGAACTTTCACAGGAGAAGCAAAATCTATAATCTATATGAAAGGTTTTGTCCTCCAACTTTCCCAAATAGAGGCGAATTAAAAATCTCAAACTCTAAACTGCAAATGAAAACCTGTGTCCTTTTGACTTCCAGATAGGAGCACAAAGCAGTCATTTGGACACCAGGTGGTGATTTGGTACCCTAACAACGTGTGAAGAGTAGGTGAACCAGTTATCATGAAAAGCAAATACTCATGGTCATGAACGAGCACACCAAGGAGATCTTGTTTTTCATCCCCTTTTGTTTTCTGTCTCTTCTTCTAATGTATATTCAGAGAAAAGAGAGTTCAAGCAGATGGTGAGACTGAGCAGGATGTCATCCAGATACGGGGAACCGAGGATGTTACATGACATTCCTTTATTTTTTCTTCCCCTTATTCCAAGTGTACGAAGTCCTACATTTTCTACCTAAAGATGTCGCCAATAAGTTTACCCCCATCCTATTGGACTCAGATCACGCTTTCCCCTTGGCTATTTTCTCATTCAGGTAGAAAGACAAAGAAACCTATGAAACTGGTTTAAGCAAAATGGCAGGATTTATTGATGAGCTGTAGAGACGTCCCACGGAAAGCAAACCCAGGAAGTCTACCCTGACTTTAAGGAAAAGTAGAGCCAGTTACATGAGTCTCAGCCAAGGGCTCAGTCTCTCCTTCATTATCCTTCATAGCTACTTTGCCCTACTCATTTCATTCTTCCTCTTCCCTTTCCCCTTGTTCTCCTCCTCCCTTTTTTTCTTCTTCCTCTCCCTCTCCCCATCTTTGTCTCCTCCTCCCCCTCTCCTTTCTCTTCCCATTATCCTCTTGCTCCTCTCTCTCTCTCCCTCTCCCTCCCTCCCTCAAATGGTACACATGTTAACCACATAGGGCCATCACTATCTAAGACACAGATTTGCAGCTAGTTGGCTGCAAGCCCTGAATCCTGGTTCTGAGTTAATGTTAAAGATAATCTGATTGGTTCTTCTTGGTTCTAGTGTCTTGGCATTTTGAAAGACACCCTCTTGAGAGAATACAATGAGTTCTAAGACAATGAACTTTTAACGTTTTTAAACATTAGACCAGTAATACCACCCTAAAAACGCCCTTCCAATTCTCAAGGAAAGGGAGAGAGAAAAGCCAGACTAAGCCCTACGAAATTTTTTTTATGACTATCCTGGACGGTGTGACTACGATGAACATGGAGAATATCTTGAATATAATGACAGAAGAGTCAATACTGAGAATGCACATCATATTGGAATTTCATTTGATCGCCATTCCCTCTAACCCTTCTAATTGCCCTGAGAATGAATTCCAAACTGCTGCCAAGTCCTGAAGTCTTGATGCTATATGGAGTCCTGCATGCCTAACTCTCCTTGTGCCTCTCTTTACTTATTCATCGCAATTCTCTCCACCAAGTCACATTCCCGCCATCAGCACAAGGGCTTCCCCTTTTTCCATATCCTCGCCAACACTTGCAATTTCCTGTCTTTTTTCTTTTATATAATAGCCATTCCAAGCGGTGTGAGGTGATATCTCATAGTTGTCTTAACTTGCATTTCCCCGATGATTAGTGGTGTTGAGCATCTTTCCATGTACCTGTTGTCCATCTGCATGTCTTCTTTGGAAAAATGTCAATTCGGATTCTCGACTCAGTTTTTAATCATAACATTTGGGTTTTTTGTTTTTGTTTTTGTTTTTGCTATTGAGTTGTATGAGTTCTTTATATATATCAGATATTAACCCCTATCAAGTATATGATTTGCAAATATTTTCTCCCATTCGGTAAGCTGCCTTTTCACTTTATTGATGGCTCCCTTTGCTGTGCAGTTTTAAAGACGTTCATTTAGGTGTGTAAAATATATGTTTATTTGAAAGATAATTACATTACTTTAGAGCAGTGTTTCTCAAAGCATATTTCCTGGACCAAAAACATCAGAATCATTCGAGAAATTGCTAAAAATGTAAGTTGTCGGGCCTAAGCTTTTATCTATTAACTTAGAAAATGAATAGTTTAGCAAACCTTGTTTGCTAAAGTCAAAAACCACTGCTTAGAGGAATACATTTTTCACAGGATGTTCTGGATTGTATATTTATCTCATCTGTGCCTAATATGTTTTAGTAAAGCTGGTTTAATTAGGAAATAACATGAATCCTTGTACTAATCTTTTTTTTTAGGTACTCAAAGCATTCTTTTTAATGGAATAAAACATTAATTACCCTCCTTTAGAAACAGTTGTCTATTGCCCAGGGAGCCTCTGTTTAGAAAAGTAAAATTGCATAACAGACAAGTGCATTGTTTATGCAGAAATGAGCACAAGAACCATTTACCGCTGTATTTCTAAATAAAATGTGTTTATAATATTAATCAATCAACAGCATTAAATATTTCACTTTCTTGGGAAAACTAGAGAAAACCACTTCATCAAAGAAAAATGTTAAGTAAGGACAAAAAGGTTGGAAAATTACACACAGTATTCAAACTGATGTAATTTCTAAATATTTTAACATGGAAAGA
>NW_011888786.1:5933598-5943598 GCF_000151845.1 Pteropus vampyrus
GAAATTGCTAAAAATGTAAGTTGTCGGGCCTAAGCTTTTATCTATTAACTTAGAAAATGAATAGTTTAGCAAACCTTGTTTGCTAAAGTCAAAAACCACTGCTTAGAGGAATACATTTTTCACAGGATGTTCTGGATTGTATATTTATCTCATCTGTGCCTAATATGTTTTAGTAAAGCTGGTTTAATTAGGAAATAACATGAATCCTTGTACTAATCTTTTTTTTTAGGTACTCAAAGCATTCTTTTTAATGGAATAAAACATTAATTACCCTCCTTTAGAAACAGTTGTCTATTGCCCAGGGAGCCTCTGTTTAGAAAAGTAAAATTGCATAACAGACAAGTGCATTGTTTATGCAGAAATGAGCACAAGAACCATTTACCGCTGTATTTCTAAATAAAATGTGTTTATAATATTAATCAATCAACAGCATTAAATATTTCACTTTCTTGGGAAAACTAGAGAAAACCACTTCATCAAAGAAAAATGTTAAGTAAGGACAAAAAGGTTGGAAAATTACACACAGTATTCAAACTGATGTAATTTCTAAATATTTTAACATGGAAAGAAGTATGAGTCAATATGATCCTAGACACTCACAGGCCATATTTTATTGAGCTTCTTAATAGGCAGAGCTTCCACCTAAGCCTGGAATATTATTAGGTTTTATAAATTAAGTGGGTTAGAACTGGCAAAATACATCTCCCTTTATATTGTGACCTAGTTCATCTTTATTTTTTTCCCCTTTCATTTTTAAGACATAACCTATCACAGCTGCTCTGTAGGTCTAGGGAGCTACGTATAATAGTTAAAAATGATGCCTTTTAGTTTCTATTAAAGTTCGGAGTCTGTTTCAGTGTTGTTTGCAGAAACAAACCGTATTTATACTGTATGCGTATATTTATGCACTTTTCATTAAAAACAAATTTTATAAACTGATATATGTACATCAACGCAATCCCATTACAGTGAAACATGATAAATGGAAAGAGACATATATTGGTAATAGACAGTGTAAGGTATTTAGATGGATCTGGATTTAACACTGACTCTGATACTTTATAGTCTTATGACCTTAATCAGTTTGCTTAATCTTTCTGGGTCCAAGGTTATCATTGCTAAAATGAAAAATTTAAATGTATAAAGCTTATAGGACTATTATGTGTACATCAGAAGGCCGATTGCTCCTTACGTGTTCAATCTCGATGACACTCCTCTCTCTATACACAGTCATGAACTGCTCCATGTGGGTTTCTTTTGGAACCAATAAACAAAATAGACTTTCCATATGTATACTCTCTGGGCGAAGGATAGTATCAGTAGCGCATAGGACCAGAAACAAGCATGAGGATGTCAACTGTAGGAAATACTAGAAAATGTAGGAAATTGTGTTTGCTGTCCCAGGCCACATATGTTATGTTGAAAACAAGTTTAACCGAATTTTTTAGGAGGCTGAGAAGCGCCAATTACATCTGGGTTACATACAATAATAAAGTGCAGTCTCTATTCTCTTCAGTATTAGTAATACCAAATTCTAGTTCCTGGTTTTACGAGCATGAAATCAGAGAGGGGAGGCCACGAAAAATCATGCTCCAGTGAGGATCTGATCCAATAGTACTTAAGATTTTTACTTTTGAACTATCTTCCTAATGTAGAATTTAATACAATTTCCTGTTATAAATGTTTGTAGGACAAATACATTCATATGATAATACTTTGCGCATTTAAAATATTTGTGTACTCG
Source organism: Pteropus vampyrus (assembly GCF_000151845.1). Lineage (NCBI taxonomy): Eukaryota > Metazoa > Chordata > Mammalia > Chiroptera > Pteropodidae > Pteropus > Pteropus vampyrus. The sequence goes on from NW_011888786.1 coordinate 5,935,343, forward strand.
TAATCGTCCAGTTTCAATACAGCAAGTCTGTGCATTGTGATGTATAAGTTTACACAGCAGGGAAAACCCTACCGAGATGACTTCTGTAATTGAAAAGTTTAGTAGAAGGCATAAAACAAAGCAGAGATCTTCATTTCACTGCATACTCTTCCTGTACTCATTAAGGTTTTTAGGGCTGACTGAGACCGCTGAACACAATGGGAAATGCTAAGAGTTTCTGTCTTTATTAGCATATATAATGCTTCGATTTGCTAAAAATGTGGTTAATCTGCATTGCACACAGAGATTTCTTTTCAAAATATATGTTATCATTACTTTTTTCAATATTGGAAAGACAGTGGTGTTTTGTCTAGTGAATTGTAAGTTGTTCTCAGTATTGTTCTCCTCCAACAATTGATTTTCTAAAAAAAATAAGTTTTCAAGAGGTGTTTTGTTTTGTGCATAAGATAAAATCCGAGATTGTTTTCACATTCTGGGCCACATGTTGAATGAGGCTGGAACTTTACTTAATAATAAAAGAACAAATGAAGACAGGGAGGGAAGGACAATATCACACTTTAGTTGCTTAGTCAATTATCTACTTTCTCCCCAAATGACTGAAGAACACACTTTATCATCTTGAGAAATAAAACCTTGCTAGCCTCTCTATAGCATAAGAACCTTTAAAGGCCTGTTCGAAGCTTTTGTAATATGGATACCAGAAAACCACCGATTATACAACAGGGGTTCAATTAAATGTCCTCCCTGTCCTGAAGTCATCCGCAAAAATCTATTTTGCCTAACATTTCATTCATGCCTGCCTTTCTACAGTCTTACTTTTTTATCCCACAATGTTTGCATATGAAATATATGATAACTTCTTTTATTTTTATGCATGGCAGTTAAAAAGTGATCAGAAATGAACACTAATGGGCTTTCAAAGCCGGAAAACTCATTTGACAGCTCAGAAAACGTGGTCTTGTAACATGTCCATTTCCAATGTTAAAAGTGAGTTTGTGTTCACTTCAGATCACTGGGGTCAAAGCTATATTTGCAGCTGCAGCATGTTATAGTATAGGGATGGGTGGCCTATCAGAATAATAGGATGAAACTCCTCATTAACTCTTTGTGGAGAGTTATCTTTCTATATATGTGTTTTTCCTGCATTTGCTGCAAATATTTTGAGGAAGCATCAATGTAGGTTTCTTTTATCTACCTATGTGGGAATAAAATGTCATTTTGATGACTTCAGATCATGTGTTTCAACTGTATACCATCAATTGCAGGTGAGAATGCCTCTTCCATTCTAGGAACTTTTGTTTTTCTTTGAACTTGAAGAGCCCTTTTGTTTCTTGAGTCAGGACTATCTAAAAAACCCTTTCTGTATGACCTCATCCATATTCATGAATTCAAATACCATCCAGATGCTTATGACACCCGTATTTGTATTTCTATACCAAACTACCCTCTCTCTCTCTCCAAACTCTCATTTCAAATTTCTCCCTATACTTCTCCCCCTGAGTAGAACTTGTTCAAGGGAAATTCATATTTATTTTGACCTCTCTGTGTACCTGGATTTATGCCAGTTTTTTTTTTACAGCTTTGCATACTGTCTTATTCAATTCAAGATCTTTTAAGAAAGTCCTATAGACTGCATGGCTTATCAACAACAGAAGTTGGTTCCTCACAGTTCTGGAGGCTGGAAGTCTGAGATCAGGAAGCCAGCATGGCTGAGTTTTCATGAGAGCCCTCCTCTGGGCTGCAGACCATCGTTTTCTCACGGTGTCCTCACATGGCAAGAAGAGGTCAAAGGAGCTCTCTAGGGCCTCTTTTATAACATTACTAATCCCATTCATGAGGCTCCACTCTCGTGATCTAATTATCTCCCAGGGCCCCACTTCCTAATACCATCACTTTGGGGGTTAGGATTTCAACATATGAGTTTGGGGGAGTGACAAACATTGAGTCAATTTTACATGCTTGACTTCACTTCATCCTGGATTATATGCTCCATTAGGGCTGAGACTGCATATATTTTTATTACTATATACCCATCACCACACACCATGCCTACTATCTAGTTTGTGCAAATATTTATTAAATAAATTAGTTGACCTTCATAATAAGTCTGTGAGTACCTAGAGTTAAGCCAGCAATGAAGTTAAAGGCAAGTCTTCCCATGACTTCTCATCCCACGTACAATGAGTTAGGATCTAACCACAAAATTAGAGGGGGAAGTCCACACAAGACCACCCTCATTTCTAATCCTAACTGCAAATTCAGGATTTTTCCCCAAATCAACCTCAGGTGTGATGACACACTAGAAAGTTCTACAGAACTCACTGAAACTTATTATACTCACAGATATGGTTTATCACAATAAAGGCTACAAATTATTGACAGCCAAAGAGATGCAGATGGTGGAGTCTAAGATGGTTCTAAGGCTGAAGCTTCCATTGTCCTCAGGATGCTTTATTCTCCCACTATTCACATGTGACAGCATGCAAGGAGTTTCGTCAATTAGGAAATCACCTGAGCTTCTGTGTTCAGGGTTTGTACTGGGGCTTTTTTACATTATGTAGGCATGACTGACTGACATACCATATGGTCCAAGACGTTTCACCTCTTTAGCAGAAACTATCAGGGGCCCATCACGAATAACAAAGATGCTCCTATTGCTTAGGAAATTCCAAAAGTTTAAAGGTTACCTCCCAGGAGCCAGGGACAAAGGCCAGATCTCCCCTTGGCCAAGGTCAAATTCTTTACCACAGTGAGTATGTCCATTTTACAGATTAAATAAAAATATCATACAATAATTGGGAGAACTAGATTTGGAACACAGGGCTATTTCTTACTTAAGTTTAACTTCTATCTAAAATGGAAATTCTCTTCCCGTCTTGCTAACTAGTTCGACCTCATGAATTTTTTATCTTGGTTAATAGCACCTCCATTTTTCTAATTTCCCAGTGCACAAATGTTTGTGTCATCCTCCTCTCCTACCTCTGTTTCATCTTCACAATCCAAATAATTGCCGAGTCAAATCGATTCTCTTTGTTTGTAAAATGCCTCTCATATCGGGCTCTTTCTTTTCATTCTTTACTGCTAATATGTTAGTTCTGCTTTTCATTATTTCTGACTTATAATAATGCTGTGTTGCTTTAATTAGTCTTCTGTCTGTATTATCCACCCACACTCACTACTTTCTACTTGGTCATCAGACTGGTCTACCAAAAAGCAGAGGTGTTCACATCACCATCCTTCTTAAAATTTGCATCAGATTCCTAATGCTTTTGTATAAAATTTGAACTCCTTACTATAACTTACTTGGCCTGGAACAATTTAAGGCTAAACTATATTCCAACCTCCTCTCTCAACATATAACCTCTGATCCTGCACCTGTGGACTTTAATCATATGTATAGAGAATACGTGCTATACGTTTGTAAGTCACTATGGCAGATGCTCTGTTTATATCAGGAAAATAGAAAGCAAACCTAATCTCTGCCCTCATGAAGTTCATGGTCTAGTGAGGTATGGCATTAATCAATCACAAAATTCAATCTACAGTAACTACTACCATAGTGAGAAAATAGCTTTGAATAACATGTCTGCTTAAGAAGCGAAAAATATTACTAAGTACAAATGCTTCTAGAAAGCAATTGGAAACTGCTGACTTTTTTTCCATTTGTTCATTTTGCAAGAAATATATTTGACATTATGTAATTTGAAATCTTTCTGCATTTTATGCATTCATTTTATTTTAAGGTATATTTATTATTATAAGTGAAATATGATTGTTTATTATAGTAACACATAATTTATTTATAACACATATTTTATTTATATTGAAGAATTTTAAATTTACCATCATTTGATATATTTTTACTTGTTATACCTGCTCTAACTTCCTTTTCTCTATTTTTTCTTGCCCTTATATAAATGTATTATTGTGATCATTTCCCTCCTCTTTATTAGTTTAAGTGTCATTCTATCCTTTAGTGATGAGTCTAGATCAGAGTTTTATAGCCTCAGCACCGATGACAATTTTGACCAGATAATCCTGTGTCATGAGAGGGGCTTCTGTTTGTATTGTGAGATTTCAGCAGCATCTCAGGCTTCTACCTGTGAAAAGCCATTTGTATCCTTTTACTATGACAATCAAAAATGTCTCTAGATATTGTCAAATGTTCCTTGGAAAACAAAATCACACTTCATTCAGAACCTTGCCCGTGACTCAACAAATTTCAATGTAAATAACGATTTTTTTTCTTCTTTTTTTTTTGGACATGCAAAGGCATTTTGACATTTATCTCAATTTATCCCTCTTCTCAATCATTACAACATGCCTGCTGCTATTTTAACTCATGTTTTTCAAACCCCATAAGATAGTCTATTGGTTTACACCACTAATATTCATTTAGACTTATCCACTGCCACCATGGCCAGGCACAGGCCAGGACTCTTGGTGTCTGTCCTTCCTCTTAAGGCACTCCCTTCCCCAGGACTGAGCAATAGCAAAGTGTCCCTCTTCTCAGTGGACTGGGCAGTGGGTGCTCATCTATCCTCCCCCCTCTCAATGCAAGTGCTGTATTGGACAGGAGTCACCATGTAAGGGGGACATTGATGACCATGTTCAAAGCCACCACAGCTGCTGCTGCTCTGCCACCTGCCTATACAGAAGAATCCGAATCTTTTTCATATTCTAATAAATCCATGTGAGTTTTTGATAGAAAAAAATATATTCATTTAGACTTATCCACATATTTACTTTTACATTACTCTTCATATCTTCCTGCACCTGTGAGCCTCTAACCACGATCATTTTCCTTTTGCCTACAGAATATTATTTTCTCTGGGGTCTTACATTGATGATAAATTCTCCCAGTTTTTGTATGTCTGAAAATTCTCTTATTTCACTGTAATTTTTGAGGAACATTTCTACTGAGTATACAACTATGGTTGACAATTATTTTTTTAAACAGTTTGAAATTTTATTTCATTCACTTTCTCCATCCATTGTTTCTTTTGAGAAATCTGCTATTGGTCTAATTGTAGCTCTTAGAAGATAACCTTAATTTTTCTAGATGCTTTGATTTTTGTTTGTTTGTTTGTTTTTTCAGCAAGCTAGCTGTGATGTTGCCTCAGTGTGTTTATGTTTATCTGGGTTGAGATTCATAGGGCCTCTAGAGTCTGTGGTTTGAAATCTTTTGTCAATTTAGAAAGATTCTCAGCCATTTTCTCTTCAAATATCTCTCTGCCTCATTATCTCTCCCTTCCCCTTCCGAAGCTCTAATTACATGTACATCTATTTTCCACTGTATCTCATGTGTTTTTACATTTTGCTCAGTGTGTTATCTATCATTTTGTCTCTCTTTGCTGCATTCTGTATTTTTTCATCTGAGCCACTTTCTGCTTCACTAATTTTCTTTCTAATCTGTGTCTAATCTGCTGGTAAACTCATTCGTTGAACCCTTGATATAGTTACTGCATCTTTTAGTCATATAATTTCTGTATGGTACTTTTATGAAATATGTTCCAGTTCTCTGACAAAATTCTCAAATTTATCTTATTTCTAGAGCCTAGTAAGCATAGTTATTTTAAACTGGATTATCAATAAGTTTACTTATACTATCTAATGCTTATTCTGGTTTTTAATCACATTATCTTATGACTCATTTGCCTATATAATAGTTTTTGGGTTCCAGACACTGCCTATAAAAAACTGCTGGGGTCATTTGAGGTCTTGGATAATGTTATTTTCTTGCACATTTAGGCTGAGTAATTCTTCACCGTCTCTGCAGAGTTTTGATACCTTCAAACAAATTTTTGAGAACAATTATTACTTTCATATTATTTGAGGTAAGAGGTTTTTTTTAGTCTTTTACAACAAGTGACATGTGGCCCAAATATACATTACTAGGATGCAATGTGTGGCAAATATGATTTATTATGCAAGTGTAAGTATGCCTGAACTGGTTGGTACCATGTCCAAAAAGATTAATCCATTGGGTACGCATTTGGATGTTGCAAAAATATTTAATTACTATAAGACTTTCTAAATACTCTCAATTCTTGTATTTGGTTGCTTGTGTATCTGTAGAAATTGGGGATTGTATGTAATGGCACTGTTATAGATCATTCTAAGAGATATACTATTCTAAGAGACAACAAAGAGATCCCCTAGTTAAAGGAAGAGATCTAAAATAAGCAGGACCTGTTCTGTCTTGAGTAAAATAGTCTGCTTCAAACTAAATTAACATATTATCAGGAAATACATCGGCTATTCTTTAAAGGCTTAGCTCTAAAAAGATTTAGCAAACATTTACACAATTCTCCCAGTAGCAGAAGGAACATTATGCCTTAAGGATTATTTAAAGAAGACTAGATAGATAATGGTATCTACATATATACTAACAAGTCATCAATTCAAAATCCGGAATAATTTGGCCAAGTAAATTAATAAGTGTAAGAAGAATTACAGTAAAGTATATAAAACCACTTGAACTACATTTTCAATCAATCTCAAATCCTTTAGAAGCATCCTTTCTCTTATGGAAATAAAGAACATGCTAATTACAAACTCTTTCCATGTAACCTTTATAGCAATTAGTCTCAAAAAAAAGTGGAAACAATGCTTAATGAATTTGTTCTGTTACATACCCACATGAAATTCATTTAAAAGAAAGAGGGGGAAAAAAACTTATTTTAAACGGTTCTACAAATTTAGCCAAAATTTCTACCTCACAGTAAGTCCAAATTAGGAGCTTTAATTAGACTATTACTATATAAGAGATGAAGCATTTTTAGAAGAGTATCTGGGACATCTGTTGCTTTTGTTTGAGGAGTATCCCTTCCTCCACTTGCTAATACAAACCCAGTTTTTCTTAGGACCTTCACTAAGCAATTTGAGTGGTGTGGACCTCACTACTGAATTGAATGTGATGTAGGAGCCAGATATAGCCAATCATAGATTCCCTTCTCGCTGACAACACTCATTGGTTCAAAAGTTGGCATGTGACCCACAGTAGATCAGTGAGAGGCAGATCCAGAATTTTTGTTGAAACTCTTAGGAAAGAAATCCTTTTTTTTTTTTTTCCTGCAGACATGTACAAAGTAGGAGGGATGAAGAAAAGAAGGAAGGGGAAAACCTCAGCAGAAAAAGAGATAAAGATGCTACACTAAAGATTCTGAAGTTGGAGTAAGAGGCCATGAGTCAAGCAACATAGGGAATGCAGCACTTTTTAAAAACTGTTAAAGTCAAGGAAACAGTCCCCTGGAGACTTCCGAAGGAGTACGACCTTGCTGACACCATGGTTTGGCCTGGTGAAACAGACTTTGTGCTCCAGAATAAATATGTATTATTTTAATCCACCAAGTTTGTGGTAATCTGTTTCAGTAGCAAGAGGAAATTAATTCAGAGAGAGAGGAAGAAAAGACCAAAGGAATCTCTCAGCCCTCTTGCCTGCCTCCCTTCTTGCAGTGTGGGAAGGCACCTTTTACACTCTGCATCCTGCTCCCAGCTTTTGACACATTATACTTAGGCACTCAGTAACGAATAGAGAAAATAGTACAAAGCTGCTGAACCTCTCTGAAGTGAGGGCTCCATGAAATTCTAATAATCTGTCTTTCAGGCTACTCATGGTCTTTAAATATTTATTAAAGGTTCAACTGCTTTTTTCCTGATCCTCATCTATGATGGATTCCTCCTCCATCTGCTCCACCAGAGGGGCAACAGCCATGGGGCCATTCTCCCCTATGAGGCGTCCATCACTTCCTGTAGTTTAGTTGATTTAGGTGTCTTTGATTTCAAGCTGTGTGATGAGTTGAAACACACACACACAACTATGCTTATTGGATCTCCTTCAGTTGCTAATGTAAGAATGACGGTGTTTGCTAATTTTACATCCTAATTAGAATCAGAAGTCTCTATATGACATTTTTTTTTTCTGTCTGGTGATGACAAGTTTACAAATAGTTCTGTCAAGAAAAATTGGAAAACTTGTTCCAAAACTGATGAAATATATCAAACTATAGATATAAGAAGTTCTGAGAACCCAAAGCAGGGTAAATACAAGGAAGCCCATATCTAGAAACACAGCAAAATTGATAAAAATAACAAAGTAAAAGAAAAAGTGTAAAAGCATCAGAGGCAATCAAAACAAATTCCATTGAAAGGAGCAAAAATGAGACTGACGTTTGTCTTCTCACTAGCAACAGCAGAAGTCAGAAGTTAATAGAAATATATATTTAAAATGCTGAAAGAAAATAACTGCCAAGT
>NW_011888786.1:5945428-5947014 GCF_000151845.1 Pteropus vampyrus
TAATCATGATCACTGAAATTTTAGCAGCCTCAACAAGAGCCCTGGGGGTCCTGTGGCAATTTCCGAGTTCATTCCATGATTCAAGAATGCTAAGTCAGGCTCTCTCACTCTATCCAACCATGTGGTTTCCTCAGGTTATCTCAAGAATATCCTAAGATTCACTCTCCCAGAGTTCCTCTGGAGACAGGGCACATTCCCACTGCTGTTAGCTTGACCCCAGTCTTATCTAACCTCCCTCCTCATCTCAGACTTCAGTCCAAAAAGAGATTAAGACATAACTGGCTTAACTCTGATTTTCCAACTGTGCCTCCTTTACCTTTGCATAATCTCCAAGTGATAAGAGCTTGGTTTTTCTCTCCTTTATATATGATCAAGAAAGTTCCCTACGTCATAACTTCTTAGACCCACTTTTCTTCTCATGCTAAAGACATAATATTGGTGAAGGTGCAAGAATAGAGAAATGGCCACAATTAGAAAACAAATTTGGGAGAACAATGTAAAACATGCTCCTTATATTTGTATTTCGACAAGCAGGTGTTAGTAAAGCCTAGTTGCTAAGAGTTTGGGGTTTCTGATCCAAACTGCCAAGGAACAAATCTGTCTGATCCCATTTTTAGTTGTATGGCTTTGGGCAAGTTCTTAACCTTTACACACCCCAGTTTCCACATCTGTAAAATAGAGATAACTAGTGGATCTATCTTATTGGATTGTTGTAAGAATTAAAGGAGTTCGTTTAGGTAAAATGTTTGGCAATGAGTCTGATACATTGTAAACTATCCTTAATCATATATAATGATTGGCTATGTGTATATAAAGAGCTCTGCCTCCAAATTATGACAAAGAGCGATTTGACAGTTTGAAGTGATATTCCGGACTCTGCCATTGGCCTGTACAAGTTGTTAATGGAGCTTGAAAGAAGCTGAGTTATTTATTTTTTGTTTTTATTTTTTCTCCCCAGGTTTTGACCTTCCCGTTCACTGGAGTTTGAAATCAATCTGCAGTAAGCTTTGTTATTTGCTCTGACTCAGTGTGAGATAATTGTTATTTAAATAGGGCTGTAGGTGTGTGTTGGAAGATGCTAGGTGAAGCACCAAGGAAGAGAAAAGGAACAAATCACCTTACCTTGAATTGTTTACTGTTCTCTTATGGGAGATATAGAAAACAGACCTAGACAGGAGTCAGTTCCAAGAGGTAAGTGGCCATTTAAAATGTCTCAGAGCAGATGCAGTTCCATCTGAAAGAGAATTCGCCAACTAATCTGAGACTAAATAATGGCATAATGGGCTTTCTGTTCTCCATTGCCTTCATTTAAATAAACAATTCAGGACTCAGCTCAGTGATACTCCAGTAGTAGAAAAAAATAATATTGATCTCTAGGTACCTAACTTAAATACAACACCTGGGTGTGATGCAGAAAAGGCCCTGAAGAGAAATAAGGTCAGAGCTTGTGAAAGATTTTTGCTGCATGTAATACCTCTGTTGAATAAGGGTTATCAAAATAACCAGATATCCAAGTAGATCTCCTTTTGTGGAGATCACTTAGCAGAGTGAAGTTAAGCAGAGTCTTTGCAGGATCCATTCTCATT
>NW_011888786.1:5947544-5971322 GCF_000151845.1 Pteropus vampyrus
AAATGGGATCAGAATGTCTGTTTCTGTTTCACATATATGTTAATTCCTCAGAGAATCCTTCTATATGGTGCTCAGTCTACTCACTTCCTGGAATGTCACCTTTCCTAAATTCAATTAATTAAAAATATATTTTTGAGTAATGTTGATGTGCCAGACACTCATATTGTAGATTGAGGATATTAAGATGAAAAAGACTTTCTTCCAGTCTTCAATGTACTATGCTACATTGAACTTTCACTCTTTTTAAACCCCACAATTTCGACTCTTTTCAGGAATTCTTTTAAAGTATTCCAACATACTGGGCACTTATCATTTGAAATCCTATTTGAGCATGTAATTTAACATTTACTTTTTCTGTGATTTTTTTCAGATCCACTTCATTATTCATTCATTCAGTAAATAGTGATCATCTAATACCTACTTTCATGTTTTTAAAGACTGGGATATAACAGTGAAAAAGACAAAGACCCTAAAAACAAGGTGCTTATATTCTAGTATAGGGAGGCAGACAGTAATTAAGGAAATGAATAAGAAAAATTGAACTATTGATCGGAACTACAAAACAAGGTTATGTGATTGAATGATGGGAAGAAGACATAATTTAAGTAAAGACAGCTACCACTCTATAGCACTTACTTGTTAAATCAAACACAACTTCTTCTCTTAATAAAGACACTGGTTACCAAATTTAACGCCTACCCTAATCCAGGATGATCTCAGGATTCTTAATTATATTTGCAAAGATTCTTTTTCTAAATAAGATCACATTCAAAAATCCCTAGTGGACAACATCAGCTGACAAGTCTTAAACCGAGCTTCTGAAGTAGGTATTGTCATCCTCTCATAGGTGTAGATCCTCTCTAGTAGGGAAGGATAATTGCTGTGGTCACTCAGCTAGTATGTGGTGGAGCTGGGGTTTGAACTGAGGTGCTGGTTTCATGGTCAGTATGCTTAACCACTATTCTGTATTGTGTCAGGTCAGGGTTCTCTGCAGGCACAGCGTTTGTGTTAAGACTTGAATGATGAGAGCACACCAAATTAGAACTACCACTGCAAGTGCAGTAGTTTTGTCTTCTTAATTGGATTGCATCGAAGCTTTGAAACATGGCCCCCAAATTCTTAGACAGTCCTCCCGACCAATTGAGGTGTGGGTCTATGAACCTCCCCTTGGATCTTGGTGGCCTTGTGATTGAAATGGATTAATAGAGTTCAGTGGAAGTGATCTTATGTGATCTCTGAGGTTAGGTCATAAGAGAGAATGCAGCTGCCACTTTGCTGGCTCAGGCTTAGAGTCCTGAGCCACCATGTGAGAAGTCTGCCTGCACTGATGCTGCCATGCTGTGGAGAAGCTAAGCCATGTGGGGAGGCCACATGTTAGCACTACAGTCTACAATAGTAGTTGTCAAGCCCTCCCAGCCCAGCTGCCAGGCACATAGTGAAAAGTTTTCAGATGATTTCAGTGACCAGCTGTGGAGTTACCTCCAGCTTATGCATCTTTCCAGATAGGCCAACATGTTCTGCAGCAGAAGAAACAAGTCACGGTGTCATGTCATGTCAAAATTCTTGGCACGTGGATTTTGTGAGCATAATAAAATGGTGGTTGTTGTCTGCCACTGAATTTTGGATGCTTTGCTCTATGGCAAGTAGTCACCACATAAAGCCATGCCTTTTCTTCTACCTGATCTCCTAAATCACATCCCACAGGTCTAAACACTGAACAGGTGTAGTGTGGTGCTAGTGGAGAAAAAACAGAAATCAGGTATTTATCAGCAGCTGGTCAGAAGACTAGAAATCACTATAGCTATTTTTAGGTGGGAAGTGGATTAAGAAAATAAAGTCTTATAAACTTTTGAAAGAACTTGAGAAAAAAGGTCAAGAAACTCCTGCTGCTTTTTAGGAACTCAGAAAGGGCAGGAAAGCAGGAAAGCTGACACCAATGGAGTCCACTGCCTATAGCACAAGAGCAGGTGTTTTGGAGGAGTTCACCAGGGAGCCAGAGAATTTCGTATCTGCTGACTGCCCTTGTGTCTGCCAGAAGCTGCTGCTTTCCCTCTTACCTTCCAAATCTTGGGTGAGTGCCAGTCATTGGCCAAATCCATTCTATAGAATATCCATTCCAGACCCTGTTGTGTAGCAGCAATCTTATGTGTCCTTCAAAATCAAGATCAGTTACCCCAGACAATTAACTTTCTTTTTTAACTGTCCTAACACAGGCATGAAGAACCCGAAAGACTAGCTGACGTCCACAACTGCTAGTTGCATATGGGCAGGAATAGTGCAAGATTCAACAACATGTGGCATTGTCTGCCCCTTTGGCTACTTAGCATCCATATATAACCTTATACATATATTGAAACTTCAGAATAACAAGACAACATCATTCTTCTGCTGAATATGATCCAATTAACCATTATACAATTAATGACCAGTTCATCCTCTCCCAAAACCAGGAAACTCTATGTCTTATATCCGTCTCTGGATGATGTTCATTCCTCTTATAGCTCAGTTATAATTCCCTTCTCTAATTAAAAGATTACATTACAAGGTAACTACCACCAACACCCTTAATACAATGAGGAGGTAAAAGAAAATTCTTGACATGTAAGAAAGAAAATGCACGACTACTATAGTCCTTCGTTCTGTAACTGGTAGCTCCATGCTTCCTATGTGCTCATCCAGAATGTCAGCTGGTGACGATTTTTACTTAATAGAACAACCCAAACCTCCATTCCTCAGGGAATGCAACTTAGTGGTCTTGACTGTACTGAGTTGCTTTAGCCTTTCATCTAACTTTGACCTCTAAGCATTGAAGTACCACTAAGAGGGAGTCCCATAAAATTCCCTGGGTTCAAAAAAACTCCTCCAGACCCTGCTGTGTAGCAGCAATCTTATGTGTCCTTCAAAATCAGGATCAATCACCCCAGATAATTAACTGTCTTTTTTAACTGTCCTAACACGGGCATGAAGAACCCGAAAGACTAGCTGACGTCCACAACTGCTAGTCAATGGAAACTTTGGTGTGTACTTGGAAGACATTTTCTTCTTTAGCAACTAATACCTCAAAACAAGCAGATCTAAGTATCACACAGGTGGGAAGCACAAGTTTACGAGCAGACTATTAGGAATAATAATTGGGCTCTGTAGCAGGAAATTATTGGGAGGGGCGCTGAAAGCAATATTCTGGACTACATTTCACTCACTCATTTGTGTTGTAGACTAACTCACTGCTCTAATTAGCAAAAGCTTTTATACTGAAACTTAATTACTGCTTCCTGTCATAATTCCCTCTTCAGCGACATAACAGCAATTTCCCTCTTGGTCCTGGTTTTGTGCACATTTTTATGTGGTTCAGATTAATTATATTTATCTCACTTTCTTATCTGGCCTTTTTTTTTTTCCACTTTGATGAAAAAGTAAAAAAGAGTCATTTTTCCTACCCTTTTAATTCCAAGACCTTTATGTTCCAGTTATGGGTGAGTCATAAATTGGTCAGAAGTTCCAAGAATATATCTCATTGGATTGGACATATCTCAAACCTGCAAGGTATTGTCAGCCATTTCAATATTCCATTCCACCAATCAATCTGCTTAGTTGCTTCTGGGTGATTTGGTATATGGCAAGCCCTTGAATTCCAAAGACATGAGTCAATGCCTCATTTCTGAAGCTATAAAACAAAAGTAATGTTGTGTGGGACATCATAATAGTGAATGAAGCATTCAATACATCCATATATCCACATCCTCACTAACACATTATCTTTTGTCTTTTTGATAATAGCCATTTGAATGAGTGTGAAGTGATATCTCATTGTGGTTTTGATTTGCATCTCCCTGATGATTAGTGATGTTGAGCATTCTTTCATGTACCCTTGGCCATTTGTATGTCTTCTTTTAAGAAATATCTATTCAGGTCCTTTTCCCATTTTATAATGGGTTATTTACTTTTTTTCATGCTATTGAGTTGTGTGAGTTCCTTATATATTTTGGATATAAATCCCTTAACGGATGTATGGTTTGCAAACATTTTTTTCCCATTCTGTAGGTTGTCTCTTTGCTCTGTTGATCATTTTCTTTGCTGTGCTGAGCTTTTTCCTTTGATGCAATCTCTTTCATCAGTTTTTGCTTTTGTTGCCTGTGCTTTGGGGGTCATATCCAAAAAATCATTGCTCAGACCAATATCAAGAAGCTTTTTCTCTATGTTTTCCTCTAACAGTTTTATGATTTCAGGTCTTATATTTAAGTGTTTAATCCATTTTGAATTAATTTTCATATATGGAGTGAGGTAAGCATCCAATTTCACTCTTCTGCATGGGGAAAAACAGTTTTCCCAACACCATTTATTGAAGAGACTGTCTTTTCCTCATGAAAGGACATGATGAAAATCAATTGACTGTATATGTGTGGCTTTTTCGATCCTTCAAGATTTTATAGTTCCAGATATTTTTTTATATTCTTTCATTTATGTTGGTAAACTGGCAACTTCTCATCTTTAATAATTTTTTTTACATAAACTAGCACTTAAATTTTCCTCAATCACTTTTCCTGCAGCTGCTGGCATTCGAGGTATGTCATCTATCTTCCAACTTATTAGTTTTACCAGTAATGTTTTACCAAATGTTTGCCACTATCTAACATAGTCCATCATCTTTCTACTTCTGCCATGAGTTTCTGACACTTGCCTGCTAACCACTAAATCAAAGATACTTTTTTTCAATTTCGTGGTATAATAGCACTCTACTTTTGGCTTCCAGTACTCTATTAGTCAGGGGAAATAGCACTAGCTGGTAAAATAACTAGTGTCAAAATTTCAGTGGGTTAACACTTTAAAGGTCTTTTATTTAATTACTCAATGTTCAATAAGGTTGGAGCAGGGCTCTGCTTCATAATGTTCTTTAGAGACTCAAGTTCTTTCCATTTTATGTCACAATTTAACTCATGGCTTCTGGGTTCACCATGAGGAGAGAAAGAGAATAGAGAATTGGGCATGGAATACTGTTCTGGACCAGGCATATATCACTTCTGCTCCATTCCACTGGCCAAAATTCAGTCATGGAGCCAAATGTAATGGAAGGAGGCTGGCAAATGCATCTTATCTATATGCCCACAAGGAAAAAGAAACGGGCTCAGTGAACACATAGTACTGCCTCTGATTTGAAGTCAGACAACAGGTTCAATCTCATTTCTACTTACTAGCTCTGCAGATCTCCAAAGGTGTTTCTTTATCTGTGAAATGATGATATTTATATCACAAAATTGCTTTCTTATGGAGAATTCTAAACTCAGCCAAACTATTAATCAGATAAGAAAAAAACGAAGATATTTTCCGAACTGTAAGATGTGGTAGAGACCATTTTTCCTTTTATTCTTTGAAATTAAGAATGGGTATGTGACTAATTCTGGCTAATGGAATCTAAGAAGTAAAGTCTGTCAGTTCTGAACTGAGATGGTGAAGATTCCCCTGCTACCCAAACCCTCAGCTCCTTTGACTTTAAAATTTAATTATTGCACCAATAAAAGATGGGAGCACATCTGTCACCTTAGGCCCCTGAATAATTTTATAAGTTAATATGAGGAAAGAGCACCTTGCCGACACATACTATACATGAATATGAATGAGCAACAAACATTTGTTGGGTTAAGCAACTGAGATTTGTTCACAGACCCTGGTGCTTCTAGACTGGAGTTGACATTATTCCACTGAAGACATTTAGCAATGTCTTGAAAGATCTTTGGTTACCGCAATTGAGGGAGGTGCTGCTGGCAGTAGTGAGGAGAGGCCAGGGATGACATGACACATTTCACAATGCACAGGACAGCTTCTCACAACAAAGAATTATCTGGCCCCAATGTCAATGGTGCTGACGCTGAGAAACCATGATCGTCTACCATGATTGATAAATAATATTTCAAAAATGTTTCCTACCATTCTTCTGGAGAAGCTAATGAAGAATGTGCTGCCAGGAAACGGAGATGTAAATCAGAAAGGAGGATCTGGGAACCAAGACAATCCACCTAGAAGAGAGAGAGTTCTTAGGTGAAGGTGACAGAGTGATCCCAGAGGGAGCATCGACGCATCGGCTGGAGGAAAGTGGAGAAGAGAATGAAGAGTTGCAGGAATAGGTCTCTCAGGGAAAAGAATGATATGCCGCTTGGTGAGTTTGAATGGATTAATAAAAATTTTCCAGTTCTGTTTAAAAGTTTAGGAATTAATTAGTGATTCAGCAAAAATTAATTTAAAAATAAGGCAATTACTTACTCTAAGCGCACTTGTGCAAGAAAGAGAATGATACATGGTATGATATATAATATAATAAATTAAAAAATGTGAATTACACTTAGATTTTATAGTAATAAAGCAAACGTATTAATATAATCAAAAAGCACAATTTAACTGTATTGCTAGGCTAGGGAGAGGGGAGGTATGTATATAAGAGTGTGTATGAGTATACGAGGAAGGGAGAGAAAGGTAAAAGTTAAATCCACATCCTCTCTTACAAGTCAACGCATAACATTTAAAGTGGAAAAACCAAGGAATAGCCACGTAAGCATATTATGAGATATATGAGAGTAAATATCCAAAAAAAAGCTAAAACTAATTACTTCCTTAGCACTGGAAATTGGAAGGAGGGAGTCACTGGCTGAGAACACAAATTTTTCATTATAAACGTAATAGTACCACTTAACTTTTTAAACTCTGAACATATATTACTTTTGGCAAAAGCAAAATAGTTTTTACAAAAGTACGGGCAAAAGAAATCAATTTTCAGGCATTAAAAGGATATCATACATAGGAAAATCTTCTGTAATGTATAAATTGCTATGCAAAGGCTACTCATGATGATCGTCAGAGCTGATGCTAAAGATGTTAATAACTGATGCCAGGCCTCAGCACAGGTGCTATCATGTATTTGCTCATCAGCTGGTCATCAGCGGCAAGCAGCACGCAAGACTAAGTACCACCATCATTACCCTATTATTTGTCCGTAAAGGAGAAAGTGTGGTTCCTGCTGATCATGCCACAAGCCTTCACTCGGTGTTTACCTTGTGATAGGCCTGGCCCCTGCTCTGAGTGTCCCTGTAGCATAGTAGGGCTATATGACCCTGGCCACAAGGTCTGACTTTGATTCAGGGCACTTTCTGGCCAAGAGGTATTCTAACTTAAGCCAACTTCTTAAATTCCTTTTTATTGGGAGCTTGTTATAATTTATATAGAAAAGGTATAACCAGATTCTTCTCCTACCACCCAAGCCTCCTGCTAAACCTCTACCTTTTCGAAATCAGAATTGCTGGCATCTTTTATTTATACTCCTATTTAGTACTTATTCTTCCTTAGATTATCATCAGTTCTGTTGGTGTCTTTCACTCTCCCCCTTAGGGTTGTAAATATAATTCATATTGCAGCACAGCAAAGCAGTTAAAAACATGGGCACTGGAAAGAGAATATGTGGTCGAATTCCAGCTCAGTTACTTTCTAAGGCTGTGTGATGCTGGGGAAGTTACTCAGCTTCTCCGTGCCTCATTTTCTTCATCTATAAAAGGGAGTAATAAGAATATTTGCCTCAAAGCTCGTAAGGATGCAAAGTTAATGAATGTAATACTAATAACTGTTTCTGGCACATAGTAAAGCTATAGAAACATCAACAAATATTACTATGGCATATAGCAAAACTGTACTGTTGTTAACTACTGTTGTTGTTGTTATTGTTGTCATTATTAATCATTATTATTAGTAGTACTTGAGCAGCACCAAACACATAACACTGAAAAACATTCATAAACGTGACTGAATTACAGAGCCCATTCACAGCAATTTGAACCAACTTTCATCCCCACCCCTGCTCCTGTTACATGAACCATGACGAAGCACAGTGAAAAAAAATACAACTGGCCCACGCCCAAGGCAAAGACAATCCAATTCTCCACCCCAGTGTTCCTCAACACAGCATTTGACAGATGACTTCTGGAACTTTCCAAAGACATCTATCTCCATGGAATCTACACCAGTCACTGTACAGGGCTGCCACACTGACCTTCTCTCAATTCAAATAAGCCAAGTTGTGTAGGCCTCAGGGCCCCTGAGACCTCAGCCTTGAGGCCTACCTCTCCCACCGGCCCCACACTCAGCCAGGCGAACACCTGCCAGCTGGAAAACTTAAATGTCTCCTTAGAGGTCTCAGCATTTAATTACACAGCCTATCAGTCTCTCCCACAACACCCAATTCTTTTCATTTTTATTACATTCATCCACTTCTGAGATATATATATATATATATATATTTGTATGTGTGTGTTTGATGACTCTGTTGCACACAAGCTCTCTGAGGATGGGAAATGCTCTGTTTTCTTTCCATTCTATATGCAGTACCTAGTTTAGTTCTAGGCACATATTACAGAGTTAAAGAAAGAGACGTTTCTTTCAAGTAAGAAAATTGTAGTCAGTTCTATAAAGGAGGCAATTTGTGGGCTAAACTTGCGAACTTGTTAATGTCCTAATTTTTCTAGAATAACGTCAGATTGAATAATATTTGCACATGATTAAAATTTGCTAGAGCTTTGGTTTGCAAATCAGTTTGAATTATATGGTTTCATTAAAACTGGAATCGAGATTACTGGCATATCAAAATTTCACCTGCAGACTATGCAATACCGTAGAAAGCATATTGAAAAATATTTTTCTTATTTCTCGAGTAACCAGTGAGTGATGAACACACATTTAATATACATATGACATATTATTGAATTCTATACTTGAAACCTATGTCATTTCATTAACCAACGACACCCGAATAAATTTTTAAAAATATAAAAGAGCAAAAAATAAAAAATAAATATAATACATAAGCATATCACACAGTATATTAGGTGATATTAAATGATAAACTGTTCTAGGAAAAAAGCTGCAAAATGAAACTCACTATGGCCTATTGACATAGAGCCGAGCAGCAAAGGAAAATAATTTTGTGAGACTGATGTCCAGTTTTGGTAAGAATATTTCACAGAAGATTCTTCAAGTCTAAACTGAAAAAGCAAATAGAGTTTTGCTTTACTGGGTGGCCCATCCCAAATTTGTATGCACCTAGGGTAAGAGTCACATGGAGAACCCATATGCCATAGGTCTCAGTTTAAAAAGCACAAATCAAGACAAAAAAAAAAAAAAGTTAAATAAATGTGTCCTATTTTCCTACTTTGACAAATGGAAAACCTAGAAGACCAGGCTTGAATTCAGAATTCATGGACTGCTTGAAGTCTGTCCCAGACAGAGCAGAGAAGGTGGGTCCTGACCTGGGGCCTGCCCTCTTCCCATTGCATGCTGCACCGTGAGGGACTTCATAACCAAACCCTCATGTCAATGCTCTGTTCACACAGACACCCCAACCCTGCAAAGAAACCTCTCTTGGCCAAGGCTCAGGCCCCGGGTGTTCTTGCAGCTATCCAGACCCATCCCGAGAGAAGAGCCCCATGCAGACCCTGGAACACTGGAAGAGACTGACAAACATCCCTTGGGATTAAAGGATCGTATAAATTATGAAAGGAGATCAAGCGAGAGCTTCTCAGAGATCTGCACTGAGGAAATCTATGAGAGACAGTAAATGGCAGGAAGATGTCTTTTCCTTGATACAACTTTTGAATCCAAATGTGTCAAGGTTTTCCATACCAATGACCAGTTTTCCTTCCAATTATCTGACACCAATTGGTTATCTAACAATTCAACTCTATTCTGACACTAACTCCCTAAAGTTAGTGTCAGACTTCACAGGTTTATGGGTTCAGTCTCGTAAGACTGCCCTAACTTTGTGTCTCATAAGACACAAGCTGCAAATAGGGTGCCCAGGATGACCACATGTCTGCTCAGATGACAGAAATTCAGGGGTTCTCGAAACCCTTGTCAAGTTTGGTAATTCACTAGAATGGACTCACAAACCTCAAGAAAGCACTTTACGTACTGTTGCCTTTTTATTATCAAGGATACAACTCAGGAAGAGTTAAATGGAAGAAAGGTATGGAGTGCATGGTACAGAGAGTCCATGCCCTTCCAGCAACTCCATGTGTTCATCAGTGCGAAAGCTCACTGAACCCTGTTGTTTAAGGATTTTTATGGAGGTTTCATGAGTAGGCATGATGGATTGAATCATCGGCCATTGGTGACTGAACTCAATCTCCACACCCTCTCTCTGGGGAGATAGGGAAAGATGGATGGTATAAGAAGAGCTGAAAATTCCAACCCTCTTATCATGGTCGCTCTACTTGGTGACCAGACCCCACTCTGCAGCTATCTAAGGGCCCTTAACCACCAGCCACCTCATTAGCATACAAAAGACACATCGCTTTGGAGATTTCAAAGTTTTAGGACCTTTGTGCCAGGAACTGGAAAAAAGACCAAATATTTATTTATTTATTTTTTAAATTTTACCACAGGGAGACTCTCTGAGAAGCACAGTACAGGTCTTGAGAGAATGAGCCAGTTCTAATCTCCCTCAAGTCAGTGACAGATGGTGATCACCTAGACACAGAACGCTATGACTCTTCTCTCCTGATCCTTTCTCTCACTAGATGTACCTTAAAGGGTCAGGAGCTCAGCTACTAAGAAGGCAAATGTGGTGGAAGAAGCCACTGCATTCCTCTTCCCCAATGAGGCTTCCAGATCTGAAGCAGTGCAAACTGGTAGGAGGGGAGTAGCTCTACGCGTGTTTTCAGATCAGTTTTGATCATTACGCTGATGACCGACCAGACATTTTAATTACTGAAATGAGACAGTTCTTATAACTAACGAGGAAGAAAGGATATAATATGAATCTCCATTTTCATCCAGGGGCAAGGAAAGAAATAGCCCATAGGGCAAATATAAAGGAACAATGAAAGAAAGAATACTTTGTTGGCATTTTATCACATTCAGCTAAATCAATGAATATTTTTATAGTACCATTAGGTAGTGGAATGTTGTTTTTATATTATGGTTCTATACATTGAGTCATGTGAAGATCCAAGATTTATTTGTGCTTTATTTTTTAAGGACCTGCTTTATTAAGAAACTAGTATAAAATGTCTTTCTTAAAAAGAGGAAAATTTCAAGAATAATATTAGAACATGACATCATTTTAAAGTATTTTAACAACTCTAAAAAAATTCTCTCTGGGATGAATATTATCCTGAGAACTTTCCTATAAGTGATTATGTTTGATTATATGTTTTATTTGCATAAAGAATGTTCTTGGCACTGAGTTCCATCTAATGCTTCCCTTCGGTGACATGGTCATTAGGAATTTTGACTGATAGTTCACAGCCTTGGGCCATAACCTACTTCGAGTGATTAGTGAGTTGAGCAGCTTCCAAGGGTCAATGGTAGGAAAAATTCAACACTTAGTGTCATTCAGGTTTGTCTCCTGCAATTTAGTTGATTGATCTTTCCATCTTCCCATTAGGATAAGAGACTTTCAAAAGAGGAAAATGGCAGCTGTAATAACAGGATTTTTGAAAAGAAGTTTCTTTTTGATCTCCTACTTTCAGCTCTTGGGGAACATCGTCAGCTCATGGGTGATCACCTTTCCTTGTTACCATTTGCAGCTACTTAGTCACTTTCTTCTCACGAGTCACTCTTCAGAAATGGCATTTCTCCATGATTGCCTGGGACTTTGGGCAAATAGGTCTTCTTTCTTTCAAGTACCTTTTCTTAACAAAATATTTCAGGAATATGGGCTTCATTTGCAGAAAATTAAAATTCATTCCTTTAAATGTATCTTCCTTTTTAGACAGTGCCTCTGCAAGCTCTTGGATAGATTTAATCAACCTTTCCATGAAGAGACTATCTTTACCTTGAAGTTGATTTCTGAGGCCCAGCTCCTTCTGTTAGTCTTTTTTTTTTCTCTCTCCACATTTAACTCCTTCATGTTTTCTGAGTTTCTAACTGAGACCACTTCTATTTCCCCATATTGGATTGGGATTTCAGGAGATGATTATCACTAATCACAATCAAATAATATCTCATCTCCCTTACACTTCTTCTTGTCTCCTTTGCCTAAAAGAAGGTTCTTATAATCATCTTCATTCCTTCTTACTCTTCACCTTTTCCTAATATGTTCACAAATCCTCAAACATTAAGCAAAACATAAGGAGGAAGTTTTCTGGGTGCTGAGGTCTCAGGAAGGACAAAAACATGTGTCATGCTTTAGGACTTGGTATAGATCCAAGTTAGTCTTAAGTGGGATTAAAACATATCTAGGCATCTTCAAGTACATAGAACTATAAACTTCGTGGAATAGAAACTTCATTTGTTCTTCGATGTATCTCTAGAATTTATTAGAGTATTTGGTACATAATATTTATTCAATAACTGTGTGGTAATTGAATGACTGCATGAATAAAAGAAGGGAGATGGAAAGAAAAAAAAAGCTAAAAAGGAAAAATTCTCTTTGGGGCTGAAGAAAAAGTAAAATATTTAAGTTGATGCCTGGGGAGAGGTCAGGATAAGCAAGCAGCATGGAGCATGTGATGAGAATCAGATATTAGTAGCTAGCCCAGCACCATGGACACAAATCCACGGATGAAGAGAGGAGCTTCAGGTTGAGATGAAGAACTGGAAACTTTGTGAAACATGATGACACTTTGTGAAAGATGTGTGATGTTTTGCTTTATCTTTAATGTCAAGTGGAACAGAGAGACATTCTTCCTACTTCTACAAGAGACATGGCATATCTTTAGCACTGTGACTATCCTCAGAAACACGGCCCTACATTACTACTTTGAAGGTTTATGACTTTGGGGAGAACTGAAAAACGTGTCTTGATGTGAGCATCAGTTTAATCATGGGGGAGAAGGAAGCTAGATAGGGGTAAAAGGGGTCAAATATTTGGTGACAGAAGGAAATTTAACTTTGGGTGGTGAACATGCAATGCAATACATATACGACAAATTTCTTAATTGTACACTTAAAACTCATTTAATTTTATTAGCCAATTTCACCTCAATAGTTTTAATTTACAAAAGAAAAAAATATGATGATTAAGAGCTTATGTGCACCACTTCAAGGGACTCCCAGGAAAAACTAGGCTAGAATTTGAAAGGAGCTGGAATTCTTGTATTTTGTGGAAAAGAATGAGTAAGATTTTCTTTATTACCATGAAATGTGGCATTATTATTATCATTAATAAATTAATTAATTCAGTAGTTATTTTTTAATGGCTATTATGGCCCGGGTTCCATGCTAGGTGCTGCAAATACAATGCTAACAGGACACAACCTCTGTCCTAAAAAAATCTTCCAGCAGGGTCTCTGTATAAAGAAAAGGCTATTACAACAAGATATGATATGCACAATGACATGTGCTGGCTTCAGAGTACTGTGGTAACCCTCAGAGAGGCTTTTGGAAAGCAGATTATAGAAAAGTTTAAAAACAAGATTCTGAAATCAAGAAATCAGATGAAGACCCAGTCTCTTGTCACTGAGACTATGTCCGAAATGTCCTGTTATTGAATATGAAAGAATCTCACAGGCAAGTGTAATTTGTTAAGTGTGCTATGTTGACCTAGACATTTATAAGTCACCTCTTCTTTATTAAAATCCTCCTAAAATTAAGTCCCCAAATGAAAGCTCACCTACTGCAGTAAATTGAATATAGCCTTGACCTTCATTTTTCCCCCAAATAGTTCATTTATTCTATCACATACTAGAATGGTAGGGAATGAATTATTAAACAAATTCCAACTACAATTAACTTTGACCTGATGTAAATCTTTTTCTTTTCTTTTTCTTTCCTTTCCTTTTCTTTTTTTTACCTTATAAATGTATTCTGTAGAGCTGGTTATCGAGGTCAAAAATTCAACACTTTTGAGCCAAAATATAGCTATAATTAAAAGAGAAACCTCTTACTCCAGGCAATACTGAAATCAGAGTAAAACCACTGCATACAGTCTTCTCAGTATAGGAGAGCACGTTCATTACCCGTGCTGAGCACGTGACATCTGTCAAACAGGCTGAGTTCAATATTTCTACAAGTCACTCATCAAATGATGAGATTGTTAGGACATCCAGGCAACGCACAAAAGGAGCGTGTTTCCCTTCTAATAATTGATTTGTTCAGTCATGAATACCCAAAGCAGTAGCAGAGAAAACAGTGAGCACTCTGGTGCAGAGGAAATAATTAAAAGAAGTCTAATACCATAAGTGTTCAGAGAAACATCCATGGATGAGGTCTCACATAATTTGTACATCATTTCAGATTAAGCAATTACGAGAAAATGACATCTAATGAAATGTGAGAAATGTAGACACTCTGTGAGATTCATAAAGGAAATACACTAAACCATTTATTTTGCCATTTAATAACCCACAGGCCACTGATAATTTACTGAGAGGTGTAGCTAATTAAGATTCAGAAACAACAGACTCCACATCATAGAAGTTACCTAAATTCACCTAAGTCAAGGTTATCCATTCTCTCGCTTCAATAATGCTTCAATATAAACAGGGACCTACATGCCTAGAGTCATCAAAATGCCCAATAAATATCTAATAAAAATATTTTCCTTTAGGCCAGAGATCAGCACTAAATAAAATAGAGTTAAAGGAAACTTAAAACCTACTTTATTTATCAAAAAGTATCTCTAAAAGTCTTTATTCATTTATGTCTAATACAATATGTACTGAATCCTTAATATGTACCATACATTCTCCTAGTCACTATAAATACATAAATATAAAACATGACATGACATCTTTCTTCCTTAAAGATCTGACTATATTTTAGAGATGAGAATACAGTGACAAAAATACTAAAAGATAAGTGTCATGGCAAGGACAGGCAAAAGAACAGAGGCTAGGAGGACCCAAGTAAGGCTTCACAGAGAAGGTGATAATTGAACTTGACCTTGGCAGGCAGAGAATCTAAGGAAAGACATTGCAGGAAAAGGGAAGCCTGAGCAAAGACATTGAGTAGAAATTTGTAGATGATTCCCCAGAACACTTAGAGGAAAAAAAAAAAAAAAAGTAGCACAACGGTCAAGAACAGAAGCTCAGGAGACAGACAATCCAAGGTTAAATCCTAGCTTTGACGTTGTCTGTGAGATACCTCACCTCATCTCTCCGTGCCTCAGTTTCCTGTAAAAGAGGGACAGCGGTAGTAAATTGGGGATGGAGTTGTGAGGATTGAGGGAGTCGATGTATGGAGACCACTTCCAACAGCAGTGGGTACTTGGGAAGTGCTGTATAAGGGCTGGCTTTTACTGTCCATCATTGGAAATAGAATTTCTTTCTCTCAGCCTTTCCTGTCAATTTCTTAATTTCTTAGATCAGCATGGGAATCTAACTTTAGGAAGAGTTGGAGGGTATTTATTACAAGCTGAGTGGTCTTTGGAAAATGACTCGATTGGGGATTTGTAAGAGCCCCAACTAGAGATAGACCTTGAGCAAGTTACTTGATCTCATCTTCCATTTCCTCATCTTTAAAGTGGAAATAATACTATGTGATCTGACTCCCACGAAGGATTTTTTCCAGGAGTAATAGAAAGAAATGGGCATATTTTAAAAAATCATTATGATGCCCAAGGAGAGGAGAGACGAGACCATTTTATATGCTGTGTGAGCTGTAACTCTGAGGTGAGTGTAAAGCAGCCCTCTGGCACTCCCGGTGACCTAATGAATTAACCTTTCATCTCCTCTCGTTCCACCAAAAATGCTCCCGTTTCCCAAGCTCCGGACTAATAATGATGGTGTGATCTAGTCAAATTCTCCCACCCTTTAACCAAAGCCTGGCAGGAAGGAAAGTCATATCCTCTTTATTCTCCACTCTCCCACCCACCCACACACAGACACACCTCTCCAAAAATATTACGTTTGTTTTGACATCAGTGTTTGGAAATTTAAAAAATGTGTTTAGTTAACAACTATCTCCTTGGCTTTTCCAAACATATTGCTTTTCAGACACTTTATTTATAGACCTTCTTTTGGTTTTCTTTCACCCACCGTGGAATCTTACATTTGTTTATACTGGGTAGATTCTTAACAGATGTTGCCCAGTCAAGATCTACATAAAATAATCAGGCAAAGTTGATGAGAATATATTTAATAGTATTTTTAAGCAGGTATATATTTTTTTCACCTTTTAATATAGTCAAACACAGAAACTATAGATGTATAAAATAGGAGGCTAATGTTTAAAATCAATTAAAAATCTCTATTATCAATATGGGCCCATAATAAGTTGCTGAAATTCAACCATAATATATTTCTACAATAAAGGTAGATATCAATCTTGTCAATCTCCTGTAGTTACAAAAACTAAATGTCAGGTATTTTGTCATAGAGTCATAAACTTGGATGACATCTCGAACAACCATACTGCTTTCGGGTGTGAAAATGCCCGAGTCATCAAGTTGCATTGGTCCGATCAACTCAGAGATAGTTAATAACCCCTGGCGGTGGGGGAGGCCTCCTAGGAGCTAAAGACTTGACTAGACACTCTCATATAAATGACTGTGAAACATTCATGGTCCTGGTTTTTTACATTTTCCTGTATCCATGCCTTTTGCTAATTGACTTCCATACTGACTGGCTTGGCGAGGTGACTTGCTGTAGCCAATGAGATGTTAACAAATGATGAATACAGAATCTTAGAAAAGTGAGTGTGTATTTCTGCTCCTCTCTTGTACCCTTGCCTCCTTGAGAAGGAGCCTGGGCTAGTCTGCTGGAGACCACATGGAGCAGAACTAAATCATTCAGCATAGATCCAGCTACACTAATCAGCCCCAGTAAACCCATAGGCTACCTGCAGACACATGAATAGGCCAGCAAACATGAGCCCGGCCTGATCCAGACCTATAAACTGTGAGAAATAAATTACTTTTTTAAGCCACTATAGGTCTTTTGTTTTAGTGTGGGGTTGGGGGATTATGCATCATAGGTTCTATTCCAGTTAATCTATTTAATTTCTTAAAGATAACGTAAGAATTATATAATCTTCGTTAGCAGAATATTCCAATATGTACTTGAACTTCTGTACAGAACTCTGGTACAGAGTTCTTTCTTATCAAAACCTTGATCTTTAATTTGAGTGATATCTTCTGTCCTCAGTCGAGATATGGATCAGCATTTGCCTTACAGAAGTCTTTCAGCAGCCAAAGGCATGAATTAGAAATGTCAGTAAGGGTGCTTGGATACTGAGCCATACTTGGGACTTCTTGTCCTTGGAATATATCATTATAAGCTATTTAGCCTTCTTTTATATTTTAGTTTGTTTTAAATTCCTTTACAAACTCTTCATTCTTTTTTGTACATTCAACCTAAAGTCATTTCATTTCTCCCCATCAATCTTCATTTTTAAAAAAGTTTAACAAGTTCACAATATTATTTTGTATTTGATCTACCCTCTTAAAAACTTTAGAACCAATTCATTGTAAATACTCAGAAGATTTATTCATCAAATGTATAATATTCACAGTAGTGGTGCCTATGTTGGGTATAGACTTGGGATTCAAAAAAACAAAATTTCAACAGGACAGAAGAAACAAATTTTTTTTTTTTAAAAAATGTAGTTGATTTTTTCCCTTAGGCCAAGGGAAAAAACAGTTGCAAATTTGACAGACAAATGAGAGAACTTATAACTTACTCTCGTTTTCCTTGTCTGCTAGATATAATCAAATCACCATCCAGAAATACTATGTTAGTTTACATTTTTTTAATAGTATATAAATGTCTTCTTTCTCATCTCTCAAAAAGCAAAATTTCTAGAGTATTTAAATTCAAATGTATCTATTTATAATACTCATTAGCAGTATTGTATATTTTATACTCCTTGATGCAATCAGATCTTAAATCAAGGAAATAATTACAAATGTTCCATAAATTTATCTATAATACTGCAATTTTGTTAAGTCCACAATAAATTGAAAATAACCTTCATTTCTAATAAGTTGATGATAGGTTAGGTAAATTGTGTTAAATTATGATATACCTGCATACTTAAACATTATGTGGTTTTAGTAAAAATATGTGTTAATAAGGGAAAATATACAGTAAAAATAATTCAGGTTGAAATACATAAATTATCTCATTTTAGTAAAAAAATATAAGAATGAAAAGTTTTTTAAATTATGTGAATAAAATGCTGTATTGATACATGAGAATTTGAGGTGGATTTTTTGGCTTATCTATATTATCTAAATATTTGCGATAAATATGTTATTTTTTAATTATAAAATCAATTTACTTGTCATGTGAAAAATGGGCAAAGACTTAATCTAACAGCATTTCATGAATGTTAGAGGAAGTGTTTTAGAAATTATAGTTGATCGCACACCCAATTTCCATTTAGTCAACAGATATTCAAGTGTCTTCTCTATTCCATGTATCAGAAAAAAATGCAGCAGAGAACAAAATAGTCTCTTGCCTCATGGAGCATACATTTTGTGAAGGGGACAGACATAAAATAACTATCTATCAGATGATGATGGTTCCATGACAGAAGTAATATAGCCGTGGAAGGGGAAAGAGAGTGAAGGGGGAACCCTGCTTCAGTGGGAGGGCTGAAGAGGAAGCATTTGAACAGAATAAAGTGAGAAGAGAGACACATAGATATCTGAGGAAAGGGGTTTCCTGACAGAACAGCAAGCACAGAGGCCCTTAAGCAAGAGTGTTCTTTACCAGAAATTGTCGCTATGTCTGTCAGACAAAAACAAAGAATATTTTAGATTTCAGTAATAGAACGGTAAGGAATTAATATTGCCCTATACTTTTTACTAGTCAGATTTCCTTTAGAATATTGTGCTAAATTCAGTTTTTTTTACCACATTTTAACGAGGAACATTGAAGAATTAGAGCGAATCAAAAAGAAACGGTTCAGGATAATGGGAGGGTCTGGAAGTGGTACCACCTGAAGAACAGCAGGAAACCTAGTTGCTCAATTGAAGAGAAAGAAGACCTGATGCAGACAGGAGAGGGATGTCATTTTGTCATGATAAACTTTTTTTGTTTGGCTTCTAAGAGCAAAATCAGAATGAAAATTACAAGCAGAACTTAGCTGCATATAAAGAAGCACATGCTACTAATTATGGCTCTTCTAAAAATGAATATTAGTACCGAGTGCTAGTCCTGGAGTTAGTCAGGGGCTGAGCAGCACTTGAATGAGATTCTGTAAGGTTGGTCCTTTCTATCAAAAAGACTTTGCAGATGATGCAGTAGTTAGCCTGGGTGATAAAAACTTGACAGAGTATGGCAACACTCCTAATAGGTACCACTTGGGTGGGTACCATTATGGAATCTCTTACCTGACTCCTGGAATGGTATGGCTAAAATACCACAAGCCACTCTGGAGAAAACATCTAAATCTATGGAATCCTAAAACCTTGAGCTGGAATAGCCCCGAGACACCCTGTGGGCAAGGGCCACTCATTGGTCATGGTGGAAGGGGGAGGTGACAAATGTCCTCTCAGCACGTGTGGAGATAGAGGCATCTGGCTTCTAATTCAGTAGCAGATTGGGTTATTTAACAAATGCTTAAGTGAGCAAATGATGGTTCTATTTTGATAGGTGTTAATCAAAGCTATTGTCACAGAAGTAGAGTCTTTTGCTGCAATCTGTTCTTTCATAAATGTGCAAAATACATCATGGGGACCTTTCTTCTAGTATTAACACCGCCTGGAGTATGAGGTGCGAATAAAAGGTATTAAGAGAATAATTTTCAAAAATATTTTAACAAAAACATCACACCTACACACTCCAATAAGTGTTATTGTACTGTTATTTTCTAAGTAATGTGAAGAGCTTATATCCTCTGGCTCGTGATTCTGCATTTGGCCCTTGCCAAATTACATCCCATCACTATATCCCCATCACCTTGCAAAGGGGCTGACATAAAGTAGGTCCTCAATAAAAAAATGATTGAGAAAATTACTTCATTTAACAGACCATCGAGTGGCTCAGAACTTTTTGGAGCTCTGCTTTGAATTTAACTCCAACATTTTTGTTTTAATTTCCTTCAGCGGTTATGAATTTCCATCCTTCAGTGTTCCATTTGCAAATGACCAAATAGATGGTCACGTTGGTAACATTGCTTTAATGTTTAAAAAGGAGTGAATTTAGAATAATGGGAATGTGATTCCTTAGCACCTCCTAGAATGCAGGGTGTCTGTCCTTGAGACATGCAACAGTTAATGTTTATCGCATTCATGCTACTACTGCTCTCCTCGTCTACCTGAAATAGCACGATTTCCCCTTAAAATGTCTTGTTTCTAATTTTCTTCCAGCCGTAGGTTCAGCGCTCACAAGCAAAACTACTCATGTATTGGCTCTGTCATTCACTAGTCATATAAACTAAAACCTAAGCCTCAGTTTTGTAACCTGTAAAATAGGGGTAATATTACAAGCATCGGTTTAATGTAATTTCACAATAATTAGCTAATGTGATAGCAGATATGCTCAAATGCTGTCCACAAGTATTATGTCATTCCCATGCTCACTTTATTTTTTGAGTAGTTTTTACCTATGGTTAAAATTTAAACTCTTAGACATGAACTTCTCTTGTCTAACTTAACACAGCAGATGACTTATGTCCCTGCTACTTCATAAATTGCTCTGATGCTTGCTGACTTGCTGTTTCCTTCTGAAATCCCTCCTCTTGGAATGCCTTTATCCCATTTCTTTACCTGATGAGCATCTGCTCATCCATCCAATATTAACTCAAATGCCGCGGCTTCCCAGCGCCTCCATTTTATGCTAATTACGTATTTACATAGGGGTTATCTCCATGAACTGTGAGCTGCTCAAGCAGTCACAGATCTCGTTTCCCTCTGCATCCCCAGTGCTTAGCTTGCTCCCTGGAAATAATTAGCTTTCCAAATAAATTTAAAGATTATTCCAAAAGAATGAGCTACAGAACTCATTTCTGCAATGGCATAGTGCAAATTCTAGAGTCTGCCTAGCCTCCGGGACTGACCGACTTTTTAAAGGGAGCGATGTGGATGAAGATGATTTGTTTCAAGCTTACACTTATTTCTAGTCGGTAACGTCTAAGAGTTAGACTTCTGAGTTCCCTCTCGTTAGGAAACCAGACCATATACATGCCTATTGCGTTCTGGAGAGGATGAGAACACAGGGGAATCGATAAATGAATGTGCTCATCTTCTCTCACGGAACCTATCGTAGTGAACAGCATTGATGTATCGGCAGGTACATATCTCCACCTGTCTGTGGGCACCTCTGAGATGGCCTTATGCATCTGGCATGAATTGCATCCTTGACACGTAGTAGGTGCTGAATACATGCTCACTAGACTGGATTGAAAAATCAACAATATATCTCTGGAATATCAGAACTGCAAACAAACAAACAAACAAACAAACAAACAAACAAAAACCTAACAACAACACACATCTAAATTGTGATATGCACATGTAAACAGGACTGCCTTTTTGACTGAGAGCTGATAAGAATAGTTGATAGACCTGGTACCAGTGCCAGGGCTGAGCAAGCTCATTGTCTTGGCATCGTGACTGAGGATACTGACTAGAGTAATGGGAGGTGTTCATCAGACCTCTACTGTGCCCCCTCTGCTGTGGAATAGCTCTGTTCCAAAACAGATCCCGAGCTTACTCTTCTCACTATCCATTAACACGTTAGGGGAAGCGCTTCTGCTTGCTTCTCAATTCACCTGCTTCTATATATGTGAAAACTAGTATGATTTTGGAAATCATCATTCCAGTGACTAAATCAGGAATTTAGGTTTCACTTTATGTGCCAGTTTTCTGGTGGATTGGTTGTGGAAGCTGGCACTATGTTGAGAAGAATTCTGAGGCTTCATCTAGGCCCAGTGGAAAAGAGAATCATTATTAGTTGTGGGAGAAAAAGAGGTGGCATATATGCCACGTATTTACAATTCTTGGACTAAGTAGTCCAAACAAATAAACTGGCAGATAATAATCGAATAAAAAAATCACTTTGCTACTTTTCATTTTAATAATAAACAAGTTCAATATTTCTAGTAGCAATGAATTTGACAATAGATACTGGCTAAAAAAAAAGTCTAGACCGTGTATCTTTGTAAAAAAGAAAAGAAATTAATATTTTTATAATTCCATGTCTCAGAAACTGCTGTAGGTGCTATAAAGTAAATATTCCTATTCGCAATTAAACATTGAAGAAAGTGAGGCTAAGGGAGAACTAGAAATTTGCCCAAGGTCAAACAGTTATAAGTGGACTATTGTTTGGGTTTGATCAAGGTTTGTTGGATAAAATGACTGCTCTCCTCCTATTATTCCATGTTGGATCCCTATACACATACAAACACATGTACATACATATAAACACATACACACACACACCTATATGTACACAATACACAGGAGTATATATATGTATATACATTGCAAACTTCATATATCAAGAGCATGATTTTGAAAAATCAAAAAGTAAATAGCAAAGGTCTCACAGAAAATGACTAAGCATTCTAAAGTTCTCTTTCTTACTGCCGGGTCCCTTGAGTCTTAATTCAGATCCTATTGACCCTGAATTTCCATGCATCTTAACAACCTGTTCATCTGACCTCTCCTGAATATAGGAAAGTGCCTAGGTAAGTTCGCACAGGCAGAAAAAATTAGAGTTGATAATCAGAAATAATGGTGAAAGAAACTCATGCCGTCTCACTGCTCATTACAACAATTACAAGCATAATAATGAGCAGATATTGAGGAGAGAATAACTTGTATTGTATACAGTCTGTCCAATAAGGCAAAAGTGCATTTGATACATTTAAAAAAGGGTTTCATAAAATACTGTTATTTTTCTAGTTTAAACACAACAATATATTCCTCAGATATCTAGAAAATTGACTGATGGAGAATTTATTATTTATTGTGTAGCTGAGTCAAGCACAGAATTTAAATAAGATATTATGTAAAACACTTGGATAATTTTTCTAGTGATAAAATACAAGCATGTTATACACTTAAGAAAATGTCAACAAGCTTTTTGGGGTTGGAAGATTGGGTCCAGTATTAAAAGCTGCTGTTCTTAATATAGTTTTTATTTCCATTGTTCATAGTTAAATATAATACTTGAGCCTACAGATAGCCAGAACACTGGCCAATTCCATAAACATTCTCACTGTGTCTCTGGGATGAAAGAAGAAGTTTCTTTTGTGGGGAGCTTATTAACAGCTTAAACTTGTAAATGAATGTCGATGTCTCTATCACTGCTATTCAGTGCAATGGCTGGGTTCCCATGGACCTATGATGTCAAGAATCATCTTAACAGGAACAAGGTAAATAAGTAATGAAAGTTATCATCTCAAGGAAAGGCATTTCCTGGAGAGAAGTGTCTGGCCCAAAGTCACATCATTAGGAACAAACCATATGCCTCTCTGTTTCAGTTTGTGCATCTATTTTGTCTCTATTTCTTTCGTTCACTTTGAAGTCACCCTCAGAGTCACGGTGATTCGTCTAAAAGTTGAGGAATCACAAGACTCCCAACTGTAGAAGTCAAAACCAAACCACAAACTAGATAATTTTGAGACTTATAAAAGAGAGAGCAAATGACTCACCACAAATTGCATAATTAAAAGATGATTTCAGAAAAAAAGCACTCATTGACCTGCAGTTCATTCATTCTGTATCTGAATTCTCATCGCCAGTCCCATCCCACCCAAGCTTAAAATTATCTCTCCATTTCCACGGGACCACACATGAACCATCTCAACCAAATTCAAATAGATTTAATTCTAACAGCCCCAACATAGATCCAGGGAGTCCACTGAGGTGACTTAGTTTTCCCAATGTGACTAGTAATAACCTTCAAATAG
>NW_011888786.1:5971372-6001441 GCF_000151845.1 Pteropus vampyrus
TAGTTTAAACACAACAATATATTCCTCAGATATCTAGAAAATTGACTGATGGAGAATTTATTATTTATTGTGTAGCTGAGTCAAGCACAGAATTTAAATAAGATATTATGTAAAACACTTAGATAATTTTTCTAGTGATAAAATACAAGCATGTTATACACTTAAGAAAATGTCAACAAGCTTTTTGGGGTTGGAAGATTGGGTCCAGTATTAAAAGCTGCTGTTCTTAATATAGTTTTTATTTCCATTGTTCATAGTTAAATATAATACTTGAGCCTACAGATAGCCAGAACACTGGCCAATTCCATAAACATTCTCACTGTGTCTCTGGGATGAAAGAAGAAGTTTCTTTTGTGGGGAGCTTATTAACAGCTTAAACTTGTAAATGAATGTCGATGTCTCTATCACTGCTATTCAGTGCAATGGCTGGGTTCCCATGGACCTATGATGTCAAGAATCATCTTAACAGGAACAAGGTAAATAAGTAATGAAAGTTATCATCTCAAGGAAAGGCATTTCCTGGAGAGAAGTGTCTGGCCCAAAGTCACATCATTAGGAACAAACCATATGCCTCTCTGTTTCAGTTTGTGCATCTATTTTGTCTCTATTTCTTTCGTTCACTTTGAAGTCACCCTCAGAGTCACGGTGATCCGTCTAAAAGTAGAGGAATCACAAGACTCCCAACTGTAGAAGTCAAAACCAAACCACAAACTAGATAATTTTGAGACTTATAAAAGAGAGAGCAAATGACTCACCACAAATTGCATAATTAAAAGATGATTTCAGAAAAAAAGCACTCATTGACCTGCAGTTCATTCATTCTCTATCTGAATTCTCATCGCCAGTCCCATCCCACCCAAGCTTAAAATTATCTCTCCATTTCCACGGGACCACACATGAACCATCTCAACCAAATTCAAATAGATTTAATTCTAACAGCCCCAACATAGATCCAGGGAGTCCACTGAGGTGACTTAGTTTTCCCAATGTGACTAGTAATAACCTTCAAATAGGCACAACATGAAATTTAAGAATGAGAACATTCCATCTACTTTCTAGATGGATGCAAGGGTTACCCTCCTGTTGTTACTCTTCTCCCTACTGTTCCAGGGATTCAGCTTCACACTCACCAAATATAATGCATCATAACATCAACAATGATGACCATTTGGATACATCACAAACTTTCTCTAGTCATATTATATCCCTCCTTCTGAGTCCTAGGAAATAATCTTTTTGCCCTTTTCCTTTGGTACCTGGTTGGTCCTTTCGCCTATTTGATGAATAAAAGATGAAATAACATACAGAAGGATACACAGCATGACCAGGAAAATGACTCATCTGGCCAAATAACCTGTCCCTTGGAAAATTACTGAGTCTTGCCAATGTATATAGACATCCATTACTAAAATACCACAACAAAAATTAGGAACTTTTCAGGCTCTGGTGTCTGAAATATTACCACATTATCTTGATCATGAATCAGATAGATTTTAAAGTCTTATGAACTCTCTGATTTCATATGCCAGTATTCAGGTGCATTTTTATGTTCATTCTTCTGATAATACTTTACTAAACATTTTAAGAGTCTATTCATCTAGTTTTTAGTTATTCCTTCATTTTTTTCATTCATTTGACTAGTATTGAGTACTTTCTATGTACTAAGTATCACGATTGTCACTGGGGTATAAGAAATAAATCAGACATAGTCGTCAACCTCGCAGAACTTAGAAATCAGCAGAAAAAGAAGACATTAAATAAGAAAGGCATTCAGTAGTGTCATCATTCAATAATGATGACAAGGGACTCTATAGTACTCGAGGAACATGAGGATCTTTTGAGAGATAAATTCACATTATCGGCCATACTAACAGCTGAAAACATATATCATTGTAGAAGTTTATTAGCCTTGGTCTGAAATGTTTTCCATAATAATGCATGTCAAACCACCACAAACCTCAAAAACTTACAGCAACAAACATTTATTTCTCACTCATGAATCTGCTAATTAGCTGAGTTCGTTCCACACCAGCCAGGGAGTCTGTAGGCCAAGTGGAGTGAGTAAGCTGGGGGGAATGGAAAGATTATCCTATAATACATTCTTCTCATGGCAATAATAGAAGCCCAGGAGGGTAAAGCCACCACGTAGCATATTTCTAGCCATGACTGTAGCACATCCAAAAACATCCCTATGGCCAAAGCCCAAAGTCAAAGTCTGGGGAAACACATTCCATCTTCCATGAGGCTGAGAAAGAATACAGATGTACAATACTGCTTTACACAGCGAGGAGAGGAGAATCAGCCCCAATAATTCAGTCTACCACATTTAGTTTGGAAAATCCTGAGGGTACGATTTGCTTATTGTACTGTTGTGATAAAATAGGGGTTAGCACTCTTAGGAATGATCACGTATACACATGATTTTTGGTATGTAGGAATTTTAGTTTATCGGCAAGATAAAATGTACACAGAACAGAGTGGGCAGGTCTGGCTCTTACCGGGGTCAGGTCCTGTGGATTCACAAAGATACTTTCTGCAGTCGTGTTTCCATGAATGTGTTCGTTCTCATGGAGGAACTCCAAGGCATCCAGCTGGAGGAAGAGGAAAGAAAGCATCGCTTTCATAAAGATAGAAAAAGATGAGGTACACTAGGAAGCACAAATAAGGAGTTATGCAGAGATATTACTTCAGAATGGAAGGAAGTTCACAGAGAACAGATCTGAACCTTGAAGCTTGGCTTCTGCTTGTCATATAAAGAGGAGAGACAAGAACATTCAATATTCTCTGTCATTGTCTGACCAAATTTCCTCCACCTAGAATGCGCAATGGGAAGAAAAATGGAATCTTGCCTCACCTAAAGAAAATCTTTCTAGTTTAATTAGAGAAAACCAAAACAAATGCACAAATTACCCAACAGCAATATAAATACAGCCAGCTTTGTAGCTCCTGGCTTCTCAGGAGGGAGTCTAAGTTTTCCTAATAGTCTTTATTTGTCCAATTGGAATTGGAAGAAGTGTGTTCAAAAACAATGAACTCCTAGTTCCAAACTTTTAGCTTTGAGGTCTTTGAGGTTGGGCCTGTGTTTTAACCAGTCTTACCTCACTGCCAATACTGAGAGTTTTAATTTGTGCAAAACAGATAAAAGAAGTCTTTCTGATAGTGAATTTAATATGGGAGGACATCATAACCTTAGAAAGGGAACTTTAACAGCTTTGGGAAGTAGGTCCTTATGGTTATGAATAGAAGAGGAAAAAGTAAAAAGAATTAACTTTGTTTTTTAAAAATTGTTTTATGACTTCATTCTAAAGGGTTTGAAGGAGTTGATGTTTATAAAGTGCCTCATATGTACCAGACCCTGTGCTAAGAACTTTATGAAGATATGTACTTACTAACCTCATTCGGTCTTCTCAGATTCTCTGACATATAGATACTGGTATCTCCTACTGTATAAAAGGGTGATAAATATGAATAACTGGGTCACGCAGAGAGTGAATACCTGACATCCGGGTAAAGCTAATGAGAGATGATTCTGACCCCATACGTCTGGAGTTTTATGTTTTGGAGATGATAAAAACAAACAAACAAACAAAAAACAACAACGACAAAAAAAAACCCACCAAAAACAAAACAAAAACAAACAAACAAAAAACATTTTCTGAACTGGAAGACACAAGGTAAAAATGAAGCTGGAGGAAGTATAAAAACAGGAGGAAGTATGGACTTACGTACAGTGGACCCTGGAACTCTTTGTCTGCTTCTCTCACTCAGTTTTTAGAATGCTGGCAGTCAGGCTTTCACCGTCCAAGTGGAATTTTGGTGAATGTGAATGTGGTTTTCCCAATCAGTCCACAAGGAAAGAATAATAATATTGTAACCAGAAACCAAGAACAGAATTTCATGAAACAAAAACTCACAGAGACCAAAATGAGCATCTAAAAATTTTAAATATAATGGTTTGAATAAATAACATTAAAAAAGGTTTTCAATGTAAAATTGAGAGACTCAGAAAACAAGCAAAAAGAAAGTTATAAAATTAAGGGATGAGTTTAAGTAGTGCAGTGCCTGAATAATAGATGTTCTAGAAAGAGAGGAGAGGGAAAATGAAGAAAAGAAAGTTATCAAAATACATACATACATATATACATGCATACATCAAGAATATTTTCTAGACGTGAAGAAAATGTCTGCATTTCTATACTGAGTCTAATAGTTCCCAGAAGAACTGATTAAAAAGAAACTCAAACCAAAGCACAAGTACATTACTAGATTCCAGAACATCTGGGACAAAGAGAAGATTTCACAAGATCATGGACAAAATAAGCAGATCACACGCACACGCACACACACACACACACACACACACACACACACACACACACACATATCAGAAGTCAGAAGACTTAGATTTCTTTTAAGTAGCACTTAGAAAGCAACTAAGGAATGTCTTCAATATTCTGGATGGAAATTATTTTTAATCTAGAATCGAAGTGAACCAAACTATCAATTAAGAAGGACATTAGAAATCAAACATTTTATGACATGAGTGCTCTCAAAAAGTTATCTCTACGTACCCTTTCTAAAGAGAAAGATGAAAGTCATGGGCTACAGGAAGCAAGCCATCCAAACTGAGGAGAAACTAAAAGAATCCCCAGGTGAAAGTGAAATGCTATCCCCCAAGATGACAGCTGTGAAACAGGCATGGAAAGGGACCAGTCCATATTGGAGTATTCCAGAATTCCCAGTAAAGACTTCTTCAGGATAATAAAATCAACAGACTCTGAGATTCACCTGGATATTTTGAGAAAAGACTTAGATAACTTTGAAAATGTGGAGTAAGATTATTAATATAAAAAGACAAGACAAGCATTAACTATAGAGGAAACGTTCTTCGGAAGAATAAAAGTAATCACATATTGCATGTCTCAGCTTTAAAAACTATTACCTATTACTTTCCAGTGCAGCCATGATTCTAAAAACTTTAAATGTGATAATTCACTTAATCTTCATACCAAACTCGTGAGGTGGCATTTCCTCATTTTACAGGTAAGGCAACTGAAGCACATAGAATTTGGCGAATTATCCAAGGTCACCCAGCTTGTAAACAGTAAGGCTGGGTTTTGAACACAGGCATTTTGGCTCTAGATTCTGTGATCTCAATCTCCATGTTATGCACCTCTGCTCAAAATAGTGCAATTAGAAAATGATGATATAACCAAAATTCCAGGTCAGTGTATTAGGAAGATGGGGGAGCGGAAGTGCATGAATACGTGGTAAGAGGCAATGAGAAGGAAAAGAGTCTTAAAACTTCACCTTTCACAGTGATAAGTCAATAGATAATACCCAAAATTGAAAAAAAAAAATAATGTTAGAGCATTAAATGGTGATATCAAAATAATCAGCCCAAAGGGGAAGTGGTTTCTATAACAGATGAAGACATGAAGTAGAAGGGGTAAGAACTGCTGTTGTTTCTAATTCATCTCATAGAACCAGTGGTCTCTTCAAATCGTGGATGTGTTTAACTTTGATAAAAATATAAAATGAAAGAGGAAGAGAAGGAGCAGGAGGAGGAGGAGAAGGAGAAAGTGGCAGAGTGGTGGAGCCATGCTGTCTCTTATAGGTGGAATATTCTCTCTCTGTGGACTGTTCATTTCCTTGGGACGACATGTAGCCTGGTGGACAGAACATGGCACAGCCCAATTCTAGCCTGGCCCTGCTGCCTAGCTGTGTGATCTCAGCCATGACATTTTTTTCCCTGGGTCTCAGCTTTATCACCTACACAGCGGGTGTTGAGCTAGAAATTATATTCCTTTTATGGCATCTTTTTATGAGATCCAGCATGCAAATGAGAACAAGGGCCAGTGGACTTGAAACAAAGCTGGGAGTTTTGTTACAGCAGCCCTCGCAGACTGATACAGTGAGAACTTTGGTCAAATGGCAATTCATAACAAACTACTCCACAGCTGTGTGCCAGGAAGAAGGGGAGAACAGATATGGTGGCAAACAAGAGTTTCCAGACACCATCTTAAATACTTTACTTAGGTCATGTAGCTTTAAGCCGAGCGAAAATCATTCAAATGTAGGGCACTCTTTCCTCACACCAACATTGCACTGAAATATTGGCTCTGGTCTTTGTTGCTGTTTTAAACACAAAGTGAAAATAATTTTGAAAAAAAAATTAAAAAGAGCTAATGGGGAAAATATTTTGGAATCTTAAACTCACTATACGCAAGTATCTTTCTCTACTCTTTCTATTAATGATGAATTTGCTGTGGGGTAATGGATTTTTCCAGGCTAACAGATTCCCCAGGCCTGCAATAGAAAGTTCCTAAAAATATATATCTGTAAAAGACAAATTCTCTTCTGTCTTTCAGCAATTTTCTCCTGAACTGTGCTTCTCCCTTTTTGCCATGGTTAGAATCCTTTTCAAGTTTATTGCTGCTGTGATCTGTACAACTCTATTTTTAACCATCTACAACAAAATCAACCCTTAAGCTTCTACTCCAAGAAAAAAAGAGAGGGAAGAATTAAGTTGAAACCAATATTGGACCTGGAATTAGAGAATCCCTAATATCTGGAGTTGGGAAAAGTAAAAGAAGATTCTGGAAAACATGAATAATAATCCTTAATTTCTGAAGTAGATCAAAGTGGATCTAAGCTGTGTGATCTCAGCCATGATGCATAGGTAATATTCTGAGTCTTTGTGAACATAAACTAGCTATTATTAATCTCTCTGGTGAGGTCAAAACACAGTGGAGCCTTTTCAAGACAACTGGAACAATCACAGTGCTTTGTGTGTCGGTAGATTATGTAGTGCACTGAACTTCTTGCTAAATTATCTAAGACATGGCTCTCAAACTTGATTGCCTACAAGAGTCCTGGTAGTTAACATCCAGAAGTGAAACATTCTCCATTTTATGTGAAAATTCATATGTTCATTTATTCAATAAGCATTTATTACTTACTGTGAGCCACATACTGTTCTTGGTACTAAAGACGAAGTCCTTATCCCCATGGAGCTTAAAAGTGATAAGAAAGAGCACTAAATAACTAAAGATGTGGTGTCAAGTCAGTTATATATACGCAAAAAGAATTTAATACAAGCAGAGTAAGGAAATAATTGTGAGCATCGTGGGAGATTTAAATAGGAGATCAGGGAAGGCTTCTCTGAGGAGGTGGCATTTGAGCAGAAATATGAATGACATGCAGGGGAAAGGCCTGCAAATTTCTGGGAAAATAACATTCCTGAAACAGGGACAAATAAGCACAAGGGCTCTGAGTGGGAGCATCCTGGGATGCTCAAAGAACAGTAAGGAGTCAGCATGAAAGGAAGAATAGTGGAGTTAGCATTGGAAGAGGTGACCGAGGTGAGTCATTTAAAACTTAGAGGTGTGTTAAAGGCTTTGATTTTATTTTACTGAAGATTGGAAACCTTTGGAGGGTTTTCAATCAGGGAGAGACAGGATCAGATTGCCATTTTAAATTTTGGTTTGAGCGTGAGAAGAGAGACAAGGGAAGGGCCCACTGAAGTAGTCCACTGACGATGCTAAATGGGATGAGGGCAGTTATGGTGGAAAAGAAGGGTATGATTCAGGATCTACGATAAAGGTGATCTCTGAAGCATGGCTGGAATAATGGATGAGGACTGTGAGAAGAAGAAACACGCCAAGGAGGACTCCGATTTGGGGGCCTTGAGCACCTGGCTGAATGCTGGTTGTCTTTTACATAGAAGGAGCAATGGAGACTGTGGCAAATCAGAGTGTGCGATTCATCTGAAGAGGTTGCTGTTGTGAAACTAAGAAAGCTGAAGATTATGTCTTCTATAACATATAATAATTATCCTTGCCATTTGAAAGGTATTTTACAACCCAATTCTTCTCTTTCTACTTAATGAGTTTCAATATGGTTTCAATTTTTACTTAATAAAAATTTTAGTCAAACGTTAGTCATTGGTACCATATTTGATCGACTGAAAATAAGTTTTTCTCTATAGCATTCATGACACTGACAGGTGAAGAATGACTGCCACTTGGGTGCAGATGCCCTCACCCACCCAGTCTGCCGCCTCCTTCTCTCAAGTCTGCTCTCAATGCCCTGATCCTTTCTGCTGCCTTAACTCTTGGCCTCGGATTCTTGTCTCTGAACCCAGAAAAGAACTGACAAATCATCTGGCCTTTTCCTCTGGTGCCTTTGCCCATGGCAGTCTCTAGAAAAACATATTAGGGTGTAGGTGGGAGCTCTGAGATCGGGAGTATGACAACTGCTCTTGGTGGAATCTAACCATGAAGCAGGGGGTGCACTTGCTGCAAATTTCTACCTCTCCAAGCCCACCCTCCCCACATTTTCCCCCTGAACTGGCTATTGGTTCAATAGAGGACTATTTTTGCTTACTCCAAAATCTTAGCTAGAAATTGACTACATAGCCTCACAGATAGTACCCATGCAGTTATAATAAATCCTGAGATCAATACGTCAACAGCATAGTTTTTGAAACATGATTACAGTTTTGCCACGTTTATCCTAATGGAAACACAAGATGTCATTCAACTTCTAGAGGAGCTGAAACCACTCAACTAATTTCAAGTAGGCCTGGTACTGAGAACTGAGCTAGTTTACTTATTTTTTTTTTCCATTGAAATGATAATTAAAGCATCTCTACTCTTAAATGATTAAAACTATTGCTGATTTTTAGTGCATGTGGTTGCAATAAAATCAACCAAAAGAAAATGTTTGGCTCTTATCTTGGCCCTTTAAGATTATAGTTGAACAACTCTGCCATCCTAAATAAATATATGCAAATATGTAAAAGGGATAGTCAAAACTCTTCGAATAAAACCCTCCAAATCATGAGTTATGAGTCTGATCATAGTAATATTACAAAATTGATTTTTCTTCTTCATGAAGCTTACTTTTACATGACCCAGTTTCAGAAAGCATCCAAATTTATGGTTCAGTTTGGTTTGATTTAGCTGTGGTCATTAAAGGGGCCACAAATTTGCCATTAATCATTGATTATATTCAATCAGCTCTCAAGGTGACTTATGTTTTCTCACTGTTTGCGATATTACAATCTGCCAAACAGGCTTCCTGGCATGAAATGGAACATTTCTCCATAAGTAGTTGGAGAGTTCAGTTCAAATTGTATTAAGTATTTATTGATCTTTCTAATACCTTTCTAATACCTTTGCTTTCTAATACCTTTGCTTAAAAAAAAAAAAAATGACCTAGAGCCTCACTGACTACAGATGTGTTTAAATCTCTGATTCTTATAGGTAATAGGGTTTTGTTGATGCTGTTTGTTGATGTTTTGTTTGATTACAGAATGGTATATTCTACACATGACCTCCAAACCAGTATTTTTTTACAATTATTTTCTGCAAAGATAGCTTTTACATTTCTATCATGAGTTAGCACAATGTTTTTTCAAACCCTACTTTTCTTGTGTTGACAAAAGGAACAGCCTGAAGGCAGGGCCCGCATGTCATTCATCTTAATATCCTCAGTACCACTTTCTGTGCAAAGGAATTGTGTATATTTCGTGAGTGATACATTATTTGTTGAGTCTTAGTGTCCATTTCCATCCTTTCTTACACTCTTCCCACTCTGCAGTAAACGGGAAGGAAGGCTAACAACAGTATATTACTGACTCCTCTGTGGCTACGGTTGTGACTACAGTGGAGGTTCTGCCAATAAGAGAAAGAAATGCGAGACTGGGAAGATGGAAGGGGAACAACATGCAGCTTGTTAGTTGCACTGTGGCAGTGGGCAAGGAAGCTCTACAGATATGAATATGCATAAAGCCGAGCTCCATTCACTGTATCTAACCTTGAGGATGCGGCAGCAATTGCCTATTGATCATGGATATGGAGGCATAATCACGAAACCAAAAGTTGTAAGTTCCCCTCTTCCATCTTTCTGACAGTTTTGCATACACCTAATTCCTGGTGTGAAATCTTTTCCTGGTTCCCTCACTAAATTGCAAGATGTTCACACTGTTTTCTCTCTGTAGAATGTCCTCGGCAACACTTTTGCATGACAAATGTATTTTTTCATTTGTGGTCCAGCTCTTACTTCTTTCTGAGAAAGTTTTTAGACCCTTCCGCCACCTACCCCATATAGGATTTATCATACTTTTATCTGATATTATCACTTACAATATTTTAATGTGAGAGCTTTTATTTGTTTCTTCCTGTATTTGTATGTTTGGTTCCCTAGACAACACCTGCAACGTTTTGCAAGTCCAGGAAAAACATCTTGCTCATGTTTGTATTCCCGACACCTAATACAGTCACTGATTTATAAAATGCTCTCAAGAGTTATTTATTCCTTTGAATTTAAGGCTTAGGGGCTCTGCCTC
The DNA here is from genome assembly GCF_000151845.1 of Pteropus vampyrus. Lineage (NCBI taxonomy): Eukaryota > Metazoa > Chordata > Mammalia > Chiroptera > Pteropodidae > Pteropus > Pteropus vampyrus. The sequence continues at coordinate 5,981,727 of NW_011888786.1, forward strand.
TTATTTATTTCTGTACTCTGTATACTGTCTGACACTCAACAAATCATCAGTGAACATTTGTTATACTAAATTATTAAATTACCTCATCATTCTCTTCATTGAGAATCAGATGAATTTATTCAATATTTGGTGGTTAAAAAGTTCATATTAATATAAGTTGAACTTTGAACTTGTCAAACATATTCCAAAGCAAGGAAATAGTGTGGGCAAAAGTGGGAGGTGTGAGGAAGCGCACAGCATTCAAAGAACCACAATTATTATGATCTGGCACAACTCGGGTGCCCAGAGTGAGGAAGGAGTAGGTTCAATGAGGGGATTTGCTCACCAGCCCTGAGCTACTTTAATTCACCATAAGTGATGCCATGAGCAATGACTCCAATTGTGCTAATAATTGTTTTTCCCAGCAATCGATGAATGGGTTCAAGAGGTCAGTGCAAGAGCTATTTCTTCACCGGGATGGCTGTCAGAATAATTTGCTTATCTTGGCCCTTCCCTCATGCATATCATTAGGTGACAACTTTATTGCATAAAAAGAGGTCCCAAATGCTGATATTACGTTAGATGGAGTCTACTGATGCTCAAGAAGCTTTATAATTTAGTATTGCTAGCATTATATGTAAGACCAAATTCTCAAAAACGAAATCCATTGAAAAAAACATGACACATCTTCCTGAAACATCCATTACACTCAGCACTAAGAAATTTTCAATATAATTTTTCTATTCAAACAACCTGTCACGTTATGGAGTAAAATGCTAAACTAAGCGAATTTTTAAGATAAGACATGAGATTGCAAGGTAATTTCTTTCTCATTTTTCCTCATATGTACAGAAAATACGTGATCAAGTGTCCTTAGAGGTCTTTTGGGAGTCCTAAAGGAAGGTTTGGTTTTTTTGTTTCATGTTGAGGGGGGCAGTTTCACCAAGAAGCCTGACCCTTTGGTGCCTCTGCTTCTTCATTAGAAAATAAAAAACAATGGTACATTTCTCACCCCCTCTCCCCCACTGCACTGGTGCAAAATAACATGTGAGGCAGATAAAATACAGCAAATGAATGTGAATATGGACCCTGAAACTCAACAGCCAGAATTCAAATCCTAGCTCTGTCATTTTCTAGCTACGAACTTTTGGGGAAGTTAATCTCTTTTAGACTCATTTTTTCCATCTTAAAAATGGAGATGATTGTAAATGATAATACCTATCTCAACTGATTGCTAAGGGAGTGTATGATTAACGCAAATAAAAGTCCTTAGAACTACACTTGTCACACGAGAGGCCATTATTTGTTGTTATAAGGCAGGGCCATTTTGAGTGACATCTTTCCCATTAATAATGTTATCATCAAACATATATTAAGTGCTTTTTATGTATGAGACATTTTATATGCATTATCTCATGTAAAATGACCCTAGAAAACAAGTGTCATTATAATCAGTAGTTTACAAATGCATTGGAGATTCAAAAGAGATTAAAAACTTACTCTAGGCTGAAAAAGTTAGCAAGCCATGGACACGGACCTTGAAGTCTGGAGGCTGACTTAGAACCTGTATTCTCATGACTATGAAACTTAGGTCTTCTTTAGGATCAGGAGAGGTGGGCAGGGGTGGGAAAATAAATGAAGAATCACAGCTGTATCAAACACAACTTAAGTATATCAAACACCAGCCTAAGGTATTACATATCCCATCCCAGTTAACTCTTTCAATAAGCACATAAGGTTGAAATTCTTGGGGCTATTTTTTAGAGATGAGGGAATAGGAAGATATAGGATGAAGATTCCAATCCATGTTTGTTTACCTCCAAAACCCTTACTTTTTCTGCTACCATGGCCCTATTAATTATAATGCATGAGGTCAAGCAGGTGACTAGTCAAAAGACTGAAAATTCAGTTGTCTGTCTCACATGAATCCCCAACGAATAACCCCAGAGTAAAAAGGGGCAAAAAGAATACACACTGTACAAATTGCAGATGGGGAAGAAGCCAGAAAATGTTATTAGAAAATGTCTTGTTTTGACCTTTAAAAAAATAGTTGGGACTTGATGATTACTAGTTTTTAAGTGCACATCTTATATATAAAGTTACACCGTTACTGCATGATTCAGTGTAAGACTGCATTGAATTATTTTATCACTACAGTTGAGTTAAATATGACCTAAAGCTGTATATACCTTCTGTAATATTTTATGCTTAAAGTCTGATTAATCATTTTCTGATGTTTGTTGAATCAAATAAAACTAGGCTAAATTAATTCCACTGTCTTCTTCCAAGCTACTAGTATGGCTTTATCTTGCTGTTAAAAGAAGATAAATGTGCAGAAACTAACAGAACTTTGTTGCTTTTCTCTGTAGCAAGCAACATTCAGTAAACCTTCAAAAGGCAGAGGGGATCAATTATTTTCACTTGTCAATGATGACATAATAAGAAGTGACTTGGTCAAGATAAGAGAGGCCTGAAAACAGCCTCTCTCCTGATGTCTCTCTATTTCAAGACACAGGATGATGCTGCTTCTATTTATAAACTCATCTGGAAATGCATGAGCTGTGCAAGGTCTTTTTCCTCTGTGGCTGCATCTTGAAAGGGCATACATTAGAATAATAACATCAAATAACCTAATACCTTGGAGTTGACAAAGGCAATTTATATAAACATGAATTTACTAGCAAGCAGTAAAAAAAAAAAGGCACATAAAAGAGACAACAAGGCATCTCAAATTTGAGAGGAGAGAAGGCACTTCAACTAGACAGAAATTTGCAAGTGGGTGGGGTGATAAAGGTGATGCTGCTGGTCGAACGAGGCCGGTGGAGAATATGACCCACTAGTTGTGTCATCTTGTGAAAGCTACTAGCCTATTTGAATTTCATTTGTTTTTTAATTTATAAAATTGGGATAACACATCATAGAGTTGTCAAGAAGATTGAATGGGTTAATTTGAAGACTAACTTGATTAACACTTAGTATAATGTCTAACCAATGGTAGATATGCAATAAAAGCTACTGGAATCATCATTATCATCATCGTCATCATCATCATCATCATCATCATCATCACCACCACCACCACCACCACCACCATTATCATTATATGAAGAGATCAGAAACAATTGCCACCAAAATGGTTCTGTTAGCTTGTCTAACTCAATGTCAGAGGCAAGATGTTTTTAATGGTTTTTAGTATTTAATTTTTTGTAAATCTTATGAAAAATCTCCAAATGTAAATCATATGACCTAGCTTTAGAGATTGGTCATTGAAGGGATACAATGAGCAAAAGAGAAAGGGAAAGCATACTCATAATATTCTGCTCCAGCACCCTCTGCTTCACTCATATGAAAAGAGATCTAGACTTCTCAGGCTCTTAAAATCCATACAAACTAGGAACCATCCTAGGTCACCCTGTAAATAGCAATGGAGCTTTAGCTGCAGCTTAGGACTCCCCTGAGAGTCATAAGCTTAAACTAAGCCTGTCTAAAATTTAGACAAGAGGAAATAGGAGCACTGGGAACAGTTAATTCTCCCCTGGGTGGCACTGTAAGGCATGATGTGCTTTCCTTCTAAATTCCACAGGGGAAAAAAAAAATCAAGCCTAGAAAAGTCAGTGTTAACAGAAGAAACAGGGATGTTGAGGACAGGACATATGGACATTGCTCATTCATAGGATTGCCAGGAGTTTGGGCCAACTCGACAGCACGTAACACACATGCAAAATTTAAAGCTAATTTACTACATTTTAATTACAGAATGTTCCCCTCTCCTAATAACCTGTTACTACATATTTAAATGAAGTTTGATAATAGTTAGAGGTACACATACAAAGTGCTCAGCAAGTGCCACTCCTGGCTCTCAGTGTAATGCTAATATTAGCAAATAAAAAAAAAAAAAAAGGCTCACAAAGCAGGGGAGGGAGGTGCTGTGAGTCTCCTCGTTTTTCAGAAGAGGCACAGAGACATTCAGTAATTTACCCAAGATCACACAGCTAAAAGTATCTGCAGAGTCAGTATCTGAACCAAGGCCAATGGGTTGCAAAATCCATGCTTTTGAACTGTAAAGAAGGAACTCAATGGCAGCACTGAAGCTCTGCAGACTTCCCTATGGACGATCTTCAGACCGAGTAGAGTTGATTCTAGTCTTTTATTCATTGTGTTTTACTTATTCAATATTATGCTATTAGACACAACTCTCTGGTATATGTTTAAATCATATATAATAGTTTAACTCACCTCCCCACTGCATTCCCTTACAAATGTATTTAAAGATACATGATTATGGATCTATGAGAAAATCTTCTACTACCATGTAAGAATTGTTCTATTGATTAAAAACTACATTGAAAATAATTGTGTTTTACAAAAAGGTAACTGATAATCAGTTTTTGAGACATTCTAAAACCACGGGGCATCCATCATTTCAACAGTAAGTCTCACAGTTTTAATTAGCTATTGATCAGAAAAGAAGATAATACGATCCAATAAGAAAAGTGTTTAGAAATTCCACTTTATCAGTTAAGTAACTGTTTTCTGGACAGAAAGTGGTTAGTTCCTGAATCATCAGCAGAGGAGAGAAAAGGAGAAATTGAATTATCTTTGTTAATTTTCCCTTCTCCTACAATCCAGGAAAAAGACGTATGGAGAGACAGGATTGGCGGAAAAGGGCAGACTGGACTTTGGAACTATCTTTCCAGCAGGAGATGAATGAGGGCCAAGGGAGGAAGGGTGCCTGCTGACAACTGTCATTTCTGCAGACTTACTGGAGCAAAATGATATCTAACGTTGAGAAAAAAAAAAAATCGAGTGTCTATATTTTTAATGGCTGCAGAAGTCTCATTTTGCTGGGGGAAAAAAAAAATTAAGTTAGACCTTTTTTAAAAACAGACGATTGCAGGGTCAGCCAGAGATTTATGGAGAGCAAATGACGATGTCAGGGTTTTGGATTTAGCTAGCCACTGACAGGAGGGACTGAGAAAGCACACGGTACAAAGTCTTTCATAAATGTAACTTGAAGTAAATTTCCATCCCAAGACTACATTATACTGTACCGAATACAGTTCACTTAGCCAAAGTCCCTGCTGAAATGTAGGCAACAGTCTTTCTTTGAATTCTGATCCATATTCTATTTGTCATTTTACTTCTATGATGAAGAATATTTAACTACTTCATACTGAGTCTAAATTTTTAAGTGCATGCAAATGTGTAGAAACATTGAGAATCAAAGCAATCAATCTTCACTGATTCAAAAGTTCTATCAGGAGGCTTGAGATTTAGAATAAAGTCGATCATGCTGTGTAATTCCGAGTCTGTTTTAGAAAAAGAAGCTATTACAGCCCTGTGGATATAGATTTATTACTATGAAAAGCACAAAGAAATACATGAAAAATAGAGAAGTAGGAGAACTTAGAATCGTGTCAAGAAAAAAAATTTCAATATACTGAGGCGGCATGAAAAGTGAAAAGTAAAACTAAGAGATGTAGAACTTGCTGATCTTTACTTCTTATTTTCAAATGTATTGTGAATATTCTTACAAATTGGAGAGGATAATATCAAATGGCATGAAGAAGACCAAAGTCACAATCAAAGTCATGATCTCGTAAAAAAGCAGAAAGAGCAAAGGAGACCTGCAACTTAAATTTTAGGTTTCTATAATGATATATACATTTTGATCCAAGAGCATGCAGACAATATTGGATCCCACCAAACGGCATCACCATTATTTCATTTTGTTTCTTCATACATGAGAACCTATTGCCAAACCATCTTCTCATTTTCACCTTTGGGTGTTTCCTGGCCTTGACCATACTACAGGTGTTCATTCCCTCAAATCCTAAGCCATCTGTCTTGAACATATCAGCTGCCGACAACCCAAAGCCAGACTCCTGTTGGCTTTGAGGATCTTAGCAGAATTGGGCAGGGAGATATCTCTTCAAGAGGAGCCAAAATCTGGAGATGAGATTGGCAGTTTGGGAAGACACTGTGCTGGCAGATGTGCTAGGGTGGTTTAGCCCTAGAACTAGCCAGAGGGTTGAAAAATTACAGCAAGAATTCCATTATCAACCTATGGTTTAGGCCCAATTCCAAGTCTTATAATTCACTCTCCCTAAATTCTCTCAGCACATTTTACTGCATGCTCAAAGTATTAGAATATAAATCAGCATTAGACATGATGGCTTTGCCACTTTCCTACCACTAACGCCAATTCTAACAACCCACCTCTGTCTCTTTCCCATCCTACGATCTCCCTTAGAAGCCCTAAAAAAATGATATGAAAACAACAACCAAGAATTATTACTCTAGGGTCTCAAGTATTACATATGCATGAGAAGGGAATATCCTGCTGCATATTTTTATCTGTGTGAGATCTTTTGAACTATCACAGGTAATATTTTTGCAATCATTTACTTAGTAAGTTCACTTCCCAAATCTTTCATTGTGATAAAATTTCCTCTGCAAGAACCACAAACTATGTTCTTTTTGTAACACCAGTGCCTAGCATAGTGCCTAATGCTTTCACTCAGCATTTACTCACTCAGCATTTTTTTTTTGACACTGAGCATTGAAGTAACAAAATAGGAAAATGTCCTGCTTCATGAACCTTACATTCTAGCTTCTATAGCAAACATACAGATACTCAATAAATATTGAATAAATGGATGGTTAAGTAAACAAAAGAATGTATGAATGGATAGATAAGTTTGTATAGGGTAAAGATAACTGAAATTTGAATACAAGTTTAACTTTGGTCTTATTTTCCTCAACCGAAGTCATCTGACTCATGAACTGGAGAGGCAGAATGAGAAATGGGCATACTCGTGTGTGTGTGTGTGTGTGTGTGTGTGTGTGTGTGTTATATTTCAGTCTCAAGAATGATCGAAATGATAAAATATATTCTAAGTACTGACACTATTAAATAGTAGTTACCCAAGTTATTTATTTATAACTCAGCAATTTAAAAAAAAATGTTTTATAGAATCTAATTCTGCATATTTTTATTTTGTGTTATGCCCAAATGGAGTCCTGTGGTGAAATATGATTATAACAGTTATATAAGCTTCTTCGTTGGAAGGTCTTAACAGATTTTTTGCATAATAACAAAAGGTATGGTTCTGTAGGAGAACACGCTTGCCTAACTTTAATTTAAAATTCACTTGTGAGGAACATTTAATAAAGCACACCTTGTTTAACATGGATATGAATAAGTACAGTGGATTCTGTGTGCTCATCTTGGATTCCCTTTCAGGGTCAATGCATTCAACCCCAGCTGCTGAAAATGTTGGTGGATGGATGCTCACAAATGTGCCCTCACTGGTCAATGCCCTTTGCTCCAGGTAACTGCCCCCCAAAGGCTGACCTGTGGCCTATGACTGGACAGCAACAAAATATAAAGACTCGCTTCCCTTGTCTCAGTTTGAGACAAATCATAAGGACCATCCCAGTTTCCGAACTTCCTGTGGGATTCGCTAAGAACTCAGCTGCATCCACAAAACAGGTGAATGTTTTTTATCTGTCTCATCCTGCCTTCTTATATCCTTCAGATATATCTCTCCTAGAGTATGCTCCAATAAAATTTCTCCATACAATTCTCCATCACTGAGTCTGCTTCTCAGGAATTCAATCTAAGACAATAAGCATATACACGTACAATCTCTCTGAGGTTTCAAGTCATCAGTAGCACAACTCAGTTTCAGGCTTATTTTGTCTGATTTCAATGTCGAGCCTCTTTCTACTGTGTCTTACCCTAAAATTAGTAATAAATATGAGAATGGAGAGGAAAATCAAATGCCATTATCTTTGTTTCAACAAATTGTGTTGAAATATATCTAGTATGAACTACCAAGTTTCTAAGAAAAATGACCCCTCCTGAAGTAAACCTTCCTGATACATGTTTACACACATACACACATGCGCACACAGTCATATTCACCAGTGGAAGGGAACCTAGAGTTACACTAGCCAACCCTCTCAGTTTTAGAGCAGAAGAAACAGGTTCAGAATAGAGGAGTGATTGGTCTAAGGTCCCAAATATAATGGTAGAATTAAGCCTGACTTCCAAAAACTAAACTAAAACAATTCAGCCCGTCATTCAGACTCATGATGTAGGACAGAGAGAGTGATTATTAGCTTTATCCTGCAGAAAAAAATCATTTATGCCTGAAATTACTCTAGAATTATTTTAGAGAGGCCATATGTCTCATTTGATTTCTATAAATTTAATTAAACACATCTTTTCAGGAACACAGCACATGCATAAAAGCTAAGAGGACATGTAAACTGGACTGTATAAAAAAAACCACCTCTCATTCTCAACTCACTCCAGTGAGCAATATGATTTAATAAATCATCAGTAATAGATTCAATCACTTGCTCGGCAGTCTAAAAATCTACCATTCTAAGAAACATTTAATAAAACAATGTGGACTGAAACAAAACAAACATAGATTGGCATCAGGCATCACTTTAACAATTTCATCAGAAAATGGTTTTATAAACATACTTTTCCGTGCTCATCTTTTTATAGATTCAATCAGCACTACCTTCACAGAAATCATGCACTGAGATGCCATGGCAACCAGCACATTCTGCACAGACACACACACAAAATCAACGTGCTTAAATAACTGTAACTCACGCCCACTTATGTCTATTAGATTTGGATTCCAAGTATAAAAATAGCAACAATGATTGTTTTTTGCCAACTAGGGGCTCTGTTATTAAGTTTCAGGTGACGTAAACAATGTGACAGTGGGAAGGTCAAAAGTAAAACCCCAACGGGAGGAATAAACAGTTCAGCACAAGTCTCAATCCACTCACCACCAACTGATTCTTTTGGGTTCTTACTGTAAGTGAATTTCACCTCAGTCCTGTGCTACTCAAATAAATCCTTTACTGGCAATAAAACAGAATTGGTAGAACATGGGATCAGTACTTTTCTACCCAAAAAGTAAATGACTGCTTCAAATTTTCAACATTTTTCTCCACTTAAAATAAATGATTTTGAAAACCAATTTTAGAAGACAAACATCTAGATTTAAATAGTTGTTCAAGAACCTTGTTCCCAAAGTAACCTGAATTTTCTTTCTTGAACATCTGAGAGACTTGGGTGGACAGTAAGTTTAATATTACATCCATGTAATGTCAGCTAGTTAAATAGAGTAAAGAACTCTAGACACTGTGAAAGGGACCAGGGATACAGAAAACCAAACCAAAACAAAACAAAAAACCAGAAAACAAACAAACAAACCCTGGTTTATGGTGCCGTTTTGTCGTTCTGACCAATGACAACAGAATTACCCCTGGTGTTTGTCAATAATTCTGATTTGTGGGTCTCATATAAGTTCCACCTGGAATCGGAACCCAAGGTGTTCCACTGCTTATGAAGCAAGTGGTCCTTTGGGAAAACACCCAGCTGGGAAGTGTAGAGGATCCATCAACCACTAGCAGCCAGCATGAACTTATGAAGGGGTGAGACGTGCATGTGCCGAGTAGCACTATGCAGCTGTCGTGGCTTTGTTAAGTGGCTCCTGGCAGGGAAATGCTTCTTGAAGACTAAAGAGTGTAAGTAGAGGCAGGAAATAGAAAACAGCCACTTAAGATGTACACTTGTGCTTCTGCTGACCACCTGACTGAGCATCACCAGCTGACTGACCACCTGATTGAGCATCACCAGATCAAAGAATCTTATCAGTGGTAATCAGACAATGAAAGCCACAATGATAATTATAGTCTATTCTTATAACTGTTTACAGTTTAAAGCACTTATTTCATAATACACATGGAAATGGGCATAATATGTTTAAATAGCAAAGTCCTAGAAAGTTGGGAGAGGCAGTTTTATCTTCACCTGCTGTACTTGACTGTAAGACCCATGAGGCTTTGAGGTCTCTACCTGCTAGAACAGTACTTGGTTCATATGAAGTGTTCAGTGAAAAGAAAGAAAGAAAGAGAGAGAGAGAGAGAGAGAGAGAGAGAGGGAGGGAGGGAGGAAGAAATAGAAAGAAAGGAAGAAAGAAAGAAAGAACAGTATAGAACATAACTAAAAAAGAAATAACTTGGAGCGAATGAGGGGAAGGTACTTTCTTAGGTAATTATTTGATAGTACATTGTTTTTCTTATCTATGAAAAACCAGCATACAATAGCAGTGGAGGTAGGTTTGTGGGGGTTCCTGGGCAGCATGAAAAGGGTTCAGTGATCACTCTTTCAAGTGGAGAGCCACAGCTACTGGAGTTGGTATGTTCGCATGGAGTTGTTCAGAGCCAAATAGGAAAAGAATTAGCTGGAGTTGTAGAAATTCAGTTGCCAACTCTTTAAATTTAAACATTGGGCCCCCTCAGTCAGAAAAACTGCTGTAAGAAAGGAAGTCTAACATAATGTAGGCTCTGTCATTAGACAACAGAGCCTAGGACATTAAAGGTAGAGGTATGTCCTTTGATCATTGATATCTAAGAGTCTTGCTCACACTTTAATGAAGAGTAGTTTGTTTTCAACACTAGCATTACATTCTGGTTATACCTGCATTTAATGTAGTTTGAGATGTGTGTATGTGAGTGTGTTCAAAAGACAGTCTTCAATACAATTTGGCTAATCCATTTCTGACCATTCTAAAAAGATTACTTCCAATATTGTTGGTGCTTACTCTACACGCCAAACTGGGGAAGTTCTTTTGCCCAGACTCTACAGAACGTTTGAGCAGTGCTATCCTCACCTACAAAAATATAGAAAGTTCATGAAGCTAATAAAAACTAGAGCAGGACTTTATCTTAGGTCTTCTGATTTAAAAATCACTTTAAAAAAAATACAGACTTGGGTAATAGAATACAGTTAGCTATTTTAATATAGAATTGTGCAGTTTTTCCAAGTATGTTCTTAAAAATGCCATGCACTAATTTTATACCTGTAGTTTGGCAGAGATTCATCATGAAAGGTCTAGAAAAAAATCCACTTTACAATTCCTTGTAAAAAATACGTGAAGTCAGCAATGAACACTACCCAATGTACAGATTCCACACATATTGACAGGTTGAAAAAAATTATAAATTTCCATTCAGGGCTTTCATCTGTAAAAGAAAATTATGTCAATAAAGAACTCAAAATAATTCATCTTTTCATTGGAGAAAACTAACCAAGTGATCAAAGTTAACCTCACCAGTAATGGAACATATTAATATCTGGTGCCTCCTAATAGCCTGTTCTGAGAAAGACAAACATTTTCTGTGGCATTCTGTCCAAAAATACATAACCTGAATTTGATAGTGAAAAAGATCACCCACACACAGTACACAATAACTGATGTGTACTATTAGAGGAAAAAAATATATATATCAGTGATACTTTTAAAGATAGTAAGGCAGACTTTATTGAGAATCATAGTGATAATATAGAGACCACTTCAATGGGATTTCTCAGGGAGTTGGAGAAAGACTGAGTTAAACTCCAAATATATCATGGAAATTTATAGCCAAGAAGCAATGTGGGGGTCAGTGGATGAAAATGGCTAAGAGGAAACATCAGAGGGAAGAGGGGAAGGGGATCCTGGCTAAACTAACCTGGCAGGATTCTTGCTGACAACAAGCCAGGGTGATCAGACATCACCTGGGGAACAGTGGAGACTGATGAACTTGATCAGATATCAAAGGTAGAGCGGGGTGGGCTCTGGTTAAATTGATTCGGTGGGGTTCTTGCTAAAACTGGATTTTACAAGGAAATGCACAGATGGGCCTGGGAGAAAGTTCGTGAGCCTGACTAAAGTTTGGTCAAGCAAGAAATCCTTGTTAGTACTTTTCCAATGGATCAAGCCCATGAAAGAGGGAAAAAGACTTAGGAACTGTTCCATATTAAAGAGATATGATGATTAAACTCAATAAGACATTGGATTGGCTCTTGGTCCAAGAAAAAAAGACATCGGTGGGACTATGGGTGGAATTTGAATAAGGTCTCTAAATTAAATGGTGAAATGGTATCAACATTAATTTCTTATTTTTATGAAGATATTATTATAGACAATGTTAACATTTGGGAAGCTAGATGAAGGATATATGAAATTCACCGTATTAATTTTGCAAATTTTTAAAAATCTGACATGATCTCAAAATGAAAAGATAAAAACAAAATAAAATTTTTAAATTTGTGAAGAAGGTACATCTCAGATAAGTGTTCTTACCAAAATAAAATTTTTACATATTTAAAAAATAAGTAATCTTAGCGCTGAAAAGGATCATACTGGTAAATTGATTAAATGTGAAAGCTGTAAGAAGTAGTATAACTTGTCCAAAGTTGCACAGACCTTGAATCTTTGTCTCCAAACAGTGTTCTCTCCTTAATACCGTATCCTACTTCACCGCTGATTCTCTAAAAACCTGAGAGCACTTGAGTGAACCAGCATTCCTGTTGTGCCTCTTTGTCAAAGACAAGGCAAAATGACGATGGCAATATATATTTACCATGTAGAGGAAATATATCAACACTTTGTCCTGGAAAGCATGTGGCGATACCAACGTAAGGAAGAATACCCTCAGATGTAGTTATTTGTGAAGGTATCAAAGGTAAGGATTTAGTATTGATTAGAAAACCCAGATGACAGTTCAAAGAAAAATCAAGAATAATTAAAATTCACAGAGTAAATTGAAAATGCATAGAGTAAATGAGGGAATTATAATGGAATAACGATAATAATGAACTATGGCTTAAATCAGTGGCCTTTGTTTTTTGGGAGGTTTTTTTTTTATTGTTTTTGGCTCATTTTTCCATGAAAAAAGATTTTAGGAAAAACTTGGGCATGTTTAACTTTGCATCTAAAATGTCTTCTTTATTTTATAACTAATTGCAAAAGGTATAATTTCTGGCAAGTTACAAATAATGACACTTTTTAATTAAACTATCAGATTACTCTGAAAAATCTCTTCAAAGTAATCGAAACATGACATCGAATTGAGAATTTCAATCATTCGTTGAATAAATAAAAGCACGCTCTTCTTTTCCAGTCAAAAATTTCACCTGTCTTTATTCCCCATAAACTCGTATTTCCATTCCAATTCCCCAAAATGTTTATCCTAAAAAAAAAAGACATTATGTGCATGAAAGGCTTTAACACTCACCGAATCACACTTCAGTGTAACAAAAATATGTGTGCAAGTTGAAAAGTAAGTTGTTTTTAAACAGCCAGTGACCTTAAAGTGTTAAGTACTAAAAATCATTTTCATAGTGAGTTATGATTATAAATATTTTAGGGCTTAATGTTTTAAAAAATTATAAATAATTATTAACAGAAGTAAAATATTATTAGTAATACTCTCTTAATTGAACGGAAGGGTCTGGGGTTTGTCCCCTATATAATTTATATATCCAACAATGAATACTACACGTTACCATTACTATAAATAACATTATAATAATAAGACAAGTTTCAGAACTAATTCCATTCCTAGTTTTCATTTTCCATATTTTTAAGCTCAAGAAAGAATGTGTTCATCTAAATAAATAGATGTGAATGGAAGGAGTTTGATTTTAGCAGGTCATTAAGTCTCCAGCACTTTCCATATAGTTGACAAAAATATCACATAGCAATCACACAAAATTTGTTTTTAATGATCTATCAGACAACCAGTCAATTAGATACTCCTATAGTATTACTGAATTGAAAACATGTCTTGCAAAAGAGACTTGTTTTTTTACCCAGGCATTAAAGTCATTCCCTTTTCAACAACGAATCAACTTTTCCACAAAATCATAATGTGAAAAGGATGGGGAGTTCTTCAAAACCAGGCTCATTCTCTCCCAGATCTATCTGTGGAGAAAATAGAAATTACATGTAGAAACCGAGTATCTGGAAATTGATTCTCTTAAAACTATATCTTTTTGCAGGTACCCCTAGGAAAACGTGCATTCCAGGAATACGCTCTCCCCTGGGGCATCATAGATTATTCCAGACATGAGGAATTTTCATGAAGGAAGGACAGAATTTAAGCCAAATTTGGAGAAAATTTGATAAGAAAGCTTCATTGTATTGAATATATCTCCTCAAATTATGGAATACTTCCCAAAGTGTCTTCAGAGGACAATTAGTCATTTGAGTTATTTCATACAAAGTAGCTTAAAATGGTCTGTCACATTTGGGAAATACTGCACTATATGATCCCCTGGGAAGAACTATAATCCATATTAGCATACCCGAAGCCCTAAAAAGTCCTACAGTAAAAAATACAGTTTACCTTTATTCAATTCGAGCATTCACAAATATATTCACCTATGTATCTCTTTTTGGATAGTATCTTTCTGAATGCACTCTCAGAATTGCTGAGTCATTATTTTGTTGAATGTAAGGACTGTGTCATATTTCTCCTAGTGATATCCATGGACAGTGGCCATGACCTTGGTAGATGTTTAATAAATACTGGTTAACTGATTTATTGATTCATATGCAAAGGAAATGAAGTTGACAAAACAGGAAAACTAAATAGAAATTGATTAGCAGGAATCATATCATAAAGAAAACTTTTAAACCAACCCTCTAACTTATTAAGTAGAAGCAGGTGTAATATTGCCAATAAGAAAGAAAGCTGTTACCTAGGAAGTCATCAAAAGCTCTCACTGCCGCTTCTCCCAGGGGAATCCTGGCTCAGAGGGGGAACATCATTTAAGAACTCTCAATGTGCAGTCATTGCTACAAGATCACAGAAGATGAAGCCTCCCGACAGCAGTGACAGACACATAATCCCTGTCATCACAAGCATTCATTGGAAGATCCTTCATTTGGGGGTAAAAAAAATGCCATTGCTTTTTTCCTCATACCATGTGAATCTAAGTGTACAGCTAACCCTTTTTTGGTGGTTTCTTTGCAGTAGAGAGATAGCAGAGGTAATGTGCTTTATAAATAACTACATCCCTTACAGTACACCTAAAAGAGGCTGGGCTAGGAGCCAATAAAGACATTGCATTTACCAGCTGAGTAACTTGAATAGTCCCTGGATTTCTCTGAGCCCCATTTCTCCATCTGTCAAAACGTTATGAACTTAAACATGACCATGGATTATAAAATCCCTTTTTACTAACTGGAGAAAGAAAAACACATCTTTTTCAAAGAGTATGTTGACATTCCCTTAACTCAGGCATAATAATGTCTCAGTAAATATTTGCTTTAATTGGTTTAGTTGCCTAACTAGTTCTGAAAACTGCCTTCAGAACACTACTTTTAAGTCAACAATCAGAATGCTACTGGGGAAAAAATCGACCCTATCAGCATAAAAAGATTATAAGGACCCCAAAGAGTGCATTTGAAAAACAAGGTCAACTTTAATAGTGTTTCACAGTCCATTGTACCTTTGGGGAAAAATCATCACATGCTACAATTGTCATTATCACAATTCGCTGCAGCCAAGTAGAAAGATTTAAGGGATTAAGATTACTGTTTCTTTTTTAATTTAAATATCAGTCTGGGCCTATTTTTTTAGTGGTGATATAAAAAATCTTATGCAATTGGGAGAAAGGATTTCGGTAATAGTAATAATGAACCATTATAAAATCAAAATTAATAGAGAAAAGAATTCTTTTAATTCTCAGTGGATAAAGAATAAGTTTAATTAACACAGTAAATGTGCTTCTCCCTCACCTCTCCCTAACAGGGATGACAAGAGAAAGAAAACATAATTAGGTCAGTCCCTCTTGATGACAGGACCATAATAAGTGACATAGTGAAATAAGCTTATTATACAAAGTGAATAAGCACAAATTTTCTGTGATTGTTTTCACAGTCATTTGATGGCTTTCTATCGCTATATGACTTAGTTCCTCCCGATGCCTAAAGTTCTTTTTGTGTGATTTTTGAGGATTTCATTTTTCAGGATGTGTTTTCACAGTCAAAGTCTCTCATATAACACATTCCAGGGAAAAAGTTTTCCCTTCGTTATGTTTTGTTTATTACATTATGTGAGTTGATTTCGAAGCAGTATCCCGAGCCTCAGTTTATGGTGTTTTTTATGTAACTTTAAAACCTCACAGGCTGACATTTAATAATCAGAACAGAATAAAACATTAGTTGCAACATCCACGTCGTCCAGGACTTTCAGCTCAGCTAAGTTCTCTTCTTGCACATGGCGTGGGGGAGAAAGGACTCATGATTGCATGTGGACTCTCAGCTGCAAATGTGCTCACTAAGGATTCGCAAGTCCTCTTTCAAAGGAAAACAGCAGAAGTGACTTGCCACTGTGTTGTTCTGAAAATCTCTCTAAGTCTTCATCCAAAAGAGAATGGTTTCTTATAAAGATAAGAATAGAATTCAATGGACAAAGGACACTGCCACCTGGACAAGCGTATCATCACCTGCCTATCAAGAGTTCATGCCATTTGTACTGAGTATCAATAATACAATGCCATAACCCTGTAATGTTATATTGAATGGTTTTTAGGTCAGAAGTGAAATCTCAGTAATGTCAAGTACTTCAACTTAATAACTAAGAAAAGCAAAATCTATAAAAGCAAGGATTTGCCAATGCTTCTGGGAGAACATACACTGATTCTATATCACTATACAAAGTTTTATAAACAAATTATTTTTTTATTTTTTCTATTTTAGAAATTAATATAATTCCCTCTAACCATTGTTTAAAAATTAGGTCTTGGGGTCAGATGACCTGGATCCTAATGCAGTCTCCAAAACTTACTAAGAGTGCCTGGACTTCTCTACCTCGATTTCTTTTCACCTAAAAAATGTAGATAATATCATCATCTTCTTAGGGTCATTGTAAGGATAATGTAAAATGATGCATATAAAGTATACACATACACCTGTAGCTCAGTCATCTCTTTGAATCAATCAAGCTTTTCTCATACCTTGTCCCCTCCATCTTCAGACAGTCACCTCTTGGTTGCTCTTTCCTACCCAGGCTGGACCTGACAATTGATCACTTGAACCACTGTTTCAGTATACTCAATGAAATTATAATATTCACCATAGAAATTCCTGATGTTGGGTCAATGTTAAAATCCATCTATTTTCTTGACTTCTAAGACTCCGTAGCTGAGCCTTGAAGAAAATCACATCATGTGCATAGATGCTATCACAAAGGATTGTCTCAAACAACACCTGAGACCTCAAATATGCCCAACAGGATGTCTCTGTATCCTCAATCAACTGTCATCTGCTTCAACGACTATTTCAAATTATCTTCTCATTCTTAAGGTTCTGCTCAAGTATTATCTTTTCCAAGAAGCTTTCTCCAGCCTCTCCATGAGGTGCTTTGAAAATTTGTTCCCATCATAGCTAATGCATATTTGGTCATGATGCCTGACTCACAGATAATACTTGTTGCATGGATGAATGAATAAATATTGCGTCCTCTTGCCTAGCCCCTATTGTATCATCACAATCTGTTCTGGAGTCTACTCTCCTTTCTACCCCCTAGACCACAAAGTTCTTGAATCAGGATCACATTGAATCCACTTCCATAGTCCTACCACCGCCTCCATAGTACACACTATCTTCTGAGTATTTTTCTTGGCCAAATTTATCAATAAACAATCAATAAGCAATTATTTATTAAGTGTGTGATATGTATAGCTACTATGCTGTGTACTAGAAACACAAAGATTAAAAGACTCAATTCTCCTCCTTATGGAGTATGGCGACTAACTAGGCAGGAGAGATGCAAACATGTTTGTTATATGACACAATAATCATTCTGGGGCAAGTATGTACAAAGCGATGTAGAAACACAATGGACAAGGCAGCTAGAGAGGCCTCTCAGAAGATGTAGTGTTTGAGCTGATGCTTTGAGTACTTCCATTTTTGTGATTACTTGTTCACCAAACAAACTTAATAAACCTCATTTAGTTCTTCTGGATTAAACTCTATGATCAGGGGTTTTTGTTTGCAAGTGAAAGGTGACATTTCTCAAGGAGAGTGACTAGGTCTGCACTAGTTTGAATCTACTGTCCAGGCGAGGACAAAGCACCTTGATCAACAGATCAAGATAGAAATTGCAGGCAATGCAGGGGAAGAGTTTCTAAAGTAAAATGAAGGTTTGTTATCAGAAAAGGGAGATGCATGCTGGGAATGCAAAGTCATTAAACAATGGGCAGATTCTCCAGTGAATGTGACTGGTTTGGTTCTTGAGCCAGTAACGTTTCCTAATGTAAACTTTTAAAATGTGCTTCCTAGTTATATCCACTTGATTATTTCAGTCGCAAATAAGAGAAACTTGACACACAACTGTTTCAAAATATAGGGTTTTGATTTTCTGGGATATGATGCTGGAGATACCAGTCCAGGACTGTATCTTAGGGTTTCATCTCAAGGTGCTGGTACCAGTCCATGAACTGGTTGTTACTAGTTTGTGATGATGTTATGAGCTGACTTATGTCCCTGTGATCTTCATATATTGAAGCCCTGACCCCAAATGTAACTATATCATACACGCTCACAGAGGAAAGGACGTGAGAGGAAACAGCGAGGAAGTGGCCATCTGCAAGCCCAGGAGAGAGGCCTCAGGAGAAGCCCAATCTGCCAACACCTTGATGTTGAACCTCAGCCTCCAGAACTGTGAGAAAATAAATGTCTGTTGTATAAGCCACTTTGTCTGTGGCATTTTGTTACGGCAGCCCTAGCAAATGAATACAGATGAGGTCAGCATAGAAAATCAGAGTAAGCATTTAAAAACTTGGACGGCAATTTGACAGAATATTATATGTCTGTTGAAACTAATGATAAAATATTTGTACTTTTTTTCATGTCTTTTTCCATTTTATTTTCTATTTATTTATTTGTTGCATTTTAATCAGTCTATAATAGACTGGAAAAGAAAAATTTTTAAATGGTCTTAACCACAGAGACTTTGAGAGGCATCATCTTAAAGTACCCAGGCTCTTTCTATATTTGTGTTGGCTTTTGTTTTTAGATGAAAAACCTCATGTATAGCTGCTGTACCTTCAAGCATCATATCCTCATTGCAAGCAGAAATAAGGAAGAAAGATAAGGGGTGAATGGCAATAGAGGTGGCTGTTGAATCTTTCCTTTTTAATCAAGAAAGCAAAAACTTCCTGGAAAACCTGTGCTGGACCTGCTTACCAGAACTCTGATGACAGCAATCCTTATCAGAGTGTCTAGGAATCAAGCGGGTAGAGAAGGCAGCTGAGTTAGCTAACCAACAGTGACTGCCAAACTGGTTTACATCAGTCTCTTGACAACTTAGTTAGTATGTCCATCTTCTAAATCTAAGTTCATTTTAGATATATGATTGACAGACGATGAAAGATAGATAGATAGATAGATAGATAGATAGATAGATAGATAGATAATAGGTAGGTAGATGGATAGATAGATAGATAGATAGATAGATAGATAGATAGATAATAGATAGATCAATTGATCATACTGGCCTAAGGCAGTTCCACCAAGATAAGACTTAATTGGAAGACCGTGCATGGTAATAACTAGTCAGCCTTTCTTTTCAACTCAATGTACCAGTATATAAACCAAGCAGTACATTCATAGGAGTGCTTTCACATGAATTGTATCACTTAATGCAGGTGACAGTTCTTAGCTGCAACAGGAGCAAATCTTAAGAAAATAAATTTAGATTGATTGAAAGAATAGACTTTTAAAAATTATCCCATCTAAGAATCTTCATATTAATTGAGGTATTTCAGTAACTAGGCATTTGTCTAGCACTTTCTATTTTTAAAGCTGTTGGTGTGGCGTCACATTTTACGGTTCTAATGATGCTATTTGATAGATGAGAGA
>NW_011888786.1:6001491-6001804 GCF_000151845.1 Pteropus vampyrus
TAACTAGTCAGCCTTTCTTTTCAACTCAATGTACCAGTATATAAACCAAGCAGTACATTCATAGGAGTGCTTTCACATGAATTGTATCACTTAATACAGGTGACAGTTCTTAGCTGCAATGGGAGCAAATCTTAAGAAAATAAATTTAGATTGATTGAAAGAATAGACTTTTAAAAATTATCCCATCTAAGAATCCTCATATTAATTGAGGTATTTCGGTAACTAGGCATTTGTCTAGCACTTTCTATTTTTAAAGCTGTTGGTGTGGCGTCACATTTTACGGTTCTAATGATGCTATTTGATAGATGAGAGA
>NW_011888786.1:6001854-6003808 GCF_000151845.1 Pteropus vampyrus
GTAACTAGGCATTTGTCTAGCACTTTCTATTTTTAAAGCTGTTGGTGTGGCGTCACATTTTACGGTTCTAATGATGCTATTTGATAGATGAGAGAACAGATACAGAACAGTCAAGAACTAAACCAACATCAAACACCCACAGAGCCAGTACTAGTAACCAGGTCTCCTGACTTATATGCCTCAATGTCTCTTGACTTTCCATAATGGGACCCATCTCTAGAATCCAAAATGAGGTCCACCGATGTCCTCAAAAACTCTCTGCTCCCATTCTAACAGATATCTCTGTTTCCTGCTCACCACTAAGAAGTTACCTCCATGTAGGGTATACAAATGCTAAATTATCTTTAAGACAGGTTTTTTTCACTCAAGTTAAATACTATTCTCTGTTTGTGTTTCATTCTTTCACTCATTTGATAAATGCAGCCACAGCAAAAACAAGATAGACATAGAACTTACGAGGAAACCAACATTAACCTCAATGATTAATAAAACACAATTGTGAAATGATTACAAAAAAGTGCAAAGTGCTTTTTGCCTAGGCTGAGCTCTCTCTTTCCTGATTCCCTATGCTCTTTCACCAGCCATTATGTTAGCTTCCTCTGCCATCAGACATAATAATAAAAAGCCATCTCTGAAGATGAGAATAAGACCATTCGTGGAGCCGACACAGAGGAAAAGTGGTACTGCATCTATTTCAGAATCTCTCTACCAGCCACTCTGAGCCCTGTATGGCATGACCTGTAGTCTTCGTCTTAGTAAAAGCATATGCTAATGTGTTCAGCATCAAAGTGGTAGACTTTCTTGTTTTGATTAATTTTTAAACGAACTCAGTTACTGTTTAGGTAATGTAATACTCTTGCATTTACATATTTTATTCTACAGTTCCTTCAAACGCTGTCCTAACAAGTATCCAATACATCATGCCATTAATTGCTGTGACTATTAAACAACCATAACTGGAATATGCTCATCAGTTTGCCCTTTCAGATATCTGTACATGAAAAGGAAACAGAATAAGACAATACCTGATATGTTGGAATATAATCCATAACCTGAATCAGAGAAAAGAAGACATATATCAGACACTGCCCCATCCCCGCCCCGCCTCCCCCGGCCACCCCCATGTAACAGAGAGGTCTGAACAGTACTTGTGAATTTCACTCAAACAACTTTCTCAGTTGTGGATCAATAGTTAGGTCATTTTATCTGGGCCTCGATGTCCTAATATATTTACCATTAGTTGAACTTTATGATCCTTACAATCCCTTAAACCGTACGGTTTATGAAAGAAGTTACAAACTGGAAGCCCATTGAAGAAATTCATACATTATTTTGTGTGCTTTTGATTGCTGTTGTTGGCCCCAAAAACTGAAAATTGGTTGCAAGCATTAAAAAATTGAGAGACTTCTCTTGACAATATGGCTTTTCAGTTTCTCATGGAAAATAAAATCAAAACATCCAGCACCATTAGGCTCATATGTCTGCTGTTGACTCTCTCAGATGGGACATGCACTCTCCAGATCCCTGTAGTTCCCACTACTCCATATTGACCTGTGGCCTGTTATCTGTCTTGCCTTTACTATCATTGGATTTTATAATCCCAACTGTCAGGCCTTTATATTTTCAGTTCCTTCTATGGAATGACACACCTTCAGAGAGTCACCTAATCCTACCTTATTTTCATCTTAACAGTTATCAATTCCTAGAATTGCATTTTTGTTTGCTGATATTTTTGTTGTTTGTCCCCCTACTAGAATAAAAGCTTTTAGAGAGATGGGAATTTATCATGTTCACCAGGGTATCTGCAGCACAAAAAATAATTCTGATATATAATGGGCATAAAATAACTACCTACCCATTGATTTATTGTTGACCATGATTCCTCATTCTTTTGGAATTTATATTTTATTGTCTGACAAGCAAAGGGCTATCAGGAACTACTTTATTGCGGGAC
>NW_011888786.1:6003858-6054528 GCF_000151845.1 Pteropus vampyrus
GAATTTCACTCAAACAACTTTCTCAGTTGTGGATCAATAGTTAGGTCATTTTATCTGGGCCTCGATGTCCTAATATATTTACCATTAGTTGAACTTTATGATCCTTACAATCCCTTAAACCGTACGGTTTATGAAAGAAGTTACAAACTGGAAGCCCATTGAAGAAATTCATACATTATTTTGTGTGCTTTTGATTGCTGTTGTTGGCCCCAAAAACTGAAAATTGGTTGCAAGCATTAAAAAATTGAGAGACTTCTCTTGACAATATGGCTTTTCAGTTTCTCATGGAAAATAAAATCAAAACATCCAGCACCATTAGGCTCATATGTCTGCTGTTGACTCTCTCAGATGGGACATGCACTCTCCAGATCCCTGTAGTTCCCACTACTCCATATTGACCTGTGGCCTGTTATCTGTCTTGCCTTTACTATCATTGGATTTTATAATCCCAACTGTCAGGCCTTTATATTTTCAGTTCCTTCTATGGAATGACACACCTTCAGATAGTCACCTAATCCTACCTTATTTTCATCTTAACAGTTATCAATTCCTAGAATTGCATTTTTGTTTGCTGATATTTTTGTTGTTTGTCCCCCTACTAGAATAAAAGCTTTTAGAGAGATGGGAATTTATCATGTTCACCAGGGTATCTGCAGCACAAAAAATAATTCTGATATATAATGGGCATAAAATAACTACCTACCCATTGATTTATTGTTGACCATGATTCCTCATTCTTTTGGAATTTATATTTTATTGTCTGACAAGCAAAGGGCTATCAGGAACTACTTTATTGCGGGACACTCAAAATACAATCCATCACTGTGAATATATTTAAATATAAGTGGTATTATTTTTCTCTCAATTATTAAAGGAATATGATCATTAGAGAATAATTAGAAAATATAAAAATAACTCATAATTTAATTCAGCTGAGATATTGATTTCAAAATGTTGATGACTTTCTGTTCCAGTATTTTTTTGGGAAACTATGTGTTTATATTATATGTTTATACTTTTTTTTTTTTTTACGTACTCTCGAAGAAATGAGTCTCTTCCTCTCCCACAGCAACTCATACAACAAGAAATCTCCCCAAACCTCTATGTTCTCAGAGAAGCATTAGAGGAAAGTAGCTCCTGCCATTCCTATGCACACACTCGAGCCTCCCATGGGAGCAGAAGAACTCATCTGATCGTTGAGAAAGTGAGAGCCTGATATATTTCTTTCATTCTTTCATATTCTCCTTAGGGCAGGATTCATGTACTTAAAGGTCATTGTTGAGTAGTGAGCCCTTACCCTTGGCTCTCAGACTCAACATGGTCTAAGTAAGAAGCTGCTCCACACACTCATCCATCCGCCACTGAGTCTCAAAGTCTAGAGTCGTAGGAGTTTATAGGAGACCCCCACATAAGTTGACTTCTCCAATCCCTTTTTGCCAACAATAAAGAAAAAATATACTTTATCTCTCACCTGGATACTGGGTCTATTTCTCTATAGGTTCAGAACGTAAAAGAAAGAGTGGCAAGCATTTGAACTCTGCAAATCCTACCAATACTAAATATTCAGTTCAGTAACCTGATTTTCCCGTTGAAATGTGTTTGTTATTTTTTTAATGCAGACATCACATTTGAGATATTTAACTTCATGACATGTTGGTCACTCCATCAATGAATGCTGCTCCCACGTTTAGCAGCAGGTGGTAGACTCCTGCTTTTTGAGAAATGCTAAGTGTCTTGGTAACTCAGAATGTGCAGTAATACTGGGTAGAAAGAGGATGTGTTGTTCTTTGCTATCTCCCTCATCCCACCCACACAGCCAAACCATTTTTATCCATTTAAAGACTAACAATCTCACGAATTATGTTTGAACACAACTCCAGTGGCTTTGTAGTCTTTTTTACAGTTTTTTCTATTCCAATTTTTTAATCACCCTACAATCATAATTACTGCTGTTACCTTTATTTTTGATTCTGTTCAAAGATGTGTTTGCAATTTAGACCTGGAGCACAAACATTACTGATTTATTGATATTATTGATTTGCTTCTTCTTTTCACACCAAGTGGCTTAAATTAAAATAATCTAAGGATGAGAAACATGACAATCTTGCATAGTCACAGAGTGCCTCATAAAAGACAGTGGGTGGCACCTTCCCAACTCTTATTGAAAATAGATCATTAGAACAAAGATTAGAAATAACACAGGCCCTTCTTGATCTAGTTTGAGTTCTCTTAGTTTGCTCCCATAGCTCTCTGTATTTTCCCAGGGCCACCTCTCATTACTCTTTATTGTAATCACATGTCGATTACCTTTTTTCCTTACTGAACTGTAAATTTTGTGAAGGCAGGGAACTTCTGCTTTGTTTAAGCCTTGATGTTCAGTGCTATAGTGACTATAAGTTTAAAAGTTCTTTAAAAGATATCGGTTGAATAAATGAATAAGTGGTTGGTGGAAGTAAAATATTAGGAAATGTGAAATTTGCCACAGAAAACGTATGAATCAAGCTTTAGAAACAAGTCAGGACAAGACTGGAGAGATTAGCCTGGTACCTTCTCTGAGCTCTGTTCTCCTGATAGCTCCTCCACCCAATGACCAATACGCATGAGTGGGGATGAGAAAATAGACACTGGACTGAAACAGATGTTACTTGCAGTTAAGTACAGAAAGGAAAGTCAATATCAATTATCTTTTTAAAGAGCAAAAGTATTAACTGAGTAAACATATCCAATAGTACTTTTTGAGAAAACCAAGAAAAATCTAATAAATATGTAACCTAATGTAATCTAATAAAAGAAAAGGCAAATGCAGAAAACTGGAGAAGAAAAATCAGACAAACCATTGATACTGGAATTTTTAAAATTGTTAAGCATATAAATAATACCCTGTACTAATGATTTTAAGTATGCAAAAAAAAAAAAAAAATGACTGTGTGTTTGTCAGAGGGATCAGGGATATTGAGAGAGAAGAGGTAGTTAAAGCCAATTTAGACTCACGAAGCAGGAAAGCTTAATATATTAATAACCATGGAATACATTCAGAAAGTTTGTTGGAGATTTTCTTCAAAAAGCATATGTAAGTTCATGTGATGACTTCTTCCAAATAATCAAGGAACAATATACCAATGCTACATAAATTATTTCAGAGCATGAATGCAGTTGGAAAGATTCCATATTGATTTCTATAAAGATAGTACAATGCTCCTGTGAAACCCTGGCATAGAAAGATCAATATCATTTATGAATACTTATAACAAAATTATAAACTGAATACTAACAAATGAAAATGTGCAATATACATACTTAAAAGGGTTCATCTAAGAGATTTAAATCAAATTATCATTAGATGCCAAAAAGGTATTTTAAAAAATTCATCATGCTGCTATGATTTAAAAAATGAAACTCTTTGTAAACAATTTTCAAAAGTTTATTTTTTAATGTAATAAAAAGCACCTATCCAAAATGCTGAGTCACCAAAGAAACTGGCATTAGATTGGGACTAAGATAAATATTATATAATATAAACAATAATGAGCATTCATTCTAATATTATTTAATATAAACCAAGAAATTTTAACACTGCATTAAGATGTAAAATGAAAAAAAAATGAGTTCTAAAATTGAAAGGGAGACATAAAATTATTATTTTCAGATAGTATGAATTGTCTACTTCAAAAACCTAAAAGATTGACTTAAGTATCATAAAACTACCACTAAATATGAGATGATCAGATCAAAATAAATGTATAAATCCAATGGCTCCACTTCCATCAAAATGGCTAAATTAAAGTCTGACCATACCAAAAGTTAACAAGAATGTGGAGCAGCTCAAATTCTTATGAATTGCTGATGGAATACTAAACGGCACAATCACTTTGGAAACAACTTGGCAGATCCTTAAAAATCACTTACATTACCAAACTACTCATATGTCTCAATTCTAGATGTTTAGCCAAGAAATCATGAAAATATATATCCATACAGACTTTCACATGAATGCTCATAGCAGCATTATTCATCATTGCCCCAAATTTGAAACAACAAAAAGTCTATAAACAAGTAAATGAATAAACAAAATAGTATACTCATACCATGGAATACTACTCAGTTATAAAAAGGAATGAACTATTGATACACACAGCAAAATGGATGAGTCTCAAAATCACTACGCTGAGGAAGATGAGCCAGACACAAAAGAGTGAATCCTGAATGATTACATTTATACAAAACTCTAGAAATACAAATTAATATAAAAAAAGAAAATAATGTTTGTTTGAGGAATGGTGGGGAATGAGTTGAGTTGCAAAGGGGCAGGAGAAATTTTGGAAGATTGATGGATATATTTGTTGTCTTAATTTTGGTAGCAGTTTCACGATTATATATACCCATCAAAACTCATCAAACTGTACACTTTAAGTGGATATGAGTTTTTGTACATAAATTACACATCAGTAAAGTTCTAGAACAAGGAAATCAGAGATCAAGAGACATTAATTATATTATATCCCCAAACTAAATTATATAAAGTCCTTTAACTCTCCTTCTCAAAATATTTTATTGGTTTCTTGTTATAGACTGTATGTTTTATTAGAGCAATTAGTAAAATGTGGTGATGTGAAGATACAGATATCTAAGCAACAGCAGTATAAAAGACCTTATTAATTTATCCTCCATTTCTCCCTTATTGAGAGAGAGATTGAAATCAATTAATTTTATCTAAATGGCCATCCCCAGCTAAAATATCATTTCCATGAATTTCTTTCAACCAGGGGTAACCACGTGTTATACAATTGGTTGGGAGGAGAGGGTAGTAGGGGCCTCTAGGAAAACTATTTTTTGTTGGTTAAAGGGGCATGCTTTACTGACACTCACATTTTCTCTTTACTTTTTCCCTTTCTTCCTGACAAAAGAGCATGAATGAGTGGTTCAGAGGTGCAGCAGCCATCTTGTGACTAAGAGAGAAAAAATTAAATGCTAAAGATGGTAGAGCAAAAAGAAAAAAAGCATCTGAGCCAGCCCTGGAATACTTAGCCCATTTTCCTTGCTACATGAGAACAATCATGTAGGTTACACATAGCTATACAAAAGTTCCTTATAGGTTACACATAGCTATACAAAATTTTACTAACCTCGGCATTTGTTGAGCTTAAGGAAGAAGTAAGACTTTTATTACCAGAACAATCACATGTTATTATCACTGAAATGGGACTTAAAGATCAAGTCATCAAGTCTGTCATTATACAGTTGATAAAACAGTTTCAGAAAAATGTGAGTGACTTTCCCAGCAGGACACAAACAAGAGAGTCAAAACTAGTGCCCAAGCTCTTGGTTTTCAATCTAGTTTTATTTCCACTGTCTCTGTTGACAGGCTAAATAAAGAAAAAAATGCTTGCCAATAGCCTACTCTGTGCCAGGTACTGTGCTTCGTGATATGTGGAGGCAAAAATGTTTCTTCCTATAAGAAGAATAAAAACTAGATGGAGAGATTAGACTTCATCAGACTATAAAATAGTAAGAGAATTTTTAGATGGAGCTAGTGAAATTAGTCCCATTACATCATGGACCACATGGAAAAAGATAAACAGTATAAGCTGGCATCATACATAGTAAGTGATAAAGGGTTAGTGTCATATTAGGGAAACATCTCTTTGGTAAAAATAATCAGAGATGTTCGTGTAAAGGATTAATGTTTGATCATCCTTGAAGGAAAGAGTTTAGATAAGGATAAATGCCTTGGGCAAAGAGGTAGTCAACGAGAATGAAAATGAAACATCTTGGGTAAAATATAAATGAAATAGTTTGACTACAATAAAAGGTTTTGTTATATAAAATGTGGCATTAAAGATAGATTAGAACCAAGAGAGCTTTGAATGACAGAATGAGTAGTTTTCATATTATCCTTTAGGTAGTAAAAAGTCACCGTTGGTTTTTAATCATGAAAATGACTTGGCAAAATTGTCATTTAAGAAGATGAACCCGGTGTCCATAAATTGAGAAAATAAAATAAAATAAAAAAAGATTAATTACATATTTAACAAAAGCTATATGTAATATGTGATTCAGTACATATATACACACATATATTCATATCTGGGTATATATCTTCAAATGTATGTTTATTCATATATAGAGGAAAATAGGAATATATATATTCTTATATAACTATATATACCCAGATATGAATATATATGAATATATATAGATATGTTCATATCTATATATGCTCAAATATAGAAATACATATTCATAAAATATATATATACACAACACATATATATATACATACATATATGTATACATATATACATATATTATAATTTTATGTAATATATACATAATTCTAAATCACAATAAAATATGCTAAAGATTATCTATTTCAATGCCCAGAATGGTGTCTGGACCATACTAGATGCTAAACAATGTATGAATAATTCTTTCATAAAGTAAAGGTATATTAATATCCAAACCAAAAGATTATTGCAGACTCCCTTCAGTTAGATATACTAAAATATTTTTTATAAACCCTCCAAGTGTATATAATCCATTTCTCTTCCCAGATATAAAAGAGTTTTAAGGATCACTGAAAACTGGTAGAGTTACCTAGGTAACCCATTAGGTAAAATACATGAGAATGAAATTCTGATTATAATTATTTCCTTCACTGCCTGCCTTTTGAAAAGAGGCAACAGATATAGCACCAAAACTTTCACTTAACAAGCAGATAAAAAAGAATACATGACTTGATTTTGATATATCTAAATATCTGCTTATCCCCTTAGTCACTTTTCTTTTGAGACTTTGGTTATTTTTAGAACCACCTTCCAACAATGGCTAAATGAATTCACATCACT
This sequence comes from Pteropus vampyrus, assembly GCF_000151845.1. Classification (NCBI taxonomy): domain Eukaryota; kingdom Metazoa; phylum Chordata; class Mammalia; order Chiroptera; family Pteropodidae; genus Pteropus; species Pteropus vampyrus. The sequence goes on from NW_011888786.1 coordinate 6,010,704, forward strand.
GAGAACTCAGCTGAGAGCTATACAACTGCAGTTACTCAAGTATTTCAGACTAAAAAAGAATTTTAAAGTTTGATGAATGATCCAGATAATTATAAAAATGAGTACTCACCTCTATTATCTACTAAATCACACTTGCAAAAATGTTTAGATAATGGCCAACATTTGCTACTCTATGTATATTTGATATCCAGAGTGGCTATTTAAAAAGAATACTTCTTTGAAAGATGGCCACATTATCAAATCACCAAAACATCAGGATGTTCACCAGAAAATGTCAATTAATCATCTGGATGTGTAGTTTGATTTACAAAAAATGTAGTTGATTCAGTTGCTTTTACTCTAGAAATATAGCATTTTGTTGGGTCATGGGGTGAGTTACCGAAACAAAACAAACAAACAAACAATGTCTGCTGATGTCAAAGCTTCTGGTTGAAAGGAGAAATATATTTTTCTAAATCTTGAGAAATAAAGTTAGATATTTGATGTTTCCTTTCATCAGAAATATTTGTGTTGATACATACTAGAGTTCAGTGTTAACATTTTTGAACTAAAATGTTATTCATTCAAGAGACTATTTTTTCAGAGTCCATGATGCCAGCCCTGTGTGTGTGATTCCTTCTATCAAAATTATCCCATGTTAATGACAGATGTAATGTTATCTATCATAGGCTATATTTGGCTCCTCCTATGAGACAGTGAACCCATGAAAGATTCTGAGATTCAACTCGTTTTGCAACTAATCGAGAAATTAACAAATGGTCAGTAAGATATTGAAATTATGAATTATCACCTTTACCAGAGCCTGTCTATATGGAAAAACCAAGGCATAAAGAGAAGGTTGCACTGGATCGGTAATAGTAATACATCCTAGAGGTAAACTTACTCACTCTTCTCTGACAGAACTGGAAAACTGAGCTTCATTCACAGGACCAGGGCTTTTAATCCTAAAATTATCAAGTGGGAGAGCAGATGAGGAAGGATACATCTCTGCCAGCAGGCAGTTCCCAAAAGAGAATGGAGAAGACTAAACTGTGCTCAATATTTTCTTCCCTAACTTGCCAGTCATAGGGGCCCTGCCCTGCCTGGGGAAGGACAGGAAGAGATAGGGCAGGAGGCAGAAGGTTAATCTTATAGCGGAGGGTCCTTCCAAATGGAAACGTGACACACAGGGTGGGGGAAGTTCCATCCTCTTCCTACAGAGGGCAGCATTTACATCTTAGATTATATATTTATTTATTTTTACTATCTTCGGTACCAAACGTAGAGCCCAGGTCAAGAAATATTTTTTAATAAAAGTTAACTGTGATGGTGATGACCTGCAAAGAGAGAGATCAGTTTTTAGAGTCAGGCTTGAATTCTGCTTCTGATCCTAACTGTACACCCTTAGGCAAGTAATTGAACCTCTTAGATTTCATCAGCTGTAAAATCCAGATGGTAAATACCTGGCTCACAGTAGTCTCATGAAGGTTAATTGTCTGTCAAGAGCTTATCCCAATGCTGGTGGGGGCAGAGAGGCACTCAGAACTGTGAGCTCTCTTCCTCTAATAAAATCTGCTCTCAGAAAAAAAAAAAAAACAAAAAAAACAAACAAACAAAAACCTGGTACAAGGCATTGTTTATGCTCCCATCAATGAGTTTTCCTCTCCTGGGGTCATTTTTCTGTCTATGCCCTTTCCCCCAGTATAATAAATGGCTAATTCAGTCAGCCGTGGCTGAGGAGCCAAATACGAGAGATGTAGAAGGAGGGCAGCATTCTGGAAATCTGGGCCTCTCTGGCTTTTCTGTTGTCATGATTTTCAATGCTCCCTCCACCCCTGTACCATGTCTAATCTTTTTCTAAAGGACAGTCACAGGAACATATGTCCTTTAAATGGCAAAAGAGATATGAAGAATAATGAGGAATAGGACAAGAAATAAGAAAGTCCCCTGCCCTGATTGTCTTGCCTCTAAAAACAAATCAAATGGGAATGAAGGCCCGTGACATGGCACTTCAGTGTGTAGAGACCTGAAACTCACCGTGCTTGCTTTTAATTGCTCCTTAATGGCACACGGAATTGCAAGACTTTAAATCACTTTAGAGGAGTGTGAGTGGAATTACTTTATCTGAGTAAAGTCACCTTTAGCTTTTTGAGTTAGCCATTAGGGCAGCCTAAATGCTAGAACATATCACAATCATTTGTTCTGTAAAAAGCACTGTGGAAAATTTTCCCAGAGCTAGACCCCACCCACAGCTGGATGTCATCAGGAAAATAAGTGACTAAATACAGGTGCTACAGGATGCATCAACTTCATTGTAAAGAAATCACTGTAAGACACTTGGGAGATCCAAGAGGGACTTAGAGACCTAAGCAGAAGCCACTTTGTATAGTGAGAAGAACACAGCCTTTGGGAGCAGGTAAGACTGAATTTGAATCCCAATTCTACTGCCTTGCTGAGGGATCTTGGGCAGTCTTTGCATTAAGTGGAACTGATAGCGCTGACATAGTTCACAGCTTCCTTGGGGAATGAATGAGCTACTTTCTGGCAGGCAGAGTAGCAGATGAGTAAAGTGACCAGGATTTCGAGCTGGAGAGCCTGGTTTTGAATTTCACTTTGCAGGAAAACTAGCAGTGTAACCTCACTTACTGTGTCCCTTAGCTTCCTCATTCACTAATGAGGCTATTTACACTACCTACTCTATGGAGTCATTGTGCGAATTAAATTAGTTAACACACGTGTAAGTGTGTAGCTCTTGAGAAGGACTGAATAGTCATTAATGGCTACATAAAATGCCTGCCACTGGGAGGCTGAGTTTCTTCTTCCATTCCCTGTAATCTCACTCCCCACAGCGGTGGTTTCTCAGGAATATACATGACTTGAGAAACTCTAAATGAACTTTTCTTCCAAAATCATTTCCCTAACAGTATAGAACAGCCATCATTAATAAATACTTCGATTGAAGGCACTGGTTGTACCCTGTCACAATAGAAATAACATCCTCTAGAAAGATTATATTATTATATTATTCCTACGTTATGTTGAGACATTATCAACTTCCGGTTGAGCAAGTCCATCGACAGAATTCTGACTGCTAGAAAAGTCTGGGAATTGAGATAAGAACTTGGACTGGTGTGTATTGAGAAGATAATAGGAAAGGGAAGATACATGGATTAATTTAGGAGAACTCCGGTCTGGACTTGACAAGGAAATGGAGGAACTCATGCAACGTCATAGGAAAGTGGGCGTCAGTTATATGTGGAGAGGGGGACATAAACTAAAACCACACCTCTCTCCAGTGTGCCTGCCGACCCCATATCTACAGGAGCTTAGGTGATATTGGAAAAATTTAACCTCTACCTATACATAAATCATCTGACACATTCCAATTATAACATTCTTTTACAGTCTCTGAAAGGTCTTTCAAGATATTATAACCCAAAATAAAATGAGATTTAGGGGCTTTTAAAATTCTCTAAGGACAAAAATGAACTAACAAAAGAGAGTTTTCTGAATGACAATATGATCCTAACTATCTAATAATGAAGTTTAGGGAAGCTGTTTGGATAGAGTCTCCAGGAGGAAGGAAATAGCTTGTTCCAGAATGATGGCTACTTCTCCCATTTACCATATTTAAACTAAGGTTTAGAAAGCGCCTCCACCACCACCTCTTGAGCAGTGTGTGCTCCTTCCTGGGGAAGGCCATGGACCCATGCCCCTCATCCTGTTTGGAGAGGGTGTGTGGGATATTGCAGCAGTTCAGCAAGGAGAGCAGAGTGGACCAACCCTTGTTTTCATTATGAATGAATAGGGGTGTGTGTGTGTGTGTGTGTGTGTGTGTGTGTGTGTGTGTGTGTGTGTATTTCTATACACTTACATACACCATTCTCAATTTATTTTCAGAGAGAACCTCAGATATGTTTTACTTTACCCCCATCTTAGGTAAGAGAAAATAGAGATTCAGAAATAATTAGGACAAGATCACACAGTTACTAAAAATAACTAATACTTATTGAAAGCTTATTTTAGATGCCAGACACTCTTCTAAACGTTTCACATGTACTAATTCTTTCTGTCCTGTGCAGTACTATTATTTCTATTTTATGGTAGAGAAAATGAAAGAAAAAAGAAACTGAGCTAGTTCAAGTTCACACAGGTAGTAAACAGATGAGTTGGAATTGCAAGCCAGGCAATGTCTTTACCTTTTACCACCACACACCAGTTTTTGCTGATGCACACTAAAACAAGCAACGGTCCATTCTCGCCCATCTTAATCGTACTGCCCCTTTCATGTGCTTCAAGATACATTTTAGCTAGATACGTTCCTGTATAAGACACCAACCGCTACAGTCAAGAGTCTCTTGCCGAGTCATGCTATTAAGTATATTTATCATGGACGGTTTGCACAGGTGGCCAACTCTTACAGTTTAATAAACAGAAAGAGAATGCAACACCTTGTATTTTTGTCTGACTACTGATTATTTCCTTGATTTTTTATTTACCCAGTTCAGTGACTGTTCGATGTAAGTTTTCAAATAATTGTGTTGGTGCTAAATTACCTCGGCCGTACTCGACATTGCTCTCACGGTGCTGCCTGTGGAACAGTCTCTATGGGCGCCAGTCAAGGTTTTTGATTAATCCGTCCCTAAGTAATTCATTCCTTGTGTGTCACTGAAAGTGGCCTTACAAGGAATCTGTCCATTCAAGCAGTATTAGTAGGAAAAAAAAAATGCATACCTATCTGGAGGATTTTCTGTTTTTCAAGTAATCTCTTTTCTTAAGGTTTCCTAAGAATTATCATGTGTTGATTAAATTTTCAAACAGGAATAAACAGATAACATGGGTTTGATTACATGTTTGAAATCACACGATAAAAGATAGGTCAATAAAGCTAATAATATTAGCTAATATTTATTGAGTATTTATTATCGATCTGAATATTTACTGAGTATCTATTATAGATCAGAAACTGAGCAGATAGATACTTTATAGGCATTCTCTTATTAAATTTTCTCCTCAGTCTAAAGAGGTAGGTACTGCCTACGGCCATGCCACCCTGAACAAGCCGGATCCCGTCTGATCTTGGAAGCTAAGCAGAGTCAGGTCTGGATGGGAGACCACCTAGGAAGACCAGGTGCGGTAGGCGTAAAAAATAAAAAATAAGGGATTGTAAGCTGACAAGGTCCTTGCAATCTGTGAGGTCAACCAAAGGTTGCCTCGCCTAAAAAATAAATAAATAAATAATCAAAATAAAAATAAATAAAACAAAGTAGTAGGTTCTATTTAGATATCTACTTTAAAGATGTGAGAAAGTAAGGCTTAGAGGAATTAAATTACTTGCCCAAAATGAGAGAGCTAGTACAGGGCGGGGCCAGAATCTAAACCAGGTATGACTGGTGTCAGACTGAAAGCTTTTAGATTTACTCTTTTGTGTCTTTTTAATTATTTGTAATATGGATATGGGAATATTCCATTTCCCATATTCTGCTTCAGGATGACTCAGTGTTCTTCTCTGATTGAGAATCAATTATGATAATTACAAATCTGTTACTTTCTTTAAGAAAACAAGAGGAATCATAACGTGTGATGTTAAAGCAAGCTCTGCCAAGGTGGAGTCACACGACGCTTCCTGTGTGTACTGCCCCTGTCGTTCCCTCGACCCCGTTCACACATTAAACATATATTTACTTTTCGAGATTAAGTTCAAACCACCAATAATCTCTTCGATGTTGTCATAACCCCTCATTTTCCTCTATTAGTAGAAAGGGTTCTCTTTCTACTGAATGTGTATGTCAAGAACCCCAAATACATATACTGTGAACCCTATGTACACAGGTCAGTCTTGGTACTGATAACTCTTTATTACACTTTCTTGTTTACTTATCTACCCCTGAGTCTGGACAATATATTCCCAAAGAAAAGTTAGTTGTCTCATGTATCTTTGTATCTTCAAAACCAAGAACAGTGATAACTGTACATTAGCCACCTATCATTGAATCAATCTACCTATCGATAAACTTCTGGGGCAGGGGGGAATTAACTACAATAATGACACATGGGTGCTTGGCCCTGGAGGTGTGGGTTTAGGGTGTTGTTGCACGTACCTGCTAATCTGACAGTTGTGGTGTTTGAAAAACAAAAGATATCACTCTATTTTTCTACTTTACTTCTTGTCTTTTTGTTAAGTTATTTAAAATCAAGTTTTTTCTTATTTTATAAAGACCACGTCCATTATTGAAATTTTAGAGATACAGATGGGCAAAGTAGAATAGATGTTAGACATCATTCCAGCCAGAGATCATTACCATGATCATCGTTATGAGTGCACTGTAGAAGCTGGCTATGCAAACATATTTGTGTCTTAATCAGCATGCATAACTTTCTGAAATCTAGAAACTTGGTTTCTGCCTGTAAGTTAGATTTTATACAGGACTAAGAAAGTGGAAGAGAGTAAAGCAAGGTGGTGGTGACACATGGAGAGACTAGGTGGTCTTTCAAATAAAATGGCGAGAAGTACTTGTTGTTGTTTTTTAAGTCAATAATAGTGGAGGTTGTAGTGTCTGGCCCATAAAAATACAGGTGTTGAGTGGAGGGCAGTGATGGCAGTGGAATTCCTTCTAGAAAAGCCTGTGGTATTGATTGATATTTCCATGATTAGTTGTTTTTTTTTTTTTCTGGGTAGGAAGACTCTGCATTTTGTTTCCTCTATTCTCCAATGTCATCTTCTACAGAAAAACAATTCTGAAGGCTACCTATGTACAGTAGGATGACCTGTAAAAAAAAAAATCCTATGTGTTTAAACTACTAAGTGTAAAATGTATTATTTCTAAGTAAATATCCTGGTAAGGATAATTATTAACAGAAATGGTTGCAGGTAACAGACACTCAAGGAAATGAAACTCTCAGATCGGTACTGACTTAATTGAATTTGAAGATAGTGACTTTTTGCTGCCATTAGAGAATGCAACACTAGTCACTCATTGCACACAGTGGCAATTTAGTTACTTGGAATTATCATCTGTGAGTCCCTGGACTGCAGTGTCTATTCAAGACAAGGCATTGGCAAAAGGGATGCCGGGAAACACCATCATGAAGTCTGGGAGATAGGCTGGCTACTTGTAACCACATAGATATTTAAAAATTAAATCACAAATTCATGGTTTTTACTTCTTGATCCAAGATGCAGGCACGGAACCAAGTATTTATAACTGTTCCTAATAGCATATTACCTGTTATCATTCCTGGGCTGATGGGGCTTATAATCAGACTACATATTCAATCATGCAGATTATTAAAATTTAACATAGGTTAAAATTCTTAGCCTTGCCAGGTCTCTTACATGTAAATTAGGATATAGATTGGGAAAGAATGATACTGAAAACTGTAAGAGGAACATTTGCAATGACTTGGATAACTCTGTATATTGTAAATATACAGATTCCACTGGACCACCTTTGCCAGCAGAAGCATCTCCTCCTCCCCTGATGGAGCGGATTCATGTGATTAACTTTTTCCCCATATCTACCAACCCTTGATGCCTCTTAGCCTAAAACTAAGGGCAAATTCCAGTATTCCTGGGCTAGGGAATAGAGGAATGCAAAGTCAGACTTGAAAGAAGGATTGCACACCAAAAAATTGCAATATCTCAACAAGACCCTGGAGGATTACGTAGGGCCAAAATCTAAGGAAGATGGAGTAGGGAGTTTAGATCAAGCCAAATTTACTGATATTGGTACTTCTGTCCAAAATTCTAGAATCAGTGTGTTGGGTAGAACAGTTAATGGTTCTGGTTATTTGCTTTATTGGCTGGCTAAAATCTGTATTCATCTGTGGGCTGCATTAAATAAAATCAAGACATCAGAATTCTTTATGATGTTAAAAAAAAAGAAAGAAAGAAAGAAAGAATGAAAGAAAGAAAGGAAGAAAGAAAGAAATTATAGACAATGCCATTGAACTGTGTAGTGAATCTCTTGTGTGTGAGCCACTTACCAACTTCCTATATTCCCCAAAAGTTCCAAGAGAATATTCCTTTTGCCACGACATTGAGAAATACATTGGTGAGCAGAGCACCATCCTCTTTAAAAGGTGGATATCCTTTGGATAAAGGTAGGAGGCACTGCCATTTAATGTATTCCCTTATTACAATGAAAATTACAAGATCTCATGGTGGCACTTCACCACCAGAGGCAAGATGAGACAGTGTGCAATAATTTGCAGCAGAGAGAAGACGGAAAAGATGTTAGTTTGACATGAAGGGATCTTTAGATGATGCAGTACATATCATTGACTGAATGGTATCCCCTGGAGTTGTACATCAAAACTGTTTTATCCCTAGAAATAATACATATGGTAGCCCATTCAAATTTCATTTCATTCATATGATACAAACAAACACAAAACTCTAGTGTGTTAAACAGAAGATTAAGCTTCCTCATCTAATTTCCATATCTTAGTTCATAAACAGTGGTCTATGAAAGCATATCCTCTCCAAATTTAAAGAAAATTTACAGTAATACACACTTTTAAACATTAAAAATGAAATATTTACTAGTTTCTTTCAATTTCGGGAACATCACACATTTTACGTAGAAGCACCACTTCCATGACTGAATTACCCATATGGCTACCAGGCTCCAGAAGGGCTCGGGAACTCCAATGCAAGCAACTCTGCCATTTGACCTCTACAGTAGATCCAATAATGTCTAAAGCATCTGCAAGTGACAAGGATGCTCTATTGAGCCAAGGATACTTTAACAAGTCTTAGAAAGAGAACTACAATGGGTTTGGAAGCAGAAGCATGACCCTTTGGGCAGGTAACTATTTTCCATTTATAGCTTGCTATTGGACCTCTGTGGAATCTGAAGACACCTGACCTATGAAAGAGTAGTTAACTATGCGCCCTGAAAGAAACCATAGTCAGGTGTTCCCAGCAGCATCCATGATCAGATAGAAGCTATATATCTAATACAAGATCAAATACAAGCAGATTCTCGGAGGCACAAGTAATTTGCAAGATTGGCTCTCACTACCAATGTGCCTACTCCTAATGGACTAACATACCTTCCTCAATCTACGCATATGCCTTCTTGAAGAATTCCCAATGGCTGACGGACCAAGGAAAAATCTGACTTACGGGAGATTCTGCATAATGTACTGAGCTGGAAATGCAATGCTGTGATTATTATAGCCTCATTCAGTTGAGGCCTAAAGGACAGTTATGCGAGAAATGCTTCTAGCTGGTAAAACTACACAGCCCATCTCATGGTCTCCTGCAGGAGTGAAGGCCTGAGATGAGTCTCTACATCAATTCAATGGTGATAGCTAAACCAATTGGCTGGTAGCAAAGTCTTAGAAGATTGGCAATAAGATTTGTGAAAGAAATATATGGACGAACCACCCTGAGTGAGTTCAAAGTGTTAAAAATTCATGGCCATATCAATGCTTACCACAGAGCCCCACTGCAGGAGAGGAGAGTGGAGTAGATTCTCACTGATAAGATTTTTAAAACCGTCTCCTCTAGGGATGGCATTTCACCTTTTCCCTAGACATGGCATTGATCTCTCAAAGTATTTACAAAGGGGCCAAGGTGTCAAGGACAGAACATGTTCATGAATAGAACATCAACTTTGTCTCACCACATCTGACCCACCCATTTAATGAGCTAAGCCTCACTCTTGTCAATATCCATGACTATTGCTAAACTTGACATGGTAGCACGTCCTAGAGTGATTGCCTGCTGCTGGCAGGAGAGTGAGAAAATGGGAAATGTGGATTGGCTTTCCCCTAGTCACCCTTCTGTTGGAAACACTTTCTTTGGATTTCCTAAGAAAAGTAAACCTTAATCTTAAAGAACGATGCAATGGCCTATGGAAGACTCATATAAACTCCAGCTTGGAAATGGCACCTTGAGAAGCTAAGGATATGAATGTGCTATGAACAAGCAATCAATACTTCATATTATTTTTCTCATAGTCAAAACCAAGACATCTTTCGCTGTTACACCCCTTGACCTGCTTATTTAAAAAATTATTTTTATGGTCTCTGGACTCCAGGCTCTGCTTATTTATAGGTCTGAGTGCCCAAGAAGTAATTCTCCCATTGCACTTAAAGTTAAAACTGCCATATGGCCATTTTGGGATCGTTACATTACTAGACAGACACAGTTATTAACCATGGTTACCAATGAAAAACTACTGCTATGTAATTAGGGCAAAGACAACCATTCTAGACCACTGGAGTTCATTCTGAGTACCTTCTAGAGGTTCCTAGTATAAAATGTTAATGTAAGACTAAATCAATCCATATAGGAAAGTCCATCAAAGGATCAAATATCTTAGGACCGCAAGCTTTGTTCATCCACCGGGTGAAAACTTCCAACAAGCTAAAGTATCTTTCAAAGAAAAAAGAAACATGAAATACACAGTAGAGAAAGAGAACTATAAACGCCAATGGCCTCATGACCAATTGTAGAACTGAGTTTTTTCTTGGCTCTGTATTTTTGGATTATGTTGGTGGTGGTTAAATTTATTACTTGGTCCATAGGTTATAAAACACCCAGGCAGGACTGTGATTCAGCTAAGGTAAGAAAAAAAACACCACTCAGAGTTGGATGTCATAACAGACAAGACTTTTTATCTCCCCTTTGGAGAACAAACTAGTCCAATTTTGTTTTTGCAAAAAATAGTTCCATATGTTAAATGAGACCACATTGTGCTACTACTGTTGTTTGGAATTTTGCACGTGGAAAAGAATGTGTACAGTGAAGTACTCGAATAGTTGAACTGTGGCAGATGACTCATATTAACCCATTCACCACCCACTCCCACTCCCTCTCAGGACTACACCATATCTTGTTCCACATCTTCTTGGCTTTTAGAAACCAGATAATTTATATCTCCCAGGTCTTTTGCAGATTGCTCTGCAGAAGTCTTGCAAGAGGAAAATGAGCAATATGAGAAGGCAGCCTCACACAGGAGAGCTGGATCTTCTTGAAATTGTAATGGTGGAAACAACTGGTTCTCCAGGGTAGATTTGGGGTTTCACTCTGGCATCACAAGTGCCAAGTAGCAAATGGAAGTGACACTAGGATTTCATCTAGAACACTCCAATATTGTAGCTGGGTGATTCTCTTTCTGTTTTATTCTTGACTATGTGGCATGTTTTTGTTTGGAGTTCATTCTGAGTACCTTCTAGAGGTTCCTAGTATAAAATGTTAATGTAAGACTAAATCAATCCATATAGGAAAGTCCAAATTCTCTGACTATTTGGTATGCTACTAAATATTTTTCAATAAATTCCAAGCTAAAGTCTTTCTGCTGTTTGTAATCATGGATCCTGACCAATGAAATAGTTGCTTACACAAAGGAATTATTTTAAATTTATAAATTTTACATTTTTGCTCAGTGATATGTCATAAACAGAATTAATTAAATTCTTTTTTTTTAAAGCTGAGGTATAATTTTCATACAGTAAAATGCACAAACCTTGGCTGAATGGCTCCAGGAGTTTTGATAAATACCTACAACTGTATAAACCACATCTCTATCCAGATATAGAATATTTCCATCACACCAGCATACTACATTTCTAATTTCTACTACAACAGATCAGTATTTCCTGTTCTGAAAGTCTCATAAATAGCATTACACAGCAAGTTCACATACATGTCTGGCTCCCATCATTTGGCATAATGACTGTGAGATTCATCCACATTAGTTTGTGTATCACTAGGTTTACTTTTATTGCTGAATTGTGTGACTATGGCGAAACTGGCTGATCCATTCTCCCGTGGATACAGTATTTGCTTCTTGGCTATTATGAATAAAGCTACTACAAATCTTTTTGTACAAGTCTTTCTATTGACATGAGTTTTCATTTCTCTCAGCTAAATACCTGGGAGTGGAATTGCTCCTACAACACAGAGTAAGTGAATGTTTAGTAGAAACTCCCAAACTGTTTTCCAAGATGGTTGCACCATTTTACAGTTTCACCAATGATGTTTGAAAGTTCCTCTTGCCCCATATCTAACATGTGGTGTTCTCAGTGGTTTTAAATCTTAGCCATTCTAGAGGCAATACTGTGGTATGGTATAATAGTTTTAATTTGCATTTCTCTGATTATTACAATGTTGACATTTTCATGTGTTTTTCGGTCATTTGTGTATCTTTATGAACAGTCTGTTCAAGTATTTTATTTTTAAGTTGGGTTGATTGTGAGAGTCCTTTATTATCTGGATATGCCCTTTGTCATATATATATATATATATATATATATATATATATATATATATAAAATATATTCTCTCAGTGGCTTGCATCTTCATTTTTTTAACAATGTTTTCATGAATGGAAGTTTTAAATATTTATGAAGTTCAATTGATCATTTAGTATGTACTTACTAATTTCTGTGTCCTATCTAAAATGTCCTTGCTTACTCCAAGGCCAGAAATATATTCTCCTGATTTTTTTCCGAGAAGCTTAATGGTTCTGGCTTTTATGTTTATGCCTATGATTCATGTTGAATTAATTTTTGTGTAAGATGGGTGGTAGGAGTCAATGTTCATTTTTTTCTCATGTGAATATCCAGTTGTTCCAGCACCATTTGGTGAGTAGACTTTCTTTTCCCATTGAATTGCTTTAGCACTTTTGTAGTAAATCAAGTGACTGTGTTTGTACAGGTCTATTATTTTCCATTGATCTTTTTATCCACACTTATGCTAGAACTCCACTTTCTAGGTTAATATAGCTTCATAGTAAGTCTGGAAATTGGGTAGTGTAAGTCATCAAATTGTGTTCTTTTTCAAAATTGTCTTGGCTATTCTAGCTCTTTGGCACTTCCACGTAATTTCTTAGAATCACTTTGTCATTTTTCTATCAAAAATGTGTTATATATTTTATATAATTGATATAATTGATCTATCTCTGTATGTCACAGACCTGAGCAAAGATGCGAAGTATCCACTACAAAGAGATAATTCTTGAATGCTGATATTTTCGGCCACTTTTATTTTCTTTTATTGAGTTTCCCAATTTTCTTTGCATTCTGAATCAAGTAGAATGACTTCATTCAATAGAAAAATACAGTTATTAATAATAAAAAACTCTATCAGCCAAAAAAAAAAAAAAAGCTTGCTAAGATTTTGATTGAGTTTGCATAAAATTCACAGACATTTTGGGGGGTAGCAACATCTTAACACTATTGAGTCTTCCAGTTTAGTTTTATGATATATTTCTTCCCTTATTTAGGTCTTCTTTTTCTGCTCAGAATTATCTCACAGTTGTCAATTTATAAATCTTTCACATCTATCATTACATTTAAAAGTATTTTATGTTTTCATATTATTTTTATTTTCAAATTCTTCATTGGTAATAGAAATACAATTGATTTGCATATACTGTAACGTTATTAAATTGACTTACTTTTTTTGTGATTTGTAGATTCCTTTGGGTTTTCTGCATAGAAAATCATGTCAGTTGAGGATAAAGATTCTTTTTTTCCCTTCCTAATTTGTATACCTTTGCAGTCATTTTCTTCCTTTCACTGATTAGGACTAGAAGTACAGTGTCGAATAGAATTGGTGACAGTAAAATGCCAAGGCCTTCTTACAGAATATGGGATCAAGGGGTTTAAGGTATCACCATTAACTATCACCATTAAGCTGAGATTTTTTAAGATGTCCTTTATCAGATTGAGGAAGTCCCCTCAGTTCCTAGTTTGCTATCATGAATACATGTTGAACTTTTTAAACCCAAGTTTTCCTGCATCTTTAAAATTATCATATAATTTTTCTCCTTTATTCTATTAGTTTGGTGAATGACATTAATTGATTTTTGGATGTTGAAATAATCTTACATTCTTGAAATAAACCACTTGGTCATGCTGTATTGTGCTTTTTATATATTGCTAATTTCATCTGCTAATATTCTGTCCATCTCTGTGCATGAGGTATACTGGTATCTTATGAACATAGACACTCTGTAAGGTCTGGTCAGGCTACTGCTTTCTTATCATTCTCTGAAAGGGTCTGTGGAAGATTAATCTACTTTCTTCCTCATGTGTTTGATTCAATTTACAAAAATGCTATTCCTTTACTGAAGGATTTGTAGTGTTATCCAGCATTATTGATATTGATAACTGTACTTCCCTCTTTTTCCTTGATCGGTTCACCTAGGAACTTATTAATTTATTAAAATTTTCAGAATGTCTTTGAATTTTATTAATACTTCCATTTTCACTTCATTGATTTCTACTCATTTTAATTTTTCTCCTTCTTTCTACTTATCTTGGGTTTAATTTAATCATTTTTCTACTTACCCAAAGTGAATTGATTTCAAAACTTTTTTTCTTTTCTTACATAAGCATTTAAAATTTTAGCAGTGCTTTAGCTATACTCACAAAGTTTGATACTCTTTTCTTTGCCATTTGAAATGTTTTCTAAATATCTCTGTGATTTTCTGTTCTTTTACAGATGGTTTATTTAGAGACTTTTCTAATCATCTTCTTTATTGATTTCTAATTTTGGTCAGAGAATACAAATTATTTGAAACTTACATAGACTTTTTTTATAGCACAGCATATGACCTATCTTTTCAAATGTTCTATGTGCACTTGAAAGTAATTCGTGCTCTGTAGTTTGGGGAATTAGTGTTCCACATATATAAATGAGGTTAGAATAGTTGATGATATTGTTCAATTCTTCTATAGTCTTACTAAATTTTTTCTAATTGTTCTATCAACTAGTGAGAGGAGTGTTACAAATCATAATTGTAGATGTGTCTATTATAAGCTGTTTTAAGTGCTTACACACCTTCAGAATTTTTAGCTAATCATGATGAATTGATTCTTTAGTCATTTTTAAATATTCCTCTATATCTGTTATATTTAATATCCTGAAATCTACTTTGTCTGCTATTAACATAACCATTCTGTGTGGCTTTTAAATAGTGTTTTCATAGCATTACCTATTCTATCCTTTTACTTTCACCCAATTTGTTCCTCGTGTTTAAAATGCATCTCTTGTAATAGCATGTAATGAGATTTTTGCTTTTATTTCCCTATTGTCAATCTCTGCCAATTAATTGGAGCGTTTATTCTATTTACGCTTAATGTAATTATTGATATAGCTGAGTTTTAAACTATTATCTTGCTATTAGTTACCTATTTCCCCATCTGTTCTTTGCTCATATTTTTTTTCCTTTCCTGTTTTCATTTGGATACACCAGTCCTTTTTACTTAAGTATTTCTTTCTATCTCTACTATTAGCTTTCAGTCTTGTTTCTTATTTTTCACTGGTGGTGGTGTTTATTATTGCTTTAGGGATTACAGTATGCATCCTTAATTTATCAGTCTGTCATAGAGTAATGTTTTGAAAGTAATATTATAGTACTTCATGTGTAAGAGTCTTACAAAGTATACTTCCTTGTACTCATCTTCCTTTCTTGGTCCATTGTCATAGGTTTTACTTCTACAAATGCTATAATAGCCACAATCTATCAATATTAATTTTATCTCAAAAATAAAATGGCCCTTAAATTAAGAGAAGAAAAAAGACAGTCTGATATGTTTATTCACGTATTTGCTATTTCTGATTGTATTTCCTTTGTGTTTATTTGTGTTTCCATCTGGTATCATTTCTCTTTAGTGAAAAAAAAACTTCCTTTGATATATTTTTATGTGCTAGCCTGTTTTGATAAAATTGTTCCACCTGTGTTCATTTGAAAATGTTTTCATAGCACCCTATTTTTTGAATAGTATTAGGAAAATAAACTAGCCATTTAGTATATAGTAAAATAAGAACTGATGTGGAGGAACAATTAGAAAGTTGTGGAAGTGTATGGAAGAGGCACTTCACCCAGTCTTGAGGCAGGAAAGGTTTACAGTACAAATGACAGCTCAGCTATCTGAAAGATGAAAAGCATTAGGGGTATTGATGAATGAGAGCTCATTTGATTTCTTTTCAAGCAAAAGAAAATATACTTAACCAAAATTCTATATTTCATACAGACTGTGTTCTTTATCTCCTCCCTTTTTTTTTATTTAATGTATAAACAGTAGTATCTTTGAACATTCCATTCTGAATGTACTTGTATGATTTACTCATAATAAAACTAGAATTAAACATTTGAAGTAAAAGGTCCATATGTTTTTAATCTTTTAACATATACTGAATGGTAAAATTGCCCCTAGAATGGTTATATCAATTTTCATTCACATAAGCAGCTGATGAGAGTAATGAGCTTTATATTCCTGGAGCTTATAGCATAATTGTTAATATCTCAGGTTCCTCATTATTTCTTCCTATGCTGTCATTGTTGGGCCATCTGAGATCTATTTTCCCAATTCTCAAATGAAGTCCAGACCCCAGGTGGAGACTGCCAGCACTCTTTCAGTACATCATTCTTGACCTCAAGGATAGATAATCTTTCCTGCCAGGCCAACTCCATCATATGCCCTACATATGCCTCAGTTCTGACTCCCTATGCTCCCTTGGTCCCTGCTCTGATAAATTGCTTGAGATCTCAGTCCTATAAAATGACACCCATAAGTTCCTGTTAAAATTTTTCCTCTTAGGAATTGAAGATTTGCCTCTGGGTCTCATTCTGTGTCTGAGAAACTGCAGACAAAACCTTTTGATGCCACTTGTTTCTTTGTGCTTCCCAATTTCACCCACCCTGAAATCAATGTCACTGCTCATTTACTCATAAGAAGGCTCCCTGCAGGCCACCTCTAAAGGCTTTGATTACATTCACGTTTTTAAAAAATTTTATATCATAAAAATCTTCATAGCAATATCCAAAATTCATTTCACCACCTCATTCACATCAGAGACATTCATGCATATTGAACACAGAATAAAAATGTGCAAAACAGAATAACTTTAATCTGAACATAGTTTGAAATTCTTTGTTATTGCAGTGAAGAATATCTTTGCTTGCTACAGGTGAGTTATCAGAAAAAGAAAGCCTCTTTCACTGAAATTTTTGAATTTACATTTTATAAAAACCTAAATCATCTATTTCATGTAAGGAAAATATCCTTCGATGAGAACAGGTTCAAAAGAAGTTACATTTTGCTTTGTCGTACATATTTTGTGATTAAAAATATATATCTTCATTTTATTTTCTTATTTTAATGGTACAATATTTATAATATTACATCATAAAACAGTGAAGACTTGTGCCTTTATGAGGTCTGCCCATCAACGAAGTTTTGTGTGAAATACAGCTACGTGGTATATATCTCATCAATCCTTAAGAAGTCCACAGGGAAGATAAGCTGTATGTACCTGCATAGACATTAGCTAACTCTGTGCAGAATTCTTATCTTAGGGTTTGAATATCTTATGATGTGTGGAAACTAATCCCAGTTTCCTTTTATTCCTATACCTTGCCCCAGAGCAGTATGGAAGATCTGAAAAGGTCAGTAAGGAAATAATGGAAAACATGATTTAATGGCATTGCAACCACATTCACACACACACACACACACACACACACACACACACACACACACACACACACTCACAAGCAGTCATTGATTTGTTCGTATCGTAGGCAATAGGCATAAAGTGTGCATTCGCAGGATAGAAACACACAGCACTGTTGCCATTGTCTAGTGACCTTATTTAACCAGATCAGAGGATATGAGCCAGAAATCTCAAGTTATGAGTTTATTGGTTTTCTTGCTGGCATGCCACCAACAGACACCTATATAGACTTCTCTGACCAGGAAGCATGAAAATTAACTCGTTTATTTTATTTCTTTGACTCCTGCCACATATTCTAGCCATTCTTTCAAGTCCCATCTCAAATGTTGCTTCCTTCATAAAAACATCTTCTGATATCTCGGAGCAAATGGGAGATTCTTGATCTTCCTACCTCTTGTTTTCTCTCTGAAAGTGCTTTCATAAATCGCAGTGTAAAATAAAAGTTGATGCGAAAGAAGACTTGGAAAGATATAGGCATAGATGGAAGGGAGTCAGAGCTAATGTCCATCACCCAGAGGGAGTCAGGGAAGGTTTACAGTATAAGTGGTATCTAAACTAACCTCTCAGAAATGAAAAGAGGCAGACCGGCAAGTTATATCTAAACATCATTCACTTGAATTTCTTAATCGAGAACCTGCTATGTACCAAACACTGTGCTAAGTACTTTCAATGCTTTAACATGCTTTCTCTGCTTGATAATTGTCTTTCACTCAGGGTAAAGGTTATTCAATTTTCCTTGACTTGTGTCTTCTCTCATATCTCACGTATAAGTCATAAGAAACTCTTGTTGACTCGTCTGTTAAACTAATCCAGATTCCAGTCCTTTCCCATGACCTCTGCTTATACCATCCCAGCTCCAACCACTATTTTCCCTTGACAAAATCACTGATATTGTCTCCTAATCCTCCCTCCTTCACCATTGTTTACACTCCTGCTTCTCCCTGTAGTTACTATTGTACTCTAACCTTAAGTAAGATGATGTCACTTTTCTGTGAAACTCTATAATGCCCCCTTTCCTCTCAGAATAAAGCCAAAATCCCTGCTATGGCTAAAAGATCCTACACTACCTCATTTCTTAAAACTCTCCATCACATACTCTGCCCCAGTCACCCTGGCCTTCTTACTCTTCCTTCGATATGTCAGGCTTGCTTCCTCGCAGCTTTGTATTGGCTGTTCTGTCTCTGAATTGTTCTTACTAGGATGTTGGAGCTTTCTCTATGATGCCTAATATATAGCTACATTTAAAAGTGTAGGCCCATCCCCGGTCCCTGTTCTGACCGCCCCCATCCTCTTCTACTTTTCATTTCCCCCATATCATTTAGCAGCTCATCACATATTATACAATTCACTCCCTTCACTTCCTTATTATATCTATTGTACAGTGTCAATCTGAGCTGTGAGGGCAGATATCTTTGTCTATTTTGCTCACCAATATATACCAAGCATCAATTACAGTCTTTGGCATAGAGCAGGCATTCAACAAATATTTGTCCATTAAATGAATTAAAGTATTTAATCATTTTAATAAGGATAATTAACTATGTTATCTACTCACACACTCTTATTGACAAAGTGAAGATTCAAATACTCTCTAGAAGCCAGACCCTTAGTCTTGACTCCCAGTCTATTTTGCATCCTCAGCACTATCCTGTGGCCCCCTTGAGGACAGGAATAGTGTGTATTCCACACATCTCGATTTTGCCTCAGTGATACACACAGTACCTTGCGCAGACTTGGTTCTTAAAAAATATTTATGTAATTGTGTTTGGCCAGCTTTTCCAAAGCCACATGACCTTGTTTGCTACAGTGTGGTCTTCCTGCCCTAAGAACATATCACGCTAACTTCAGACATAGAAATGATCTGAGCAAACCAAGGCCCAGACAGGTCTAGTGGTCTACCTACCGCTACATAGCTACTTAGAGAAAAAGACAAGACTAGACCTGAATCTTCAGACTCTGCATGCATTTTTCCATTTGTGCTTTTAATTTTTAAACATAGGCATGACTATACCATGTGAGTGCGAGTTAGTGAAGGCAGGAATTGTAATTGTGTTTGTCTCTTCTGTGTGTCATACAGGGGATGGATCTGAGGTAGATACACCAAGAGTATTTTAATAAATACTAGTTTATTTCCAACAAGGCTCCAGCTAGACTGATACAAATAGTAGAACCAACCCAATTTACCTAGATGGTCAAGCAAAGATAATGAGGGGAAATAAGAAATGAAACAATGTCATGAAAACAGTTAATAAGCAATCAATTTCACCTATAAAAGTGATCACAGTCTCTGAGACAGAGTTGGAAATTAAATAGAATTTGGAAGATTTTCAATCTATTCTTCATGGTTTTCATTATAATTTAAAGGGAAAAAAAAGCAAGGCCTTGAATAAGACTGATAGATTGCTACTTGATCGATTCTTTCTTGTCCCAGTTGTAAAAACAAAACCATAAATTATACTAATTCTTATTCTGGGTAAATGATTTCAGCAGTATACTTGGATGGTGACAGCCCAAGTAATCATGGATTCATCATTGCACAAAACCTAAAATCACAGTATTGAGACCGTTCTCCCTTCCAAAGCATTGTCAAAAAACTATGGCCCTCCCAGAGTCTAACTGAAAACGTGTTAAATAATTAAAAATTTTCATTAGTGTACAAATAACTTTTCCTCCATTTCTAAAAGCAGCTTGAGAATAATAACATCAATTCTTGTGATTGATAAGACATGGCTTGATACTATATAACTTTTCGCTTAATTTTTCTTTCTAATGGATAATTTTTGACTTCTACAAAACTATGAAATTTGCTTTGGGCATATGTTAATCTCAAAGGCCTTTCTCGCAATTCCTATAACTTTAGGCAGATGCTCCTTGTTTAATATAAAAATGCTACACCATTCTGCAGCATGAGCAAGAAAACTAAATTAAACCTAAAAATTGGGAACTGAGCAAAAAGGCATTCAAAGAGAAGTTGACAGAACCTGGCCCCCATCTCAGCCCTGTCATTCCTTTGAGCAGGCATCCCTTTGCAAAAAAGAGCCTTTTTTTTTTTTTCATGAATTGAAGCCATGAGCAGTCTTCGAATGCCAAGGACTTCTGTGTTTGACTGAAACTAATATAAAACTTTGGGTTTGCATCATACAGAGGTGCCATGAGTGTCTTCTTTCCTTCCTTGAAACAGAGAGAGAGAGAGAGAGAGAGAGAGAGAGAGAGAGACAGAGAGACAGAGAGACAGAGAGACAGAGAGAAAGGGAGAGACTGATTTCAAGGAAATGGCTTATGATTTCTAGGGGCAGGCAAGACCAAAATCCACAGAGCAAGCTGGAAAGTCTTGGGCAGGAGGTCATGTTACAGTTAGGTAAAATTTCTCCTTCTCAGAGAAATATCAGTTTGCTCTTAAAGACTTTCACCTGATGTATTATGCCTACTCACATTATTAAGGGTAATCTCCATTACTTAAATGGAGATTTACACATGAACCACATCCACAAAGTACCTTCAGAGCAACACCTAGACTGGTGGGGATCACAAAAGGTTTTCCTGCAGAAGAAATGTTCAAGTGGAGACCTAGTAGATGACCAAGAATTGGCCAGGCCAGAAGGAGAGGCATTTCATTTCAGGCATTTTACATGAACTTATACAAAAGCCCCAAGCTGAGAAAGAACCTGTGCATTTGAGAAATGGGAAATGAACCAGGGCAGTGGGAACCTAATAAGCTTTGCACTCGAATGTCTTCAGTGGACAAAGCAGAGTTCCTGCACAGTGCTGTAAGCTTTGGTTTCTATTGGATCCAGGTACCTAGCCTAGACATATTTAAGATATTTGGGGGAATATATAATTTTTCTCATTCTATTGATCTCATTATTAAAATCTTTTATGACCTTATTACTTGTAGAATAAATCTTTGTCCTCTGAAAGTTTTCCAAATCAGGTACTCCCTAACTGTCTTGATAGCAACATCTACCACTTTCCTTCCTAACTACCATGGTCCCTTCATGCCTTTGGCTCTCAAACTCACCAGTACTAGTCCTGTCTCAGGGCCTTTGAACTTGTTCTTTCTTCTACTCTCATCACCATTCTCCAGGTTTTTACACAGCAGGATCCTTCTCAGCCTTCAGATCTCAGCTCACAGTTGCAACCTTCCTCTTCCCATTCTCATCACCCCCATCTGACTCCATCTTATTTATTTTCTTGCCATCTCCATTCATTAGCATGGACAGTCCATAAGAGCAGAGACTTTGATGGTAAGCATTTAATACATATTTTTTTAAAAATATGAATTTAAAACTTTTGATAAATAAGCTTTGAGCTTGACTTTATTATTCTCTAGAATGAGACTAACAATGCATATCTTGTCTGTCAACAAAATGGACCACCAGGCTATGTGACAGAACATGTATTAACACACCTGTAAACTATGAAGACCTGCAAAAGTGATTCTTTTATATCCAACCAGACACTAAGCATTTTTCTAATTAACTTCGATTTTTTTTTTTTTTTGTATTTTTGGTTTTTTGCTTGGCTTCTTGGTCAATAAATCCTCGCTTCTCAAAAAACCTAGAAAATGGCATGGTTTAAACAATGTCCAAGACAAGATATAATAATGTAATAAGAGATGTAATGTAATGGTTCTGCATAGTAGCAGAACCATTCTAGAATCATGCTCATCTTTTACTTGAAGAGAAATGTTACAAGCCTATAATATGGATGAGTAGGAAGAACACAAATTGTAGAGTAAGAGGAAAGATGATCCGAGTCTTGGCTACTTGCTCCATTTTTGTAAAATGGGTGGATAAAGGTACTGAGCAAAAAAAAGGTTGTCGTGAAGATTAACTGGGATATATAAAAGAATATATCACTAAGCCTGGCACATAGTAGGTGCTAAAAAATGTATTATTATTGCTCACAATAACATTCGAAGGGTGAGCATAGTATTTTAACCATGTCATCCATATTGACAGACTGAAGATGATCAATTTAGGTTAAGCCAGAGGTCTGGGATGGAACCACTGAGTTAGTTACAGGTACCAACAAAATGAGGGCCAAGTGATGGCTTAATCACCAAATAAAAGTATTTCAAAAGCCCCCAGCCTCAGTAGCTTTCAGCTATAGCTCCACAAGTCAAGATTCTTCCATATTTCTTGGCATTGTTTTAATTCCACTAGAGAAGGCACTGCCTGGCAAGGACAAACGTGGAGCCTGAGCTGGCTGTTGTCCAGACAAGAATGATAATATCTACTAGATTTACAAAGAAGCCAACTCTTCCTGTTTCTTATAGATGTCAGAGCCCGTCTACTGGGTGTCCCCATGTCTGCTATAACAGATGGCATGGCACTTTCAAGGTGTTTTCCTTGGTTTCCTCCTCTTTATTGATTTGCTTTCTGTACGCATCTTGAAATTCTCCTCTTCAAAGTCTACTCTGTGTCTAAGACCAGAGAAACAGGACACTTGGAAAGAGAGGGGAGTACTGGCCTGGCTCCCTCACTTTCCTGAAAGCCTCACGCTGGCACCCTTCAGAAAGGTCAGCCCACCCTTTCTTCCACCTACTCTTAGAACTGACTGTTGTCCAGTTAAAAATGCAGAAATGATTTGTGATTCAGTAGCAACTCTTTGATTGTGTGATTGGTTGGCTATTCATATCATAATTTTAAAGTGTTCGTTAAAAAAATAAGGCAACATTCATTTTAGGAGAAAGCTATGGCATGTTATTAAGTGTTTGAAATCATTGGGAAGTCCAGCTGAGTTCGGCTGGGTGTTTTCTATAAATTGGAACTGTTCTAGAAGCTGGGGATACAGAAAAACATAAGATATAGCTCCTACTCTTAGAAAATTTACAGATGGTAAAACAGCCAATTTTTTGCAATGCAAGTGGTTTTCACATTGAGTGATGGGAGGAAAATGAAGGACACCTAACCCAGACCGTAAGCTGAGGAGGCGAGGGCTATGGATGGCTTCTTGGAGGAATGAGGAAGTCAGAAATAGGATACAGAAACCCTTTCTAACATACAATGTCTGAAGACACATGTGGGAATAAGATGAGGAGCCAGAGAAAAGAATGTAGAACTAGAGACAATATCTGAATCACTGGATCACATGGAGAAAAGTTTGAGCTTAAATTAAACCTAGTTCACTTGGCGAAGAGGTGATTTCTCACTGGTTTTTCAGTCTCTGTTTTGACTTTGAGGAAAGCATAATCAAAAGAGGAGACTGATAGGAAGACAGTGCAAGTAAAGTCATACTACTGAGATGACAGAGTCAGCACTTAAGTGAAACTACGTGCCTGTGGGAACAGATGGAGGGACTTTGCAGCAGACCTCAGCAGAATTTCTCAAAGCCTAGAGCAAAACCATCTTTCCAAGACTCAAAGAGCCAGAGAAATGCTCAAGGCCATGGGCCACCAAAGCTTCAAGTACCTTCAGAGGCTCTTTAAATCATGATGTGTGTCTGACTCAGAAGATATAAAGATATAGAGTTTTACAAGACTTTGGCTGTAAAGTGATTGAATAGCATAAAGGTGTCTTGGATATATTGCTAGACTGAATATTCCTTCTTTCTCAGTGTAAATTAGTATTTTATTCTATAGTATATTATTTCTTTTATCAGAATCTGCTTTTTAGTGTTTACCAGCTGGTTTCAGTAAAATATATTTTATTGAGATAAGTAAAAGCAATCATGAGAAGATGTCCACTGGATCCGTGCATAAGGAGCCTTCTTGGAGGCTCAGAGGATTCCTGATCAGTCCTGGGATCATCCACTTTTAATCACTTTAATCTATAGAGTTAAAGGTCACTTGGCACTTTTAAGGCCTTGAAGATAAACCAGTTTCATGATGACTAATACCACGGGGAATCTTTGGTCTAGAGAAAGAAGAATATCATAAAATGTAGTGAAGGAACTTCTATAAACATACACACACAAATACACACATATGTGTTGTGTCTGTGTATGTATAGCATACAATTTTATATGTCAGCTTGATTATATCCTCTCTAAAATCTTTAGCAAGATGGACAAAGAACATGCTTCTGTGTAAGGCTCCCTTTTAAAGAAAATTGACACTATTTTTATGGGGATAGCAATCGATTTGTCAAGAATTAAAATTTTCAAAATGTGCTAACAATTTACTGTTTTTACTCTGAGTCTCTTGACTGATTATGGAGAGATCCTGGATTCATCTCTAGCCGAGGTAACTTCTTCAAGACGATAGAATCAATCAGCTTCAACTTGTATCTTTTTTTCCTCTAAGCTTTTTCTCGTTCATTTCTTTTGGTTTAGCATTATATGGTGATAGTATTTGGGAGCAAGAAAAGGAGATCTAATAATCAAAACAATGAACTGGCAAGAGTTAGAGAGCTACAATAAGCAGGCCTGCCACCTGATACAAACATAATCACACCACCCTCAGTCTTTATTCTAGACTTTGGAAAATAGAGAATATTAAACCTATCACATAATTGCCTATAAATGTTTATGGAGTTAAAAATAAAAAGATTTAACTACAAAGGGCCATAATTTCTTCTTAGTTCCTCCTGGTTGATAAGTTATACTTTTGTCTTACTTCTCACATATTTCCCACATGCATTCTTATGAGCCTCTTAATCAAATAATTTTTGATGTTCAACAACTGAATAAAACACAAATTGAGCAGGAATTTGTATTAACATCCACTATTCTACAGAGACTGTTTTCCATTGTCTTGCTATTTCCCTCACATACGGGAGCTGGTAATGCACAAAATCTGTAGTTACAAGTACCCATGGTGAGTGCTACATCTGAAGCTTGATAAGATAGTATTGGGGAAATTTGCATGTGCCTATCTGGCTAACCAAAGTTCTGATTGTCTTAAAAGTAGGTAGAGAATATAATTTTAAACATCTGATTTTATGGGGTTTTTTGAGATCTACCCCCACACTTTACCCTCACACCCTTTTTCAGAAACTGCTTTGTGGTAAAACAAAGAGGGCAATTATATTCCAAGAGAGGAAGCTTATTACAAAATCTTACAAACTCAGAGCATCATAGTTTCTTCCACTTAGAAATGAGAGTAGGTCTTTGAGCTCCATTCCAACTGATTTAAATAGCCCTAATTAGAGCTAAAATCCTTAAAATTCTATAAAGAAAGCACCTAACTTAGCATATTGGTAGAAGAAAACTTCTTAATGGTGTTCAAATTTCAGTTTTAAAGGGCTTCTTTCCAATAAAAGGATGAATCAAAATGAAGATAAGTTGAGAATCAAGGGAGATAAACCTCCTAGTAAAAATAAGGCCTTGTCTACTCTCTGAGCCATTGAGAGCTGCCCACTGGCTAAGCCGCTGTTTCTCTGTCAAAAGAGACTGGAGAGGCAGCCAAATGAATAACTGTCTCCTATAAAATTTATCAAGAAATGTCAGCCTAGCTACCAGGCTCAAATATTCATGGAAGATAAAGCAAACTTCAGAAAGAAAGAAAGAAAGAAAGAAAGAAAGAAAGAAAGAAAGAAAGAAAGAAAAAGAAACAGTGACCTCATATGTCTTGAAAACTCGACCTCTTTCAATATTTAAGTTGGACATTTACTGAGTATGTACTCTGTGCTAGACTCAGTGGGAAACAGTAGAATGAATACAGGGTTCCATCCTGGATCCACGATCCCCACCACTATAGAGCCTACCTACCACTTTGAGCATGCTTTACTTCTAAACCTGAAAAACTTGATAGATCCAACACACAAACACACACACACACACACACACACACACACACACACACACAAAGGCACAGGCACATACACATTCACACACATACATCCCATCTCTGTCATCTTTCCATAACTTCGAGGATGAGCAGTCCATATAAAATATTCTTTCTCAGCTTCTTCCTAGGAACTAGATACAGGCTTGAGATATAGATTTTTACAGTTGAAAGCTTTCAGCATGAAGCAGTGACCAAAAGAAACAGGACTTGTTAAATAGGTCATAAGATGGTAAACTCTCAGAGTGAGAATTTAGGAGTTACTTAATAATCGTATATTGAAATAAGGTAGAAGGTATGCCTTAGCCAAAATTAATCTGATCATCAGAACATTTAGAACTCCTACTTCTGGGCAAGTATAACAAAATATATTCATCAGCTACTAGTTAATTAAATGAAAATATACTTTGCTGCCAGAGGCTGGAATCCTTGGCAGTGATTAACTGTATCGATCGAGGTACTTTTCATTAGCTCTTCCCGAGAAGAGATGATTACAAATATTTGATAAAGACAAATGCACAGAAGTAGGTGGATGTTTGTGGTGAGGAGAGAAGCATGCGCCAGCACCTCCTCCCTACATCTAGGCCAGTGTGTCCATGATGAAGAGTAGATTTAGGTGTTTCTGGATTCTCGAACAGAGAGACGAAGCACCGAGGCTATAAGCAGGAACCAGTGTTTATTGATGCCGGCACCAGCTCAGCGGATTCTTATCTAAAGGCTGAGCCTTGATTGTAACATGGAGGGCAGTTTTATGCTATCATGTACTTCCACACTCCCACACAGCTATAGATATTCCATATAAAGAAGGAGAACATAAGGAGAACATCGATTGGCTCCCAAACTATAAGGAAACAAGCTTAATCATTTAAGTGGGTTTTCAGACTGCCATGTTAGCCGGGGAAGGTGGGGCACAGTCAGGAACTAACTCATTCTAGCAGGAAATGGTCAGGCAGGGTCACCCTGCCGTATAGGTTCTTCTGGGTATCTGTTGCTCAAACTTCCTGTTTCTATTGGTTTCTGACTATCAACTCTGTCCCAACCCTTCTACAACTCCCATCCTTTCTATGTTCACCATTATCCTATCATTTTGACCTACGCCTAAAAACACCAGCATTCCCTCACTCTCCCCAAATAAGCATTATCCCAGTACTCCTGTGTGTGGCGAATTTTGATTCAAGTTCTGGGTAACAGAAAGAAGTTAAAGCCAGGCACAGTGATGGCTCTGAACTCCGAACTTCACTCCCCTAAAACCTCAAGTCCATTTTCATCATGGAGAAACTTTTTGTTGGTCATCTCCTTTTGGAGGATCCTGTTTACTGCCAAGATTCTCAAATTCCTTCTAATTCCAATCTCCCTCCTCTTTTCCATCCTTTCCTAGCCCTCATCCTCCCCACTCCCCTTTGGCTTCAATAGAGAGAGCTGCTGAGAGTAATAATCAATTTCCTGAGGCTTGGTTATGCAGAACATAAATTTCAGGTCACACCCAAGACTACACTCCTTCCACTACAAAACCATCATTACGGGTATTTGTTCCAACAAAAGAGAAGTTATCCTTCCTACCAAGAATCTGCCTTCCTTCGAGGTCAAGAGACTCATCAACTGTGCTTTTTTTCAAAATAGTATATTTTCTCTTCTTTTATTCATCCATCTATTCTTTCAATAAAGATTTATTTAGTACCTACTTTGTAAGCCACTAAGCTAGGCTGCAGGAAAAAAAAATTACTGCAAATAAGTAATTCAATCAAATATTATCAGATCAAATACTTTAAAAATTTATCTATACATTGGTTATAAACAGATCAACTAATTTAGAGTCTTATTTTGGATAATGACTAGTTATTGGTGAAATAACTTTATTGGTGAAATAAAGTTATTTGAATTTAACTGATTCATTTTCCAAATAATGAATCCTTTGCCTTTGATTAGCTGTTTTAAAATCTCTTGAAAAGCCAGCATAAATTTAAGAAATCTGAAAACTATTATCCCATCATAAAATATGCTCATGTCTACAAACACAAACCTATTTCCTAAATTTAGTACCATCAGCATAACAAAGCTTTCTGGCCACATTCTTCTGTTTTATGGAGAACTTGATTAGTTCTAGTTTAAATAATTTTCAAATGTGTTGATATCAGATCTAAATAGGTATGTGGTGAAGAATCTAAAGAACCAATATAATGTGTTACTCCCAAGGAATTACATATGCGATAGCAATAAGTGTCTCTACTTGAAGATGTAACAGTGGGCTCTTGTTTGTTTTAGTCAATGTATCATGCCAAATGTACCCTTTGCTATGTTAACAACCTTAGTCCTTCTTTAAAGAAACAGTATGGTACTCTCTCAATTCAGTGTCTGTGTTAGTCATGACCCCAGTGAGGAAAATGTGGTGGGTTTTATGTCAGCTGAGTCAGAGCAAACGCCACGGCCTGGGACAATTATACTTTGTCATGAGGATATCGGAACTGAAATTTCCAGGTGTCCATGCTAAGTGGAGTGAGTCATTGCTTGGGCCGTGCATTCGGAAGGTTCTAAACACCCATTCCTAAGTGCAATGTAAAACCTACCTCATTTCCAGAAGTAGTCAGGTTTTATGTCGTTCTATTATCTTCTATTTCTTTTTATCACCTGTCAGGTTAATCTCACAGAAGGTGCTCTCCCTTTTGGAATGATTTCATATATTGTTGTTCCAAGGAGAGTGGGAGAAAGAAAAGCACTTGAATGCAAATTTCTGCTTTGGAAATGATTGCAAGGGGGAAAATGGTAGGTAACAGCAAAAAAGAAGGCCTGGCTCAGGCCCCTTAGAGCAATAACTCTCTGACTCATTTTCCCTGATCGGCCTTCTCTCAAAATGAAAACAGGGTATTGCATATCTAAGCTTAGCAACCTCCAAGTTCCAATTGTGCTTCATGATGGGATTTTCGGAGCAGAGCTAGTCTGAGCAAAATGTGATGCAGGTGAAGTTTGGTTTGGTTTGGGTTCATCTCCCTGTTCCCAGTTTTCTTAATAAAGTCTTTAAGAGCCAAAAGAAATCTAACGATGGGTTTTTCAGACAACCTGACATTTTAGATTATAGGCTTTCCAAAGATCAGATAAATCATGTCAAAAAAAAATATGTTTGTAACTATACAAGGGATGGCCACATTTGGAAGAGCCACATATTTTACACTTTTTTTTTCAACTCATTTCCTCCGTAGCTTTCTCAATTTATATTTGCTATATTAATAAACATTTAAGTTGAACATGATGATCTAACTTTTTTAATGAGTGCCTACTATGTGCCAGACACAATGTTTTCTACATATAATATCATTTTAATCTTCAACAAGCCCAACAAGCTTGTGTTACAAAGGAGAAAACTGAAGTTCAGAGATTAAGTGAATGACACAAGGAGTTAGACAGTGTTGGTCCTGACTTGAACCCAAGTCTTTATATCTCCACAGCTGTGTTCTTTCCAATATATATCATTCTACCTCTCATTTAGCTCCAGACATATCACGGGACAGACAAGAAGAAACTGCAAGTCCTCATGGTACTCAGAGCTTCACTAGAGCTCAGATCTTTTTCTCTGTACATTTACTTAAAAATATTTAAATCCTGATTTAGTATTTCCTATACCACACAACTCATTTTAATCTCAATTCCTTTTGTATCCATAAACTTCTTCAATTCTTTCTTCATTTTAAACTCCTTCAGGTCTTGTCTCCTGGAATTTTATTTCACTATAGAGAAAGGTGCATAGAGCAGAAATCAAACCAAATACCCTACTATTTCATGCTGTGGAAAATTCTCACTAAAGTATTCACTAGAGACCATGATAGCAAATACATACTTCATTACTGTAAAAACAATAATAAGAGACAATAAAACAATACGAGAGAGAGAGAGAGAGAGAGAGAGAGAGAGAGAGAGAGAGAGAGAACTGTGGCATATTGGGTTAAAAAAAAACAAGAATGAAGACAGGGGTTTAGAGTTCCACAGACCTTAGTCTAGAATCACGTTTTCTACCTTCTGTCTGATGAGGACCTCAAGCCTATAATGCTAAACCACTGCCAAACACAGTCATTTTTTTATTGGTGAAATAAAGGTAGAACCCCCTTCATTTATAAGGGGAACTAAGTGAAATGATGCACATTCAATATCTAGTTGATAGTAAGATAGGCCTCCGACGCACCTACCTCTTCTATTCTTCCTGCCACCTCCCTCTGCTGACATCTGCATCATTAAGGATTAAATTAAGTGATGTGAATATAGGCATCACCCTGCCTATGTAAGTCTATCTTCTAAGTAACACTGATCTTGATAAATTGGAATGCTTCTTGTATCTTCTCTCTGTGAGCAGCCATAATGTATAGGAACAATGTCACTGGATTATTTGGAAATATTTTGCTCCTAGGAGAGGCCATCTTAGACTATAGGTACACTATTCTAGCTGAATTTCACCAAAAACCATTAATCTAACATAATTCCTGTTCCCTTTACCCCACTCTCTACTTTATATATTGAATAAGAGGAAAAAGAAGAATCTATTATATTTATACAACCAAACAGAATCATGACAAATGCTGCTGAGTTAACAAGTTCCCAGTAGTATTACATCAACCTGGGCATAAAAATAAGAAACAGAAAACTGCTATCAATTATGGCCTTGAGTTTTCAGTCATAAAAACTCTGCAAAATAGAAGAAAAATCCAAAAACAAAGTTTTGAGAGCATGTAAGAGCCAGGAAACTGTCTCTATTATTTCATGAATTTAACTTACTTGAAAGCATTGTCATTTCAATTTATCTTGAAATAAATACAAAACTTTCTTTTGTGGTATCAGAGACTCAAACATCAACCATGCTGACCCTTATAAGCAGTGTGGGATACAAGCAGTTAAATTTAATTTTTTTAAAAAAATTAATTTTCAAAGTTAATTATTCCATCTCTACATGGCCAAATGAATGAGCAGTACTTTTCACAGATTTTTCTCCCTTCCCTCAACTTCCTTAGATGAAAGCCTGCTTAGATTAAAGACACCTACTGTGCTTCATAATACTTTCACTGAAGAACTGGGTGATATGAAATTAGGCCACTAGAAGGCCTAATTTTTTACTGACTCGTTGCTCTGCTGTGGTTTGGCTACCTAAAATCTGCATTGCCTGGTGCGCTCCCTCCCCACTGCTATGATGAGACCTGGAAGTGGCAAGTTAAGGCTTACTGGGGGACAAAAGAAAGTCCCCTCCACTCGGTGTTAAGCTCAGTCAGGGCCTTCTCATATCCAGCCAGAGCACATGATATTAAATCTCTTTAGACGCTGCTACTACTGCAGATCCCTGTATGGGCTCTTAAGAGTTCTTGAAAGAAGGCAACCCCATTCCTTCAGCACTCTATGTTCAGCCAAGGATGTTCGAGACTTGGTCTTCCCCAAGTCAAGGGTTTAAGTTATATCTAATTATTTCATGAATCGTTGTCTTAGCTTGGACTGCTATAACAAACCACCACAGACTGAATGGCTTGTCAACAATATATATTTATTTCTCAGTTCTGGAGGCTGGAAGTTCAAGATTAGGGAATCAGTAGTTTGGATTCCGGTGAAAGCCCTCTTCTAGGTTGTAAACTGCCAAATTCTCCCTGTACTCTTACATGATGGAAAGAGAGCAAGAGAACTCTCTAGGCACTAATCTCATTCATGAAGGCTCCACCCTCATGACCTCCTTACTGTCCAAAGGCTGTACCTCCTCATGTCACCACACTGGGGGTTAGGATTTCAACATGTGAATTTGGGAGTTTGGAAGCACACACACGCTGAGTGAATTATAAGCATCAATCACAAGGAAAACTCAGTTCCAGCTTCTGAGAGTCCAATCATGAGCAAGATACAACCATCATTCCATCCCAGAATAGTGTTTATTTTATTCCTGTTAAAGCATGCCATTCATCCCAGCATTACTGATTTGGCAAAGGCATTCACCTTCATCCACATGCTGATTTAGAAAAGGTTCCATGACTCTAAGCCTTAGGATGGACAGGCAATAATTAATTTTTACATGGGAGTTGGATTTAGATTATGTCTTCCCTGGAACACATGCAGCCAGCACCTAAGACCACTTGTAGACTCAGAAGAGTGAGAGATGAAAAGTTAGAGTACAAAAAATAAGCTTTTAAACAGTTTGCCTTTTAAATGAAGAGCAATATTATACCCAATCCCCTTTTTCATATTGAGGCTCATAGAGTGATCGTTGCAAGCATGGATTCTGGAGCCAAAGATCTGAGTTTGAATACTAGGTCAATCACCTGTTAGGTGTATAAATTTAACTCATCTGTTTCAGTTTTCTCACCTGTAAAATTGAGATAATAAATGTATCTCATAGAATCTTGTACGTATGACTGAATTAATATATGTCCAAAAACAATGTCTAAAATATGGTCAGCACTTGCAAATGTTAGCCAAGATTTCTTATGTTTCAGTCCCTAAATATTTGGTTTGAGAAACAAATATTTAGAGACATCAATTTGCCAGGTTCTTCTGTTACTGGGATTTTGACCTATAAACTCAATTATGGTGTATATTTCCTTCAGTTCCACTCCGTGTTAAATTTAAAAAGCAGTGTGGTGTTTCACAAGTGCCAGTTTTGCTTGATGAAGAAAAAAAGTGTATGCTTGAGTAAAGCAAGTCAGTGATGACGCTCACAGTGGATTAACAGAGGCTTTTGCTATGTGCAGGCACAATGAGGAGACAGCCAACCATCACAGCCTTGATTTTTGACTTCCAGCCTCCAGAACTGTGAGAAATAAATGTCTGTTGTTTAAGCCAGCACCCTGAAAAAGTGGATTAACCATTTCATACCAACATACTTTCCTTGTTAGAGAGCATTAGCGCATTACCCTGTGTTTTATTAAGTGTGGAGGGAAGATGATGCCAACATGGCCAACACAAGATTCCCTCATCATTTTCCCCCAAACTGTGTGTTCTCTAATGTTGGACTGATTAGATTCTTAAATTTTTGGAAACATGAAATTTATCTATGTGGACTAAATAAATGCACGATGGTTTGTACGTTGCTGATAGTGTGTTTGCTGAGCTGCAAGATTACCTAGAGACATAGTCAAGATATTTAGTCTCTGGGATGGTACAAGCTCTTCTGTAAAGATTTATTAGTGCCCAGTGGTAAAACATCAGCCCCTCTGTTGGCAGAGCAAAACACTCTACTCAAATTTGAACTCAGCTATTGTGGATGGTGTTTGATGGGGTTTAGGGTTAGATTTATACTAAATTATGGAAAAACTATCCATAAATACATGGACTGGAATACAGGATGAGGGACAGCCATGTGATTCCCAGGAAAAGAGGTTTTGACAAGAAATATCATAAATAGTTATTATGAGGGGGTTATTAAATTCCAAATTTGAAGTCTGAGATGATGGTTTTGAATGGTTCCAAATCCTTCTGCATGTTTGGGGAGGGCTAAGAAGTACATTTCCAGATAGATATGTGCATTCTGCATTTGTGACATAGCAAAACATGCAAAGTAGATGAAATTAAGCAATCGGAGTCTACCGTATACAGAGTATCACTGGCTCTCTGCTATTACGGTGCATAATTTCTTGCTCTGTGAGTGACAGGTGACACAGAGAAAGTGGTAGTGTGCTATTGCAAAAGGAAACAGTGTCTACTTAGGATTCTGCCTGTCCATTATCCAACATGGTCCTGCTTCTTCTGAATCTGAGATGTGCACTTTCTGCACAGAATGAGCTCATCAGAGACTTAGGTTTAGGATGACCTCAAGTTACTTGTGAGTTTATTCATTTTTACGTGTGTGCTAATGGACAGAATATAAAGGAAATGTTCAAAATTAATTCAACTGTTGCCAAATTCTGATGCAATTCAATGGGAAGGACTTCCCTGGGCTGGGGAAGTACAGCAGTTAAAGGCATATTGCAGTTGTAATAAAACTACTGTAGGAGAAACAAGGAAGACTAGTAGATCTGGATTTTCAAAATACTAGATGTCATCTCCTTCACATTCCATTGTTCAGGAGTGGTTTTGCCCATAATGGATCTTGGTTATATTTAGCACAATGCAAATTTTATGACACAGAGATTTCAGACTCCTAACTTAAGCAGGTAGCACATCCACAAGTTAGAGCTAAACACAAAACTAGAAATTTCTAATCTTTGGCTTTGTAGCATAGGAATTTTTTTCTCTGACCTTCATAAAATGGTCCTTAGAAAGAAGTTGCTTCTTTTAAAGTCATAAGTACTCATTTGTGAAAAGTCATTCCTGAGGGAAAAAAAAAACAAAGCCTTGCCCACAGGCTGAAGGAAATATCAGGATTCTGGACAATTTGGCAAAACCCGGAGGAAACTGGAAATGTTTGCTATTTCATCCTGGACAAGCAGCACCAAAAGGTGTCCTCGTATTATGCTCGAGTTGCAGAATCCCAGCATTATCTGTCCACATTTGACTCTAAGGTCCATGGACATAGAGACTTTGTCTATCTTGGTCAATGATACTATCTCAGTGCTTAAAACAGGGTCTGCGATCTAATAAATGCTCAATAAACATGCAGCCTTACTCTGTACCAGGCGCTTTTAAAGGCAATTGATATACATATAAACTTATTTTATCCTTTCAACAATCCCATAAATAGATAGTAGTCTTATTCTTATTTTATGGACCAGGAACTGAGGCACAGACCATTTCAGTAATGTCTCCAACATAATGCAGCTAGAAAGTAAAAAAGCCAAGATTTCAATCGAGCCATGCGGGCCCCAGAGCTCGCCTCTAGCTATTTTACTCTGATTGAATGAGATTCGCTGAAACACATGGGCATTTAAAATGATTCTATCTAGAATCTGGACAAATAACCTGAGCTATTCCAACTCTCTCTATAAAATGGAAGAAGCGGGACAGAGAGCATCAAAGTTTATCAACGGCATCATCAGAATCACCCTAGTGCTCTAATAGCACGTCTAGTCCTGACAAGCTAAATACTCAATTCTCTACTGTCTGGCATTGCTTCTAATGGATTCTTGTTTACACGCTGCAGAAAAGAAATGATACTGAACCCAGGAACCAGGAGATGATAATAACCACCATTTATTAAACGTATACTTCAAGCCTGCTCTAGGCTACAAACTGCTCCTACACTCTCTTATTTAATTTCCCCAACAACTCAATGGGATATATATTTTTCTCCACTTGAAAAGGAATGAAGTAAAGGAATTTCATCACATAGTAGAAAAGGGCTTGGCGTCCAGGCCACTTGACTTACAGGCCACAGCCTCTCAATGGGGATTTTGAGTTCAAGTCTCACCACTGCCTTTCACTAGCAGTGTGATTTTGACCAAGTCCCTTAGCAACTCTTTGACCTATGTTTGTTTGGTCAACTATTAAAATGGTAATAAATAATAAAATAATAATAAATAAAATAGTAATAAATAATAATAATAATAATTATTATTATTATTTATTGTCTAGCCTATACAGCCTTTCTCAAGGTTACTTTAAGAAAATATATCTAAAGTGACCAGATTAGTCGGTTTAAAATTTATGCTGTCTTCCACTGTCCACTACTGCTCATCCTACATATTCTATAATATAAAACCAATACAAACTATGAAGCCCAAAACTCAAATAAAACCTGCAATTAAAATAGACTACTTGTTGATTTTCTTATTGTAAAATTATGAGTAAATTTGCTAAAGCTGAACCGTGCCCATTTTCTCAGGCTCTACCTTTGCTGATGTGCTGAGCACACACAGGCTGTTTTCCTATTTGATAATTTCTCACTTGGAAATAGTGTTATAAACTGTGAAGCGCTCTGTAAAGGTAAGAGATCATCTCCGGTGTGGCTGTTGGTATGATCGTATACCTAGCTGTTTTCCCACCTAGCTCGAGCTCACCACTCACTATGCATCCTTCTAGCTCCATGCAAAGTCCATGCTCACACATCCCTGCCCAGGGAAGCTTCCCATGATTCACCAAGACTGAACTAGGTGCCTCTCCCCTATACTTCTACAGCAGTCTGTCCTTATCCCCATCACAGCCCAGTCTAAGACATTAGACATATGCAATAAAGAGCAATTGAAGGGAAGACTATTTCCCTGCTAATTCATA
This sequence comes from Pteropus vampyrus, assembly GCF_000151845.1. Classification (NCBI taxonomy): domain Eukaryota; kingdom Metazoa; phylum Chordata; class Mammalia; order Chiroptera; family Pteropodidae; genus Pteropus; species Pteropus vampyrus. The sequence continues at coordinate 6,046,994 of NW_011888786.1, forward strand.
CCACAGTTTGACTGATGAATTGGATCAGATTCAGTATTCTGGAACCCAAACTACAGAAAGAAATTTATAGTCAAAACCCCTACATATATTCCCTCTACCTCTATCCCAGTGGCCAGCCAGAACTGCTGTGATAATGACCTTCATAGGAATTTGTGGGCATCCCCTCCTGGGAGTGCATTAAAAAAGGGAACTCAGTGAGCAGTGTTTGTTTAACTGCCTGGCTATCCAGAATTCATGTAGAAATCAATGACAGGCAAGCTCGCCTTAGCACATCTTAATGAGGTAAAATCTCACTAAAAAGGCTAACTGAGCAAAGAGACAATTCAATTTCCAGGGTAGAGACTAAGCCGAGATGGAACATAAGCAAGAAAAATTCCCGACATGCTCTAGGATGGAAGCTGACTAGGTGGAGATCTATTGTTTTCAAAACCACTATAAAAATGGAGAAGAGAAAAAATCATAGTGAGACCTGCCAATGACCCCATTTGGTGCTGAGTCCCTGCCAGAGGCTGAATGCGAAATTCTAGTGAGGGAAAGAGAAAAAATGGAAGGTCACGTTTGTGCAAACCCCTTTCCTTCGGAGCTTTCCTGATTCAGAGTGGGATGGAAGGGAAGGGCACGTCAAGGAGAAAAGAAGTGAGACATGGGAGCTGGGGTATGGGAAATTTTGGGGTCTCTACTGACTCGATCAGGCAGTGAGAATGTAAAAGCTTCAGGGTCTCCAGAGTGTGAAGAGGGAGAGGGAGCCACAGTGGAGCACAGAGAGGAGGAAGAATAGGATGAGACATCTTAGCATTTATAAAATATGAGTTCCAGGAATTTGTTATTTTAATCAATGCATAATTCTAAGAGTCAAAGAGAGTACGTTTTTTCAAAAAGCACTCCCCTTCCCCTGCCCCTCCTGTCCCTTCTGACTCTCACTTCTTAATCTCCAGAGTCATCACATGTCACTATTTAGCTGATTCTTCTGATATTTAACATCTAATTTCAATGTAAGATATTTCTTTTGCTTTTTCTTGATTTTGCAGTTATAGACATTATCGTCATTTCCTCCTTCTAAGGAAGACAAGCGTTTGTTCCATGTTCTCTGTGAACATTGCTGCTTCCTCAAACTCTGTCAAGAGCTGCCAAACACGTTTCAACAAGATCAAACACATCAATATTTTATCTACTTTTTTCCTTGGGGACATCTCTCACTGAGCTCAAATCCTACGCTCCACTGTGGACTGGGTCCTCCTTGGCCAGCTGCATGGCCCGCAAACGGAGCCATCTCTTCTGTCACCTTTCTCTACTCTCAGTACCTTGTTTCCTTGATCTCAGGCTTTATCATTTATCCTCTTATCTGCCCCTATGCACTGAATGAGAGGCCAAGGGCAATGAATCCATTGACATCTTGTGTGTCTGAAATGTTATTTCGCCCTTAGACTTGATTTATAGTTTGGTTGAGAATGTAATTACAGTTAAAATTCATTTTCCTCAGGACTGTGAAGCATTTATTTCTCTATTGTCTTCTAACTGCCAGTGTGGCAATTAAGAAGCTTGATGCCATTATAATTCCTGATCATATGTGACCTGCTATTTTTTTCCTGTCTGGGAGCTTTTAGAATTCTCTCTTTAATGGTAATGTTCTGCATTTTCTTGATGATAGGCCCTGGTGTGGGCATGAAGTGGGCCCTGTTAATCTGGAAACTTATGGCCTTCAATTAAGGAAATTATTTGTGGTATGGGATATTGAACAGATAACATTAAAAGTCCTAGATTTCAATTACAATCTTTTGGATTCCAATCTCAAGAGTGACACTTCATTTGTTGGCCATATCCCACTTGTTAGAAGTAGGTCAGTGAATTCAAGGAACAGGTACTACATGTTAGTACTAGGAGGGGCTCGTTGGGAGCCATCTTGGCAGCTGTATATCACATCTTGCTTAGAAACCAACAAGAGCCATAATCTCTTCACTTCATCTGCGTCTCTTGAGAGTGAAGCTGTGTTAGCTAGTGGCAACACAGGGCCTCAATTCTGATATAGAGCTATTTTCTGAAGTCACCTAAAGGCAGGAGGAATTTTGTTGGTGAAAATACCTGATTTTCTTTTCTATATATAAAAGTTCACCATACTCTTTTGGGTAGAGAATGAAGAGTTGAAAAATGCATGAATAAATATAGTAAAAATCCATGGAATTTGTATTGCTATGAAAGACTTTTTTTTTCCCAGAAAAGCAACTATAATAATTTTAAGAGATGACCTTATCCTACTAAGAGTATTACAAAAAAATCACTAATAGGAAAATTAAGGTAAAGATTAGGATAATTAATCATTCAATTAATTTGAACAAAATATACATTTGTCTTAATAATTCAGGTATGTAAGGATAAAAGATTAGTCCTCCAAAATTATACAGATCAATGAATCAAAATCTCCCTTCACTTTACCAACAGAGACATTCATTACAAAAGTGATTACTCAAACTCAAATACAGTTTTCTCATTTCTCAAAGAAAAGCTCCAAAACTCAGAGGACTAAAACTGGAGTTTTTAAGGCTGTTTCCATAACTTCATCATTTCCAGTGGGGAGAAAAATCAGGTTAATTATTATGCATCGAACACAATCTAATTGGTTAATTGAGATTCTTCTCACTTTTTGAATTGATCGTTGCAACTATATAGCACCACTAGTTTTCTTCTCACTGTTTGCTAAGTGATAGACTAATTATTAAAAGTCCCCACACTCTGGGCAGAAAGTATTTGGAGGCTTTGGATTCAAATGTTTAATTAAGCAGCTGTTTTCATCTCTAGTTGTGTGCGCGCGCGCGTGTGTGTGTGTGTGTGTGTGTGTGCGCGCGTGCGCATGCTCGCACGTGTGTGGTGATGTATTTACATGTGTTATAAAGGTACAGTATTTTATATTAGCCTTCTCACAAAAACCTATTATAAGTTGGCATTGATTGTTAGAAGCAATATATGAGCTATTTTGAGCTCAGTCAAAGGTGAGCAAATGTGACATTTTATTTAAGTGAGTCAGAAACTGTTTGGGCATTGTGTGACATCTTCTCCCTCAGTGCCAATAGCCCAGTTCCCATTATCAAATTCCACTCAAACTCCAGTCAATAGAAATTGACCAGCCCTAGAAGCAGTTATATGGTAGAAAAAATGTTGACGCTATTAAATCCAACTTTTCTTATGTTATGATGGAGTTTCTTATCATTCATTGGTATATTTTCAAACCAATCCTGAAATATTATTCTAAGATACATGTGAGTTAAAGAAATATGTGGAGTTACTTAAAAGAATAAAATTTGCATATTAAAAAAATAGGCACTTTTCAAGCTCTTATTATGTATCCATCATTGTCCTAGGCATAATGGGAGAGAGAGGAGTAATAGAAGTCATAATCCAAAAATGCATTGGTGAAACATAGCACATACAAGAGAATTATGCAACAACATAAGCTATTTCATGTCTATTACTCAAACATATTCCTTTCGACTATAAAACTTTGGAAGTACAATTCATGTTCTATTCAGTATGTCACCGGTACCTCACACTGTAATTGAAACATAATAAGATGCTTAAAGATGGCTAATGGATGATGAATAAATCATTAAGTAAATCAATAAATAAATCTATAAATGAACCAGATGCATGGTACAGAGTGCTATGGCAATTAAATGGAGGAAGATATTACTGTAAGCTAGAGAGATAAGAAAACTATATTTGAAAGAAATGGAACACTATAGATAGGCTGAATGCTTGTGACCCCAACATTTGTATGCCAAAATCTAATCCCCAATGTGATGATATTTGGAGGTGGGATCTTGGGGTGATGATTAGGTCATGAGGGCAGAGCTATCATGAATGTGATGAGTACCCTTATGAAAGAGACCCAGAGAACTCTATCCTCCTCTTCCACCACATGAGGAAACAGGGAACAGATGGCTGTCTGTGAACCAGGAAGTGTGCCTTCACCAGACAAAAAGCTGTCGGCACCTTTATCTTAGATTTCCCACACTCCAGAACTGTTGAAAATGAATATTTATTGTTTAAAAGCCACCCAGTCTACGATATCTTTATTATAACAGCTGGAATAGACTAACACATGAGGTTTACTCTAGTCTTGGGAAATTATGAATACTTTGGTTGGATAGAAAGAAGAAATGACATTAGGTGACTTGTTTTCCTTAGAAAATACCCTCCTCCATCTTTACCAAACAATCATGAAGTCTTAACGCTTCTTTTACCATTTCATGCCTTATCGCTTTCTTTATCAACAAGAGGTGGTCTACTATAATGGTTACTTGGGCTAGGTTGAAATCCTGCTTTCTCATTTCTTAGCTGTGAGTATAACCAACTTACTTAATTCCTCTATCTCAATTTGTCACCTACATGCTAGAAACACTAACAGAACTTAATGAGTTTTATGAGGATGAAAGGGCATACGATGGAAAGGGCTTACGCTATGGAAGCACACAGTGACTATTAAGTAAATGTTAGGTATTTCGGCAGAGAGAGTGGCTCTTCACCAAAATCTGCTCACTCCTTCCCATATTATACATGGACTATACTATATACTATCTATACTACATAGGATAGTGTAGCTGTAACTGGCAAGGGGCCATGAAATCAGACATATCCCAGCCTTCTGTTATGTGGGTATGACCAAGTGACTAGTTCTCACCAATGGAATGTAAGAAGTGACATGATCCCTTCTAGGGCAGGGCATTAAAAAAGCACATGTGTCTTTTGTAGACTTCCTTTTGTTCCTTCTTTCAGCTAATTGAACCTAGCCATGCAACAATTCATTAAAATATTTGTAATGTCATGAAACCTAAAATAAGGTTATACTGATAAGAGTTAGTGAAAACACATCTTGCCACTATAATTAGAGACACTTTTTAAAGTTTTCAGTTGGTAAGAGACAATAGAATAAAGCTTAGATATCTTTCGGCTTTGCTTTCTTCCTAAGTAAGGCAGGACTGAAAAGCCACAGTGTTCTTTTGTGTGCTAGGATAAGTCAAAGTCAGCACAATTGGAGAAACATATTCATTGATCATCATGCCAAAACAGCAGAATTGTAGATATTTTTCATGAGAAAAAGACTTGCTTTGAAAGATTATAAATTTACTAAAATTTGGATTTGCCTTAACTAAAACATCTAATTTTGAAGCATCCCCCAAGAATGCTTATCATATTTCCAAGCAAATAGCCCCTCAGAAGACGGCAAGATCTTGAAACTGCCCATGTGCCAGTTTGCTAGAGCTGCCATAATAAAGTACCATAGACTGGTATTTAAACAATAGAAATGTATTTTATTTTAATTCTGGTGGCTACAAGTCCAAGATCAAGATGTTGGCAGGATTGGTTTCCTTTCCGCAGCCTCTTTCTTTGACTTATAGATGGCCATCTTCTTCCTGTGTCTTCATATGATCTTCTCTCTATCCATGTCTGCGTCACAATCTCCTCTTCTTATAAGGATGCCAATCATACTAGATTAGGACTCACCCATATGACCTCATATCTTAACTATCTCTTTAGAGACCCTATCTCTAAAGACAGACATATTTGGAGGTACTAGGGGGTATGATTTCAAAATACAAATTTTCAAGGCACACAATTCAGTCCACAATACCATCTGACCTAGAAATGGCCAAATTTAAAAAATTAAAGTACTGTCTCTAAATATTGTCTTCTCCAAAATATGTTTCAGATAGTAACGCACCTTATTCTCCTTTAACATTAACTGGTTGGAACTACTACGCTCTCTCAACAGAGCCAGTGTTGAGACTAACTAAACTTATTCTGACTAACATGTCTATGAAAAATGCCTTTTTATTTATTGTTTACTCCTTTGTATCTTTTTAAAATTTTATTAAATTTATTGGGGTCACATCAGTTAATAAAATTATATAGCTTTAAACCTATATATCGGCTCTTTTGTCAAAAATTATTTGCCCATATATATGTAGGTTTATATCTGGGCTCTCAGTTCTGTTCCATTGGTCTGTGTGTCTCTTTTTTCTGTTTTGATTATTATCACTTTGTAGTATAATTTAAAGTCAAGGAGTATAATACATCCACCTAGCTTCGTTATTTTTTCTCAGTATTGCCTTGGCTATTCAGGATATTTGCTGGTTTCATATAAATCTGATGATTTTTTTGGTTCTATTTCTTTAAAAAATGCCATTGGAATTTTGATGGGGGATTGCCTTTTAAAGCCACGTATGGAAACTGAGGGTGTAACTGATAACCTCAAAAGAGTAAAGAGTTTATTTGCCAACACAATCTCAGCACACAAATTCTGGGTGCTCTCCTCAGATGTGTCATCTGTCATACAAGATAACATTAAATGTTTCCTTCTTTAGTGAAGATGGAAGTTGTATAGGTCATGAGGTTTCTTGCTTTGCTCTGAAATCTCAGACAACCTACATTCCTGGGAGTGTTGTCTACTGCACTGAAAGTGGGCTCGTTCATCTGAGCCAGGTTTTGAATCACAGCATCTTCATGTGTTTTCACTCAGGAGTAGGCTGAATAAAGATGTCTTCTACACAGATGTTCCCCAGCTTACAAGAGAATGAGTCTTGAAGGGCATGATTGAAAATTGGGCAGAAGTTACATGTTTTTATAAGAAAAGTAAATCATATTCCCAGAACAGTTGGAAGGGAAAGAGTTCATTTAGGTCTTGGCTCAGCTGGCAGCTATCTGGGCACTTACAGATGAGTTAAATCATTTAATTGGAGATCTGCAATCACCTTTATAGACGCTGCTGCTGGATAACTGTGGATTCCATTGGTCAATTTGCCACATTGTTAAAAGAGGTTGGAATCAGAAATTTTTGAAAACTTTCCAGTACTGGAAGAAGTGTTTCAGCAAGCTAAAGTTGAAAATGATAAAATCTAGTCAATTTGTCAGAAGTCTGCAGACACTCAGAAATACTATAAAAGTCTCCTGAAAATTACTTCTGTTGAGATGGAAAAAGCATTCATAATTCTTTTCTGGCGAACATACATAGCATTAATTATGAAGCTTCTAGAAAGATACCCTCATTGATTTGAGGACAAATGAAATCATGAATTTAACCCCAAAAGGAAAATTTTGGAACTATCTAGTACTTCATAAGACAAACGACACTTACATAACAAAGAGCATAATGAAACATAATGAAAATGAATACTCAGTTTGCCTTCTATTCCTTTGTAGGTCAGGGTTCCCAGCACGTATTCTTATAAAAATAAAAGTAAAAATCAGGTATAAAAGATGCCTGCATATAGCTACCTCAACAAGCTCTCGCTACAATCTTACCATCTCATTGAAACAAAACAAAACAAAACTGATATAGGTACAATTTAGATTTCTTTCAATCTTTTTTCAGAAAGTAGGTATGTTTTTGTAATTAAAAAAAGGAGAGTGAAAAATCTATTTCTTAAAAAAAGATTATTTCTGTTCTTCATCGTGAAATAAATTCCCAATCAATTGCTTTCATTGCACTAGTAACAGTTTTGTTGTAGGCCCTAATCAAATAGGTGGCATGTGTCCATCTGGGT